>NC_135234.1:122660678-123015678 GCF_051348905.1 Ranitomeya variabilis
GAGGGCCAACCCCCAGGAGTAAGACGTCCAGGCCCCCACAGTTGGCGAGACAAGTACGTGGGAGGACAGCCGGTCCTCCCCATCGTGATTGATGGCATCCCGATGAACGCTTTACTGGACACCGGCTCCTACGTGATGACTATGCAATATATTCTTTACAAACGGTACTGGGCTGACTCTGATATTACCCGTGGCCCAGATAATGATTTGACAATAGTCGCCAGCAATGGTCAGCCTTTGCCGAAAGTGAAGTATAAGGAGGTGACCATTAAGATTGGCCGAGTAGAATTGCAGTCACGAGGTTTGATTATAGTTGACATTGACTAATGAGAATGCCATCCTATGATCACTTTAGGCACCAATGTAATAGAACATTGTCTTGCAGAAATTATTGTTTTGTTGCAACAGGTAGCCGAGACCGCCATTTCCAGTCAGCAACGCATCCTGCAAAAGGAGATCAAAGCACTGATGCAGAGACAACAGGAAGAGTTGCCAAGTGGAGAAGTCGGCAATGTCAGAGTGAGTGATCCGTTCCCTGTTGCAGTACCCCCAAGGAGTGAAATGTTAATTTGGTGTCGGGCAGCCATGGGCCTCAGGGGTCAAGATTACCAAGCTCTGGTAGAACCAGTGTACTCTGATAGTAGGCCTGCTGTACTGACAACCAGGGGGGTAGTTAATGTCCACAAGGGGAGAGTACCGATACACATCCTGAATTGTGGGGAAAAAGAGGTCCAATTACCCCGATATGCCGCCCTTGCTAAGCTGTTCACTGTAAGCAACAGTGCAATAGAGACAGCAGAACCCTTGCTTCCGTCCAACCAGGTGGAGAACAATGGCTCTGAGGGGCAGCAGGAGGATTGGTGTCAACAACTACACGAAGGCACTGACTCCACTCCTTTACACCACAAGCATGGGGCTTACCGGGTGGCTCGAGTATGAGCGGCTCTTCAGCAAACATCCTCTAGACTTTGGGGAGGGAAAAGGGGTCCAACACCATATCCCCACTGGAGATCATCCGCCCATTAAAGAAAGATACCGGCCTGTAACCCCAGCACACTGTCAACGTGCCAAGGATATGTTACGGGAGATGAAGGAGGCCGGGGTAATCAGAGATAGTTGCAACCCCTGGGTAGCTCCGTTAGTCCTCGTTAAAAGGAAAGATGGTTCCATGAGAATGTGTGTGGACTACAGGCGAATTAGCAGCATTACACACAAGGACGCCTACCCGTTACCTAGAATTGAAGAATTAATAGCTGCACTGAGATCCACTAACTATTTCTCCACCTTAGATCTCACCAGTGGGTACTGGCAGGTTCCCATGGCAGAGGCAGATAAAGAGAAGACTGCCTTCACGACACCCATGGGCTTAAGCGAGTTCAACTACATGCTATTCGGGCTTTGCAGTGCACCGGGAACGTTCCAAAGGATGATGTAGTGTTACCTCGGGCACAAGAACTTTGAAACCGTTCTGTTGTACCTGGATGATGTTATCATCTTCTCCAAAACCTATGAGGACCACTTGAAGCACCTGGCCAAGGTGTTCAAAGCCCTGTCCAACTTTGGCCTGAAAGTGAAGTCATCCAAATGCCACCTGCTGAAGCCCAAGGTGCAGTTCCTAGGTCACATGGTGAGCACCAAAGGTGTGGCACCAGACCCTGACAAGGTCAATGTTATCAGGGATTGACCAAAACCCAACAACATTCATGAAGTACGGCAGTTCCTCAGGTTGGTAGGCTACTACCAGATATTCATCAGGGGCTTCACCAAGATAGCCACAGCTCTGCAAGACTTGCTAGTGGGCCAATCTAAGAAAGCAAAGAACAAGAGTCCTCCGTTCCAGGGGAACAATAGGTTGGAAGAATCCTTCAATCGGATGAAGCTGGCTCTCATGGGAGATGAAGTCCTGGCCTACCCTGACTAACCATTTGTAATTTACACAGATGCCAGCAATGTGGGATTGGGAGCAGTGCTGTCACAAATGCAGAAAGACAGGGAGAGAGTGATTGCCTACACCAGCAGGAAGCTTTGTCCCACTGAAAGGAACCCCAACAACTACAGATCCTTTAAACTGGAGTTCCTCGCCATAGTCTGGACGGTAACGGAGTGCTTCAAGCACTACTTGGCATCAGCAAAGTTTACTGTCTATATGGACGATAATTCGTTAACCCACCGGCAAAGCTGGGTGCACTAGAGCAGCGATGGATGGCCTGGCTGTCCAACTACGGGTTTACCATCAAGTACTGAGCAGTACATAAGAACGGGAATGCTGATGTGCTGTCCAGAAGGCCCAATTTACCAGACGAGGGAGAAGATCCGGAAGCATATGAAGAAATTGAGTTACCAGCCTTCCACCGCCCAGTTGCGCCCCAACGGTCCCAAGGGTGAAGAACAAGTGCTGCATCATGCAGGAGGCCATGTTAAACCCATTGCTCCACCATGAGTGGGAGAGACGCAGGATAGCAATCCAGCAGTCCGCCTGGTAATGGAATTGCTGACACAAGCTGATTCGCATCCTGGTCCAGATGCTTCACAAGAAATCCAGCAATTGTGGAAGAAGGGGAAGCTGTTCATCTATTAGGATATGCTGTGTCGGAGGAACATCAACTCATGCACTCATGAACTGATCTGGCAGGTGGTAGTCCCGAAGAGGGATGCGCCAATGGTCTTGGAGGCATACAACGATGGAGAAGGACACTCTGGATGGAAGAAGCTGGAAGTCCTACTTCGTCAGAGATTCTACTGGATTGGCATGAGAAGAGCCATTGAGAAGTGGTGCCGAGAGTGTGGCCCATGCAACTTGCGTCGGGAACACCGCAACAGCCAGCGAGCCCCATTACAGCCAATAATCACCAAACAACTGCTTGGCCTGGTAGCCTTGGACCACGTGAAGCTGGCCTAAAGCCGGTCAGGCTATGTCTACGCCCTCACCATAGTGGACCATTACTCAAGGTTCCTGGTAGTTGTGCCTGTTAATGACCAAACAGCAAAGACAGCAGCCAAAGCATTTCAAGAACATTTTTGTCAACCACACGGTTACCCTGAACAAGTGCTAACGACCAAGGCCCAGCCTTAGAGGCAGAAGTGTTCCAGGAGTTCTGTAACCTGTACAGCTGCAAGAAAATCAGGACAACGCCATAACATCCACAGACAAATGGCATGTGTGAGAAAATGAACCAGGTGGTAATTGACCTGTTGAAGACCTTGCCCCTGGAAGAGAGAAACCGGTGGCCAGAGAAGTTGCCGGACTTAGTAGACCTATACAACCATATCCCGGTAAATTCCACCAACTGAACTCCAGCCTACCTGATGAGAGTGAGACCTGGCAAGTTACCCATCGACTTGGATACGGGAGTTCTAACGCCTGAAATGACATCACCAGCTGCAGACTGGGATACAGAGCAGTAGCAATGCAGCAACGGCAGCAGTGCAGCAGCAGTGGAAGCAGCAATACCACAAAGTGCAAGAGTGTGTGGAACAAAGAGCTACAACCAACACGCTCCGGCTACTTCTTTAGTACCTGGAGAGCAGGTCCTCAAAAGGAAAAGGAGGATGCACAAACTAGATTATCAGTGGGAGGCTGAACCATACACCTTCATGCCTTCAAACTTCGATAATACCAAGGTATGCCTTGTCAGTAAAGATGGAGGCGAAACCTCAGTGGCAGTGTCGAGGGATCATCTGAAGATATGCCCTGACCAATTAAGAAACAAAGAGGAAGACCAAGATGCCCCTCAACCTATAGAAGAGTGGGAAGAGAAAATCCATACCGTCCTTGGAGACTTTCCCCTGTCATGGACGCAGGTAAATCAAGCCATCGTAGTACCCGTCCTGACCTTTTCTCAACTAGTAGTGCAAGAGAGCGATGTGACCCAAGACCAACCTGAAGACCAGCGGGCTCAAGCAGCAGATGCAACCTGAAGACCAGCGGGCTCAAGCAGCAGATGCCACACCAGCAGCGGAGCAAGAGAATCCACCCCCTGTCAGCAGTGAATCTGTCATGCCCACAGTGAGCAGGAGTAGTCTTAGAAAATCCAGTATACCTGTGCTATGTAGAGTCACCCGTAGAGTAGCCAATAGAGAGTGCACTACAACAGTGGTAGAAAGCATAGTGAATCCAGTCAGGACGCTATCAATACCTGTACTGAACAGATCCACCCGTAGTACCAGACGTCAGATCCCAGCCCGGTATAAGGACTAAAGTATATAAGTATTAATAATGTAAATAAGTTAATAATATGTGTAGCTGCAATCTTTAAGTGTACGAGCCAACTGAGACTCTGTATGAACTTTTAAAATCACTCTACTATAACCTGTTGAAGGACAATTGGGCCACAGGAATATGTGTGGTCAGGACCTTCATTGTATATAGTTCCCCGACCTGACGTAAATATAAACCGTCAGTGTGGCTGAACAGCCAGAAAACATCAGGCCCAGAGACCCTTAGCCACACCCGGGAACAAGAAAACTCAAAAGTCTGGAGGGTAATGCAAATGGACCAGTGTTGCCCTCAGGAACTTAATTGCCAATTTCTTATTGGTTTTTTTTTTGGTTTTTGTAATTTTTATATTTTTGAAATCCTGTAAACTTCTGCAGTTGTTCACCTGTTTATCCTGTTTATGTTTCCCCAGTCTGGGAGTACTGGATTTCACTAGGGGGAATTTGGCAACCCAGGAGTCCAGTTGCCACAGTGGCATTGCCTCCCTCACAGGGGGCGATGTAATGCCTGGAAGGAAGAAGGGATTCCCTTAGCAAGTACACTGGCATACACCACCTTTCCTGAATCCAGACCAGAAGGGGGAGCTCTAAACCTGGTTTCCGGGTAGCTTCCCTATAAGTTTTGGCCTGGACGTGGGGTTAGGTAATGCAGTGTGAGACAGTGAAGGGAGAGGAAGTATGTGAGGAGAGCCTAGAAGTAGAGCTGTGACTGAGCTCACCCCAGGATTGAGTGAAAAAGAGCAGACACCGGAGTCCGTGGTTGTGTGGGAACTGCATGCCCCGCAGGCAAATCCGGAGGACAGGAGATTGCAGGTCTCCTGGCCTTAACTAACAAACGAAGGCACAGCCGCATATCAGAACCCGGAGTCACTACGAGGGAGTGACACCTGGGAAACACTCAAGCTGCCTGCCGTGCGGGTAGCGTTTCTCTAAGTGGACAGACTGAGAGAGGGACTTGAGTAGAACTACAAGCATCAGGAATTCAGAGAGCAGCACAGTAGGGAGGCATCTAACCCCACCAGGATAAGGGAATTCTAAACTGCTTTCAGGCTGCCTGGATCTCATATACCACCTGTTACCTGTGCTCCGGACTGCACCTACAATTAAAGGTAAAGAAACTACAGTCCCTGTGTCCTCCAATTATTCTTGTGCTCCAAAGTCCACAATCCCTCATAGACTGTTCTGGTAGCCCTGGGGCCCGGCTCCACCTGTGGGGAGTCAAATCATCTCAGCTGCAACACCATCGGCCGCAGAGGTCCCCTTAAGCAGCGTCACAGGTGGTGTCACGCACAAACATTTCCCTTATCCTTTTTATTGCATGCACAGGGCAACGGACTAGAACACTGCTGCTGTGACCACCCCTTTAAGAGCCGTTTGACCAGGTTCCAAGTACCCCACAGCCCTAGCGGGTGTTGCATATTGAAGAGAGAGGGCAAGTTCACCACAGCACATCCCGGCTGTATCTTCGTCACCTGCAGCTTTCTCTCTGAAACAGCCGAGCGCTGAATGATGATGTCATCCAGCTGTGCTGTGTCAGACAGCAAGCGCCGAGCTGGAAGCAGGACGGCATTGGATCCAAGCAGTTCCACTCCGCTGATTGCCCTCAGTGTTAGCTGCCCTGCAGGGGCCCATCTCTGGGGCTCCGACACAAGCACTCTGGCTTTACATGCGGGCAGTATTAGCCTCAGCCTGCGGCTAACACTGTCTGCTATTAAAGTGAAATGAATATTCACTCCTCTCCATGCACCGGGCGGTGTTATGATCCCAGTGGCTTAGGATCACAAATCTAACCAGCTAAGTCAGAGATAATAGGACAAGCTCTGGGGATGTGGTAACTGGACTGACCGCAAACCTGATTCTAACCAAACACACTAAAGGTAGCCGAGGAACGTTTCCTGAAATCCTAGACGTCTCTTCACGGCCTGAGAAACTGACTACCCCTAAAGAGAAAGTAAAGACCTTGCTTGCCTCAGAGAAATACCCCAAAGATATAGAAGCCCCCCACAAATAATAACGGTGAGTTAAGAGGAAAAGACAAACGCAGAGATGAAACAGGTTAAGCAAATGAGGCCCGCTAACGCTAGATAGCAGAAAATAGCAAGGGATCTGTGCGGTCAGTAAAAAACCCTATGCAAAAATATCCACGCAGAGAATGCGAGAACCCCCACACCAACTAATGATGTGGGGGGAGCAACTCAGCCCCCCAGAGCACCAGCAAGCAGGGAAATCACATGTTAGTAAGCTGGACCAAACACATCATATACTAGGACACATCTTGAACACAGATGAGCAAAAATAAGCAAACAAAACTTAGCTTCTCTTGGAGAGACTGATAACGGATGTAGACAGGAGCAAACAGAATAGCACTGAATACAACGACAGCAGGCATAGACTGAGAGTCCAAGTGAGCTTAAATAGAAAACCAGCCCACAGATAACGAGACAGCTGATGCCAGTCACAAACCTGCAGAAAGACAGCACTCACACAGTACCACTTGTGACCACAAGAGGGAGCCCAGAAATAGAGTTCACAACAGTACCCCCCCTTGAGGAGGGGTCACCGAACCCTCATCAAGACCCCCAGGGCGATCAGGATGAGCCGCATGGAAGGCACGAACCAAATCGGCCGCATGGACATCAGAGGCGACAACCCAGGAATTATCCTCCTGACCATAGCCCTTCCACTTAACTAAATACTGAAGCCTCCGTCTGGAAATACGAGAATCCAAGATCTTCTCCACCACGTACTCCAATTCGCCCTCAACCAGCACCGGAGCAGGAGGCTCAACAGAAGGAACCACAGGCACCACATACCTCCGCAACAAAGACCTATGGTACACATTATAAATGGCAAACAATGCTGGGAGGTCCAAACGAAAAGACACCGGGTTAAGGATTTCCAAAATCTTATAAGGACTGATGAAGCGAGGCTTGAATTTAGGAGAGGAAACCTTCATAGGAACATACCGAGAAGACAGCCATACCAAATCCCTAACACGAAGTCGGGGACCCACACCGCGACGGCGGTTGGCAAAGCGCTGAGCCTTCTCCTGTGACAACTTCAAATTGTCCACCACATGGTTCCAAATTTGCTACAACCTATCCACCACAGAATCCACCCCAGGACAGTCAGAAGGCTCAACCTGACCCGAGGAAAAACGAGGATGAAAACCAGAATTGCAGAAAAAAGGCGAAACCAAAGTAGCAGAACTAGCCCGATTATTAAGGGCAAACTCGGCCAATGGCAAAAAAATCACCCAATCATCCTGATCAGCAGAAACAAAACATCTTAAATAAGTTTCCAAGGTCTGATTAGTTCGCTCGGTTTGGCCATTCGTCTGAGGATGGAAGGCCGACGAAAAAGACAAATCAATGCCCATCTTAGCACAAAAGATCCGCCAAAATCTGGACACAAACTGGGATCCTCTGTCAGACACAATATTTTCAGGGATGCCGTGCAAGCGAACCACATTCTGAAAAAATAGAGGAACCAAATCGGAGGAGGAAGGCAACTTAGGCAAGGGCACCAAATGGACCATTTTGGAAAAACGATCACACACCACCCAGATGACAGACATTCTCTGAGAGACTGGAAGATCCTAAATAAAATCCATGGAAATGTGCGTCCAAGGCCTCTTCGGGACAGGCAAAGGCAAAAGCAAACCGCTGGCATGAGAACAGCAAGGCTTAGCCCGAGCACAAATCCCACAGGACTGCACAAAGGAACGCACATCCCGTGACAAGGAAGGCCACCAGAAAGACCTAGCCACCAAATCCCTGGTACCAAAAATCCCAGGATGGCCTGCCAACACCGAAGAATGAACCTCGGAAATAACTCTGCTGGTCCAGCTATCTGGGACAAACAGTCTCTCTGGTGGGCAACGGTCAGGTCTATCCGCCTGAAATTTCTGCAGCACTCGTCGCAAATCTGGGGAAATGGCAGACAATATCACTCCCTCTCTGAGGATACCAGCCGGCTCTGAAACTCCCGGAGAGTCAGGCACAAAACTCCTAGAAAGAGCATCAGCCTTCACGTTCTTCGAACCAGGCAGGTACGAGACCACGAAATCGAAACGGGAGAAAAACAACGACCAACGAGCCTGTCTAGGATTCAGCCGCTTGGCAGACTCGAGATAAATCAGATTTTTGTGATCAGTCAAGACCACCACACGATGCTTACCTCCCTTGAGCCAATGTCGCCACTCCTCAAATGCCCACTTCATAGCCAAAAACTCCCGATTACCAACATCATAATTCCGCTCGGCAGGCGAAAACTTTCTTGAAAAGAAAGCACAAGGCTTCATCACAGAGCAATCGGAGCTTCTCTGCGACAAAACAGCCCCTGCTCCAATCTCAGAAGCATCAACCTCGACCTGAAAAGGAAGAGAGACATCAGGCTGACACAAAACTGGAGCCGAAGAAAACCGGCGCTTCAGCTCCCGAAAGGCTTCCACGGCCGCAGGAGACCGATTAGTCACATCAGAACCCTTCTTGGTCAGATCCGTCAAGGGGTTAACCACGCCAGAAAAATTAGCAATGAAGCGATGGTAAAAATTAGTGCAGCGCCCCCACTGCCACAGGGCCGAGGGGTACCCGGTACCGGGCCTCTGAGTCTCTGCTCTGGGGTTGTCACGGTGGCTAGGCCCGGTCCGTGACCCTGCTGAGGGGCACTCCAAATAAATAATAGGTGTGGATGGTGTTGGTAGTGTGGTGTAGTGCCGGTCGCAGTTAATAACGAGGACACCAGGTTGCAGTCTCTTTACCTCTTTACTGAAGGTCTCAAAGTCCTCAATCCGGAATACGGTTAACCAGGCTGCGCAAGTCCGGCCGGTCCGATGGCACCTCCAGAGTTCCCTTTGCAGGTGGAAATCTGTGCCTTCCTACTAGTGCTATGTGTTGTGGTCCTCCCCTGCTGAGCTTACGGGATAGTCCCCACAACTGTTGTGTCTGTTTCTCGTGTTCCCTCACAACTCGATTAGATGATCTTCTGCTAATCCTCCGTCCCTCCCTGGTGTTATGGTTGGGATGCACCCGTATGACGGGTAGGCTCGGAGCTCTTCCGGGACCCTAGAGTCGCCCCTCTCCAAAGGTTGCCCCCTATGTCTGCGTAGGTGATTTAGGTGAGACAGCCCGCCTGTGACTGACTGTCCTGCCATTGGTTTGAAGTATGGCTTAGAGCTCTGTACCTCCTCGGTGTTCCGGCCGCCGGTTGTTTGCACCTCAGTAGGATGTTGCCTCGATCTTACAGCACGACTCCTACTGGTATTCTCCTTCTTGCTTTGATCTCGTTTCTCACTCAGCACAATAAATCTCTCTTCTTGTCCTTTCTTAGGGCACCGCCGCTATGAAGTGCAGGCGCGGTCCCGTAGCTTTCTCTCTGTTTGCCAGGCCTCTGTCAGGATCCCACCCCTGGCAGGGACCCTACCGAATCTTCCCCTACAACACCCTCTGCCACAAGGTGTTGCCTGGTTCCAACCCAGTCAGCGTTCTCTCTAACTTCCTGCCTAACCCCCAGTTTTACCAGACTGTGAGGAGTGGCCTAATCAATAGTACCCTTAGCTCCCCCTGGAGGCCAGACTGTGAAATGTATTGGTGTCTGTGATACCTGGTCAGATGAACTCCTTCAGTGCCATCAGACGTACCATAGCCCCCCTTAGCGGCGGAGCCACAGTACTGCAACGACCAGGACTCTGGGGCGCTGCACTCCCCCCGGTTAAATCCAGTACTCCTGGACTGGGAAGAAAACAACAATACATGTCAGCAAAAAGACATACAATTTTGAAAATGCAAGTACAAGTCAACTTTTTAACAGAGCTTCCCTTTATGGGAGGTGAGGACACTTGAACGTTACAAACATGGTTAAATACTTTTAAATAACTTTACTATAAATAACTTTTCTTACCCAACCGGGTATTCTACTAAGTGCAAAATTTTGAACAATAATCCAACTTTGCCTTTAAGGACGTACTCGCTAAATCCACTAAAGACCTTCTTATATCACATATAAGGCTAATTAACTTTTATGCATTCTCCTTCTTTAAATCTGCAGGACCGCCTGTCCTAACTGCTCCAGACCTACTGCCTCTCCTTTCTGTTACAGGACCGCTCCTTTCCGCCCGAGCCTACTGTCCTTCCACTACTATACACAGTATAGAACATATCATTTTTCTTTCAGTTTAGGATCACCGAGCCATCTCTATATGGCTCCTAGGAGGACTCACTACTAACCCCTACGGGTTCACTTTGTCATGCATGAAGGACTGGAACACAGAAGGAGCATTAGAGAGTCCAAAAGGCATCACCAAGTACTCAAAATGGCCTTCGGGCGTATTAAATGCTGTTTTCCATTCATCCCCCTGCTTAATACGCACAAGTTTATACGCACCACGAAGATCTATCTTGGTGAACCAACTGGACCCCTTAATCCGAGCAAACAGATCAGATAATAATGGCAAAGGATACTGAAATTTGACCGTGATTTTATTTAGAAGACGATAATCTATACAAGGTCTCAGAGAACCATCCTTCTTGGCCACAAAAAAGAATCCTGCACCAAGAGGGGAGGAGGACGGGCGAATATGTCCCTTCTCTAAAGACTCCTTTATGTAACTCCGCATTGCGGCATGTTCTGGTACAGACAAATTAAAAAGTCGTCCCTTAGGGAACTTACTACCAGGAATCAAATTTATAGCACAATCACAATCCCTGTGAGGAGGCAGGGCACCGGATCTGGGCTCATCAAATACATCCTGGTAGTCCGACAAAAACTCAGGGACCTCAGAAGGAGTGGAAGAAGCAATTGACACCAAAGGAGCATCGCCATGAATCCCCTGGCAACCCCAACTTGAAACAGACATAGCTTTCCAATCCAGAACTGGATTATGGGCCTGCAGCCATGGCAGACCCAAAACGACCACATCATGCAGATTATGCAGCACAAGAAAGCGAATCACCTCCTGAGGTACAGGAGTCATGCACATGGTCACTTGAGTCCAATACTGAGGCTTATTCTCAGCCAATGGTGTAGCATCAATACCCCTCAGTGGAATAGGGAATTCCAAAGGCTCCAGGACAAAACCACAGCGCCTGGCAAACGACAAATCCATCAGGTTCAGGGCAGCACCTGAATCCACAAAAGCCATAACCGAGTAGGATGACAAAGAACAAATTAAACAATGAAAAATATACACGGCACTCAAGGTTCCTGTGTGGTGCTCAAGTCGGGTTTCCAGCCCCTCAATCCAATACTCAAAAATACTTGGCACTCAGAAGAATATTTTGCAAGTTGATTATTCCATTTATTTGTACATCCAGTTTAGACAATTTGAACGTTTTCGGTCCATACATCAGACCTTCATCAGAAATGTCTTTTTAACAAACTGAAATACAGGTAGATAATACAAAACAATGAATGTCAATCTATAATGAGACACAAAAAAAACATGGTGCACAGAAAATTATATAAAGATACAATGGAGATATAATAATATTATTTCCAGACCAAAATCCATCATGTGACAGACCGAGTGCAGCTGTGGCGGATGGAGAAGATCCGGGTAGGTGGTCCGTGAGTGGTCAGTGCTCTCGACTTATTGAGAGCTAGATGATGAGAGATAAAAAACAATTGTGCAGCTGTGCGTGTAGATAAGGAAAAAAGAAAAAAGAAACAATGGCACATACAGTGGAAGATTGTGGTTTATGACGGTAAGTCTCAACAGTGGACTATCATGGTAGTACGGATCCGTATTTACTCAAAAGGATACTAGGTGAAACATAAATCCTGATACTGGCACAATGTGTTGTGCTCTACAGCCTGCAAGTGATAGCCTATAAAGCAAGTGTGACAACATACATAGAGATTAGCACAGGTGATAGTGTCTATGCTGTCAGAAGCACTAGGTAGTTATATAATTGCTGTACGTGACCCGCTTGGACACTAAGTAAGTGGTCTAGGGCACAAGGAGGCGAAAAAGATGAGGAGGTACAGCGGAAATTAAGAAGAATAAAGAGCTAAGGAGAGAGTATCTATATTTCTCTAAAACTAGTTGGTAATCCCGCTTAGGATGTGAATTATTTAAATGCTACACCACCTAAGACAACAGTGTGAAAACGTCCTGAGAACAGAAATAATATTACCTGGTGGATATAATGTGGAAGGGTATAACCAGGCCTAGACAGGCCAGAGCTGGGTGACCCGGGATACGGCAGGGAGGCTGACAGCCTGGAATATATAAGGGAAATAGTATGCTAACCCCAGTATATAACCACTAACGTTCTACAGGTAAAGAGAAATAGTTACCAGGTTGCCTCACTGTGCCTGGATAGGTGATGCTGTGAGGAGGCGCCGATCTGCTGCTGTATGTGGCGCTGGAGGAAGGAATGGGAGGAAAAACAACCTAAGTATCACCTGCAGGTGTAGGTGGAGAGCTCTGTCCCTAATCGGTCTGTGGTTACCTTAAAACGCCAGCTACGTGGCGTGGAAGCTGCAAGTCCCGGGCACCGCTGTGTAATAGCGTTACTTCCGGGTATAAAAGGCCTATGTGATCGGGTCATGTGACCCGCCGCGTCATGTGACCGCGGTGCATATTAGTGCGCATGCGCACTTCTAATGCTGAGAAAAAGCAGCGGTGACTGCAGGGGATATGTGATCTAATCAATGCGCATGCGTTGGGGCCAGAAACCGATGACTACAGGGGATGCATGTCAGATTGTTGTGCATGTGTTGGAACAAGGAAATGTATATGGTAATAGCTTAGGGCGATCATAGCCGCCCAGAAAGAAGCCCAGAGAGCAAGCATGAAGAGATGAGAAGTAAATAAGACAAGATAATGATGCCTGCATTGTGCCAAGTCCTTATAGGTGCTGATATACTCTACCATCTATGGTGCAAAAAGTAACCGCCAGTGCCACGTGTGTGCCGTGCAGTTATCGATTCTAGGAGAAAAGAAAGGACACAATAGGATTAAATAAACTGATAAAATAACTATATACATACATAGCCATACTAGGAGTTGCATATATAAATAATTACAGGAATGCTGCTACTTCAAATTCCCTGTTAAGTCCCTTGGGCTCTAGGGTCTGTAAGGTGAAGATCCAGAATGCTTCCCTTCTTTTAAGTGTTTTTATACGATTCTGACCTCTTCTCTGGGGATCTATCTGCTCTAAGACCTGAAAACGGAGTTGGGAAATGTTATGGTTTTTTTCATTGAAATGGTAGGGAAGTGGTAAGTGCGTCTTTTTACACCGGATGGTAGATTTGTGCTGGGATACTCTGTCCCGGACGGCTTGCGTGGTTTCCCCCACATACGCCAGGCCACAAGGGCATTTGATGATATAAATGACGTATGTGGATTCACAGGTATAGAAGCCTTTAATGGGCAGGGCTTTACCCGTTTGTGGATGGAACACTGAGGAACCTTTTTGAACATTGCTACATTGTAGGCAATTGAGGCATGGGAAGGTACCCTTTCTTTGTGTTTGAAGGAACGTTTGTCTAGCCACAATTGTTTCTGGACCTATATCGGCTTTGATCAGTCTATCTTTCAAGTTCTTCGCACGTCTAAAACATGAGAGAAATGGGGATTTAAACTCAGGGATAGATGGATAACTTTTGGATAGAATGTTCCAATGCCTCCTGATGGTGGACTGTACCAAACCTGAAAAGGGGTGAAAGGTTGTAACAAAAGGAATTCTTTTTGTAACTAGATTGGGCCTGTTTTGAGATGTATTAGATCTGGCCTGGGAGAGTATCGCTTGTGGGTAGCCCCTGTTTGAAAATTTCTGCTCCATTTCTATTAATCTAGTTTCCTTTATGTTATCGTCAGAGACGATCCGTTCTACCCTTTGAAATTGGGACTTGGGGATGGCTTTTTTGGTTGAGGGAGGGTGACAGCTGCTAAAATGGAGCAGGCCATTGCGGTCTGTGGGTTTTGTGTACAGGTCAATGGCAAGAGAGCCATCTCTCTCCTTATAAACCATAGTGTCAAGGAAGCTGATCCGCTTAGTATCCTGTTGCATGGTAAACTTTAATTCTGGCCATATGTTGTTTATATGGTTGTCAAATGCCACAAGTGACTCCATCGGTCCCTCCCATATGCAAAAAATGTCGTCAATGTATCTCCGCCAGATTTTACAGTGACTGATGAACAGAGGGTGGGAAAACACGAAATCCGTTTCGAAGGCTACCATATAGGCCACTGCGAAAGGAGGCGCAACGTTAGAGCCCATGGCTGTGCCCTGTTGTTGAACATAAAAGGAGTCCTGGAACATGAAGTAATTCTCCTTTAGGACAAGATCTAAGAGATCAGCGCAAAAATGACGTATTTTAATATTCACTCCGGCTTCACTTAGAAGCCTGTCCGTGGCCTGTAGTCCCTTCTCATGGGTTATGGACGTGTACAAGCTATTCACGTCCCAGGTAATCAAAAGGCAGGTTTGGGATAAAGGGCCCATGGATTTAATGATGTTGATGAAATCATTAGTGTCAAGTATAAAGGACTGCGTGGTCTTAATTAAAGGTGTAAGAATCTTTTCTAACACTATGGCCAGTGGTGACAGGACTGAGTCTGTTAGTGATACAATAGGTCGACCTGGTGGTTTGGTCAATCTCTTGTGTATCTTGGGTAAGATATAAAAAATGGGGGTGATGGGATCTGTTTTGGTAAGAAAATCCCTCATTTTGCTATCAATGGTGCCCGCTTGTAGGTGTACATCCAGTACTTGTTTGATTTTCTTTTCTATGCGGTTTAGGGGATTGTAAGATATCTTTTTGTACACCGCCTGGTCCCCGAGCTGTCTAAACACTTCCTCTAGGTAATCTGATTTATCCATAATAACTGTGGCTCCACCTTTATCCGCTGGTTTTAAAATGAGTGATTTGTCCGATGCTAGCAGTTCAATAGAGAGTTTTTCAGAATGTGTCAAGTTAGACTGAAAATGAAATTTTCCTTGCTCCACTTCTCGATAGAAACGGTGAATATCCCTTTCAACCAAGGAGACAAATGTTTCTACTGGAGGACTGTTCCTTGGAGGCATATATGTACTGGGTGATCTCAATCCCAATTCTTGAAGCACAAGTAAGGGGGAATGGTCCTGATGAGTAGATTCTCGTACCGGTGGTTGTTCAGAGAAATGGACTCGTAATCTGATGTTTCGATATAACCTCTGTAGGTCCATACTCAACTCAAAGGAGTTAAATTTGTACATCGGGCAAAAAGAAAGGCCCTTTTGGAGTAAGGAGAGTTGGTGTGTGTCCAGGTTCCTGGAAGAGATGTTAATCACCAATGGTAAGTCCTTACCTGAGACCTGGTCTCAGGTAAGGACTTACCATTGGTGATTAACATCTCTTCCAGGAACCTGGACACACACCAACTCTCCTTACTCCAAAAGGGCCTTTCTTTTTGCCCGATGTACAAATTTAACTCCTTTGAGTTGAGTATGGACCTACAGAGGTTATATCGAAACATCAGATTACGAGTCCATTTCTCTGAACAACCACCGGTACGAGAATCTACTCATCAGGACCATTCCCCCTTACTTGTGCTTCAAGAATTGGGATTGAGATCACCCAGTACATATATGCCTCCAAGGAACAGTCCTCCAGTAGAAACATTTGTCTCCTTGGTTGAAAGGGATATTCACCGTTTCTATCGAGAAGTGGAGCAAGGAAAATTTCATTTTCAGTCTAACTTGACACATTCTGAAAAACTCTCTATTGAACTGCTAGCATCGGACAAATCACTCATTTTAAAACCAGCGGATAAAGGTGGAGCCACAGTTATTATGGATAAATCAGATTACCTAGAGGAAGTGTTTAGACAGCTCGGGGACCAGGCGGTGTACAAAAAGATATCTTACAATCCCCTAAACCGCATAGAAAAGAAAATCAAACAAGTACTGGATGTACACCTACAAGCGGGCACCATTGATAGCAAAATGAGGGATTTTCTTACCAAAACAGATCCCATCACCCCCATTTTTTATATCTTACCCAAGATACACAAGAGATTGACCAAACCACCAGGTCGACCTATTGTATCACTAACAGACTCAGTCCTGTCACCACTGGCCATAGTGTTAGAAAAGATTCTTACACCTTTAATTAAGACCACGCAGTCCTTTATACTTGACACTAATGATTTCATCAACATCATTAAATCCATGGGCCCTTTATCCCAAACCTGCCTTTTGATTACCTGGGACGTGAATAGCTTGTACACGTCCATAACCCATGAGAAGGGACTACAGGCCACGGACAGGCTTCTAAGTGAAGCCGGAGTGAATATTAAAATACGTCATTTTTGCGCTGATCTCTTAGATCTTGTCCTAAAGGAGAATTACTTCATGTTCCAGGACTCCTTTTATGTTCAACAACAGGGCACAGCCATGGGCTCTAACGTTGCGCCTCCTTTCGCAGTGGCCTATATGGTAGCCTTCGAAACGGATTTCGTGTTTTCCCACCCTCTGTTCATCAGTCACTGTAAAATCTGGCGGAGATACATTGACGACATTTTTTGCATATGGGAGGGACCGATGGAGTCACTTGTGGCATTTGACAACCATATAAACAACATATGGCCAGAATTAAAGTTTACCATGCAACAGGATACTAAGCGGATCAGCTTCCTTGACACTATGGTTTATAAGGAGAGAGATGGCTCTCTTGCCATTGACCTGTACACAAAACCCACAGACCGCAATGGCCTGCTCCATTTTAGCAGCTGTCACCCTCCCTCAACCAAAAAAGCCATCCCCAAGTCCCAATTTCAAAGGGTAGAACGGATCGTCTCTGACGATAACATAAAGGAAACTAGATTAATAGAAATGGAGCAGAAATTTTCAAACAGGGGCTACCCACAAGCGATACTCTCCCAGGCCAGATCTAATACATCTCAAAACAGGCCCAATCTAGTTACAAAAAGAATTCCTTTTGTTACAACCTTTCACCCCTTTTCAGGTTTGGTACAGTCCACCATCAGGAGGCATTGGAACATTCTATCCAAAAGTTATCCATCTATCCCTGAGTTTAAATCCCCATTTCTCTCATGTTTTAGACGTGCGAAGAACTTGAAAGATAGACTGATCAAAGCCGATATAGGTCCAGAAACAATTGTGGCTAGACAAACGTTCCTTCAAACACAAAGAAAGGGTACCTTCCCATGCCTCAATTGCCTACAATGTAGCAATGTTCAAAAAGGTTCCTCAGTGTTCCATCCACAAACGGGTAAAGCCCTGCCCATTAAAGGCTTCTATACCTGTGAATCCACATACGTCATTTATATCATCAAATGCCCTTGTGGCCTGGCGTATGTGGGGGAAACCACGCAAGCCGTCCGGGACAGAGTATCCCAGCACAAATCTACCATCCGGTGTAAAAAGACGCACTTACCACTTCCCTACCATTTCAATGAAAAAAACCATAACATTTCCCAACTCCGTTTTCAGGTCTTAGAGCAGATAGATCCCCAGAGAAGAGGTCAGAATCGTATAAAAACACTTAAAAGAAGGGAAGCATTCTGGATCTTCACCTTACAGACCCTAGAGCCCAAGGGACTTAACAGGGAATTTGAAGTAGCAGCATTCCTGTAATTATTTATATATGCAACTCCTAGTATGGCTATGTATGTATATAGTTATTTTATCAGTTTATTTAATCCTATTGTGTCCTTTCTTTTCTCCTAGAATCGATAACTGCACGGCACACACGTGGCACTGGCGGTTACTTTTTGCACCATAGATGGTAGAGTATATCAGCACCTATAAGGACTTGGCACAATGCAGGCATCATTATCTTGTCTTATTTACTTCTCATCTCTTCATGCTTGCTCTCTGGGCTTCTTTCTGGGCGGCTATGATCGCCCTAAGCTATTACCATATACATTTCCTTGTTCCAACACATGCACAACAATCTGACATGCATCCCCTGTAGTCATCGGTTTCTGGCCCCAACGCATGCGCATTGATTAGATCACATATCCCCTGCAGTCACCGCTGCTTTTTCTCAGCATTAGAAGTGCGCATGCGCACTAATATGCACCGCGGTCACATGACGCGGCGGGTCACATGACCCGATCACATAGGCCTTTTATACCCGGAAGTAACGCTATTACACAGCGGTGCCCGGGACTTGCAGCTTCCACGCCACGTAGCTGGCGTTTTAAGGTAACCACAGACCGATTAGGGACAGAGCTCTCCACCTACACCTGCAGGTGATACTTAGGTTGTTTTTCCTCCCATTCCTTCCTCCAGCGCCACATACAGCAGCAGATCGGCGCCTCCTCACAGCATCACCTATCCAGGCACAGTGAGGCAACCTGGTAACTATTTCTCTTTACCTGTAGAACGTTAGTGGTTATATACTGGGGTTAGCATACTATTTCCCTTATATATTCCAGGCTGTCAGCCTCCCTGCCGTATCCCGGGTCACCCAGCTCTGGCCTGTCTAGGCCTGGTTATACCCTTCCACATTATATCCACCAGGTAATATTATTTCTGTTCTCAGGACGTTTTCACACTGTTGTCTTAGGTGGTGTAGCATTTAAATAATTCACATCCTAAGCGGGATTACCAACTAGTTTTAGAGAAATATAGATACTCTCTCCTTAGCTCTTTATTCTTCTTAATTTCCGCTGTACCTCCTCATCTTTTTCGCCTCCTTGTGCCCTAGACCACTTACTTAGTGTCCAAGCGGGTCACGTACAGCAATTATATAACTACCTAGTGCTTCTGACAGCATAGACACTATCACCTGTGCTAATCTCTATGTATGTTGTCACACTTGCTTTATAGGCTATCACTTGCAGGCTGTAGAGCACAACACATTGTGCCAGTATCAGGATTTATGTTTCACCTAGTATCCTTTTGAGTAAATACGGATCCGTACTACCATGATAGTCCACTGTTGAGACTTACCGTCATAAACCACAATCTTCCACTGTATGTGCCATTGTTTCTTTTTTCTTTTTTCCTTATCTACACGCACAGCTGCACAATTGTTTTTTATCTCTCATCATCTAGCTCTCAATAAGTCGAGAGCACTGACCACTCACGGACCACCTACCCGGATCTTCTCCATCCGCCACAGCTGCACTCGGTCTGTCACATGATGGATTTTGGTCTGGAAATAATATTATTATATCTCCATTGTATCTTTATATAATTTTCTGTGCACCATGTTTTTTTTGTGTCTCATTATAGATTGACATTCATTGTTTTGTATTATCTACCTGTATTTCAGTTTGTTAAAAAGACATTTCTGATGAAGGTCTGATGTATGGACCGAAAACGTTCAAATTGTCTAAACTGGATGTACAAATAAATGGAATAATCAACTTGCAAAATATTCTTCTGAGTGCCAAGTATTTTTGAGTAAAGAACAAATTAAAGTAACAGACAAAATGAATTTAGGCTGTATAGTACCAACGGTGACAGATTTAGCAATTTTTTTTACGCGCTTAGAGCATGCTGAGATAACATGAGTTGAATCACAACAGTAAAAGCACAACCCATTTTGACGTCTATGATTTTGCCGCTCAATTCTGGTCAGAATTCGGTCACATTGCATAGACTCAGGTCTCTGTTCAGAAAACACCGCCAGATGGTGCGCAGACTTGCGCTCCCGCAAACGCCGATCAATCTGAATGGCCAAAGCCATTGAGTCACTCAGACTTGCAGGCGTGGGGAACCCCACCATAACATTCTTAATGGCTTCAGAAAGACCTTCTCTGAAATTTGCAGCCAGGACACACTCATTCCATTGAGTAAGCACCGACCATTTCCGAAATTTTTGACAATACACCTCAGCTTCATCCTGGCCCTGAGAGAGAGCCAGCAAGGCCTTTTCTGCCTGGTTCTCAAGATTAGGTTCCTCATAAAGCAATCCAAGCGCCAGAAAAAACGCATCCACATTCAGCAATGCAGGATCTCCCGGCGCCAGGGAGAAAGCCCAATCTTGGGGGTTGCCACGTAACAGGGAGATAACAATTCTAACTTGCTGAGTGGAATCACCAGAGGAACGAGGTCTCAAAGAAAGAAATAATTTACAATTATTCTTAAAATTCAGAAACCTAGATCTATCTCCAGAAAACAACTCAGGAATAGGTACTTTTGGCTCAGACATAGGACTGTGAACAACAAAATCCTGAATGCTTTGCACCCTTGCAGCAAGATGATCCACACTAGAAGTCAGACTCTGAATATCCATGTCTGCAGCTGAACTCAAAGCCACCCAGAGATTAAGGGGATGAGAGAAGCTGGACAGACTGCAGCAAAGGGAGAGGAAAAAAAAAAAAAATTGTACTCAGGACTTCTCTTATCCCACTTCTGCGATGCATTAAACACTTTTCGGGCCTGCTGTACTGTTATGATCCCAGTGGCTTAGGATCACAAATCTAACCAGCTAAGTCAGAGATAATAGGACAAGCTCTGGGGATGTGGTAACTGGACTGACCGCAAACCTGATTCTAACCAAACACACTAAAGGTAGCCGAGGAACGTTTCCTGAAATCCTAGACGTCTCTTCACGGCCTGAGAAACTGACTACCCCTAAAGAGAAAGTAAAGACCTCGCTTGCCTCAGAGAAATACCCCAAAGATATAGAAGCCCCCCACAAATAATAACGGTGAGTTAAGAGGAAAAGACAAACGCAGAGATGAAACAGGTTAAGCAAATGAGGCCCGCTAACGCTAGATAGCAGAAAATAGCAAGGGATCTGTGCGGTCAGTAAAAAACCCTATGCAAAAATATCCACGCAGAGAATGTGAGAACCCCCACACCAACTAACGATGTGGGGGGAGCAACTCAGCCCCCCAGAGCACCAGCAAGCAGGGAAATCACATATTAGCAAGCTGGACCAAACACATCATATACTAGGACACATCTTGAACACAGATGAGCAAAAATAAGCAAACAAAACTTAGCTTCTCTTGGAGAGACTGATAACGGATGTAGACAGGAGCAAACAGAATAGCACTGAATACAACGACAGCAGGCATAGACTGAGAGTCCAAGTGAGCTTAAATAGAAAACCAGCCCACAGATAACGAGACAGCTGATGCCAGTCACAAACCTGCAGAAAGACAGCACTCACACAGTACCACTTGTGACCACAAGAGGGAGCCCAGAAATAGAGTTAACAACAGGGCGGACCCTCCTGACTCAGGGGCTTCACAGCAGCTGGGTGTACCGCTATTAGCGACACGCCACTGGCTGGGGTCCCTGGAGCAGCGGGCCCTAGGTAGCTGCCGGCCCTGTATGCCAGCAGGTGTAAGTGCCTGGGCCCACTGGAGAATCCTCCGGTTCCCCGGTGGGCTAGTCACACCCTGTGTATAACTCTGGGCTGTGAATGATACTACATGGATGACTATGGGGAGTGCATTATAGTATATGGAGTATTATGAGGAGCGCATTCTACTATATAAAGGACTAAGAGCTGTGCAGTATACTATATAAAGGACTATGGGCTGTGCATTATACTATACTATATGGAAGACTATGGGGGGTACATTATACTTTATGGAGGACTATGAGGGGTGCATTATACTGTATAGAGAACTATGGGGATGCATTATACTATAGGGAGGACTATGGGCTGTGCATTATACTATACGGAGGACTTTGAAGAGTGCATTATACTTGTGCTATGTGACTCCATGCCTTCTATATACGCCCCTGGTGAGTATAATGGTTCATTTTTTTCTATACATTAAAGAACAGCAGCAGAATCGGGGACATACAACAGGATGGAGCCCAGGATAAGGGACATATACCAAGATGAAGGATTAATATACCAGGATAGGGCCAGGATGAGGGACAGAAATACCAGTCCAACTCTTGTACAGAGGCCCATCAGACTCTAGTTACCCCACTGCTTACAACAGTTGTAAGATATGGCTCAGCACGGTTTAGAACTGTGTACCAACACTGCCTCTGTAAAACATACCCGAGGGACACAAATATGTTCTGAAGGCTGGTGATTCCACAAATGAACTCTTGTCTAGGCATACCTGTTCAGTGTAAGCCATTATACATGACTATCTGATGAAGTTGCTTGAGAGAATAAAAAATGTATGTATAGCTGTCATCAGGTGGGTACTTTGAGGAACCTACAGTTTAACACATGTACTGGTTTTGTTTCACTTGTGAAATACCCCCACACAGTATACTAACCCCTTAGTAGCCCCCAAACTATTTGATGGCTTCAACACTCTATGAAGGCCACCACACTGTACAAAGACCCCACATTATCTCCCACACTGTATGATGGACCCATCACTGTAATCCAGACACTGTATGATGGCCCCCTAAACAGCTTCCATATAGTATAATGCACCAGATAGTCCTCAGTATAGTATAATGCATTTCCCATAGGCCTCCATATAGTATAATGCATTCCCCATAGGCTTCCATATAGTATAATGCACCCCATAGACAGACTCTATACAGTATAATGCACTCCCCATATGCCTATATATAGTATAAAGCACCCCCATAGGTCTCTATAGTATAATGCACTCCCCATAGTCAGACTCTATGCATTATAATGCACACCCTATAGTCCTCTATCTAATATAATGCACCACCCCATAGGCAGACTCTATATCATACAATAAAACCACCAAAGAACAGAGCAGAAAAATTCCAAATACCATAATTAATAAAAGATACAAAGTTTATTTAAATGGTACGAAAAATAGCAATACAGCTAAAAACTCTTAGATATCTCTCTGCTGTAAGCAGTATATATTGATACAGAGGTATCGCAGGGAAAACATATCGGTACACCGGATTATTCGTGGGCAACCCAATTCATCCCTGGGGTAAGAGGCAAATATATGTGCATATATATAAAGCAGAAAGCTAATTGGCCCTGTATAGATTTACAAATCTCAGTATCCCCATATAAACGGGTCCATAATCTGCTATATAACAAGTAATGATGTGCACTTACCCATAGTAACAGTCAGGGGAGCAACCCACAGTTCACCCGGTGGCCCTGGACACGCGTTTCGCGGTATAGCTTTTTCAATCATACAATGCACGCCCCATAGGCAGACTTTATAGTACAAAGCCCTTATATAAGCAAACTCTATATAGTATATATAATGCTTCACCATCCTCAGACTCTATATAGTATCATGCACTCACTATAGGCCTATATAGTATAAAGCACCTCCATAGGCATACTCTATATAGTAAAATTCGCTCCCCCTAAAAAAACCTCACCTCTCTTCCTCGCTGCCCCGTTGCTCTGAGCACCCACTCATCTCAGCCCAAGTAATGACGTCATCGCGCTCGCTGTCAGTGTCTGCCTTAGGGATATCAGATTTAGAGGAGGAATGATGGGAGAGGGAGCGTGATGCTCCCTGTCTCATCAGTGCTTTCAACTGTATCTGCATCCAGCCAACACAGCTGAACTTGCGATGATGGATGGGGAGTCTGGTGTTGGCATCGGGCACCTCCCTCTTGCTCAAGGGCCCCGTAGCGGCCAGGTGGCAGCCGAGGGAGGTCAAGTCTCCCTGATCTGTGATAGAGTGTAACTGTATGGGCACACTGCGCAAGCCCAGACAGTAAACAGTAACATAGCTCCGGGTGGGTCTCTCAGAGAGCAGGGCCCTGGTCAAACGCCCTCGTGCCCTCCAGTAGTTAAGCAAATGCTGGTACTGTATATATTTGATAAGTAGTGTCTCATGTATTTTAGAAGGTTTTTAAAAGTTATATTTTAACCCCTTAATCCCATATGACGTACTATCCCGTCGAGGTGGGGTGTGCCCGTATGACCACCGACGGGATAGTACGTCATATGCGATCGGCCGCAAATAATTAATTAATTTATTAATTAAATAATAAAAAAACAATAAAAGTACACATATTTAGTATCGCCGCATCCGTAATGACACCACCTATAAAACTGTCCCACTAGTTAACCCCTTCAGTGAAGGCGGTTAAAAAAAAAACTGCTTTATTATCATACCGCCGAACAAAAAGTGGAATAACACGCGATCAAAAAGACAGATATAAATAACCATGGTACCGCTGAAAATGTCATCTTGTCCTGCAAAAAAACGAGCCACAACACAGCATCATTAGTGAAAAAAATAAAAAAGTTATAGTCCTCAGAATAAAGCGATGCAAAAATAATTATTTTTTCTATAAAATAGTTTTTATGATATAAAAGCACCAAAACATAAAAAAATGATATAAATGAGGTATCGCTGTAATCGTACTGACCCGAAGAATAAAACTGCTTTATCAAGTTTACCAAACGTGGAACGGTATAAACGCCCCCCCAAAAGAATTTCTTGAATAGCTGGTTTTTGTTCATTCTGCCTCACAAAAATCGGAATAAAAAGCGATCAAAAAATGCCATGTGCCCGAAAATGTAACCAATAGAAACGTCAACTCGTCCCGCAAAAAACAAAACCTCATATGACTCTGTGGACCAAAATATGGAAAAATTATAGCTCTCAAAATGTGGAGACGCAAAAACTATTTTTTGCAGTAGAAAGCATCTTTTAGTGTGTGACGGCTGCCAATCATAAAAATCCGCTAAAAAACGCTATAAATAGTAAATCAAACCCCCCCTCCTCACCCCCTTAGTTAGGGAAAAATAATAAAATTCAAAAAATGTATTTATTTCCATTTTCCCATTAGGGTTAGGGCTAGGGATAGGGCTAGGGTTAGGGCTAGGGTTAGGGCTAGGGTTAGAGCTAGGGTTAGGGTTAGGGGTAGGGTTAAGACTAGGGTCAAGGCTAGGGTTAGGGCTAGGGTTAGGGCTAGGCTTGGGGCTAGAGTTGAGGCTAGAGTTAGGGCTAGTGTTGGGGCTAGGGTTAGGGTTGGGGCTAGGGTTAAGGTTTTAGTTAGAATTGGGGGTTTCCACTGTTTAGGCACATCAGGGGCTCTCCAAACGCGACATGGCGTCCGATCTCAATTCCAGCAAATTCTGCTTTGAAAAAGTAAAACAGTGCTCCTTCCCTTCTGAGCTCTCCCGTGTACCCAAACAGGGGTTTACCCCAACATATGGGGTATCAGTGTACGCAGGACAAATTGGACAACTTTTGGGGTCCAATTTCTCTTGTTACCCTTGGGAAAATAAAAATTTGGGGGGCTAAAAAACCATTTTTGTGGGAAAAAATGATTTTTTATTTTCACGGCTCTGCGTTATGAACTGTAGTGAAACACTTACAATACATCTAGATAAATTCCTTGGGGGGGTCTAGTTTCTAATATGGGTCACTTGTGAGGGGTTTCTACTGTTTAGTTACATCGGGGCTCTGAAATGCAACATGACGCCTGCAGACCAATTCATCTAAGTCTGCATTCCAAATGGCGCTCCTTCCCTTCCGAGCTCTGCCATGCGCCCAAACGGTGGTTTACCCCACACATATGGGGTGTCAGCGTACTCAGGACAAATTACACAACAGCTTTTGGGGTCCAATTTCTTCCCTTACCCTTGGGAAAATAAAAAATTGGGGGAGAAAATATAATTTTTGTGAAAAAATATGATTTTTTTTATTTTTACGGCTCTGACCCACCAAGTGCTTCACAGAAGTTTATAATGCAAAGTGCTCACCACACATCTAGATAAGTTCCTAAGGGGGTCTACTTTCCAAAATGGTATCAATTGTGGGGGGTTTCAATGTTTAGGCACATCGGGCTCTCCAAACGCAACATGGCGTCCCATCTCAATTCCTGTCAATTTTGCATTGAAAAGTCAAATAGCGCTCCTTCCCTTCCGAACTCTGCCATGCGCCCAAACAATGGTTTACCCCCTCATATGGGGTATTGGCGTACTCAGGACAAATTGTACAACAACTTTTGTGGTCCATTTTCTCCTGTTACCCTTGGTAAAATAAAACAAATTGGAGCTGGAGTAAATTTTGTGTGAAAAAAGTTAACATTCCAAAAATTCCTGTGAAACACCTGGAGGGTTAATAAACTTCAAACTTCTTGAATGTGGTTTTGAGTACCTTGAGGGGTGCAGTTTTTAGAATGGTTTCACACTTGGTTATTTTTTTATCATATAGACCCCTCAAAATTACTTCAAATGAGATGTGGTCCCTAAAAAAAATGGTGTTGTAAAAATGAGAAATTGCTGGTCAACTTTTAACCCTTATAACTCCCTAACAAAAAAAAAAATTGTTTCCAAAATTGTGCTGACGTAAAGTAGACATGTTGGAAATGTTACTTATTAAGTATTTTGTGTGACATATCTCTGTGATTTAAGGGCATAAAAATTCAAAGTTGGAAAATTGCTAAATTTTCAAACTTTTCACCAAATTTCCATTTTTTTCACAAATAAACGCAAGTCTTATTGAAGAAATTTTACCACTATCATGAAGAACAATATGTCACAAGAAAACAATCAGTCAGAATCATCAGGATCCATTGAAGCGTTCCAGAGTTATAACCTCATAAAAGGACAGTGGTCAGAATTGTAAAAATTGGCCGGGCCATTAACGTACAAACCACCCTTGGGGCTTAAGGGGTTAATTTCATAAAATTTTCACTTTTGTGTTTCTGAATTGTATCATAAGCCTATTATATTATGAATGTGATTGTTATCTACATACATTCAATTACTGTTTTTTATAGATGATTGTGGGCTAAACACAGCTATAAAAGGGAACCTGACGAACCACAGGCAGCAGGAATCAGAACCTGGCTGTGCAACTGCAGTCTGATAAGTCTTTCTCTGAATCATTGCACACACATAAATCTTATCCATCAATTAACTGGCTGCATCGGACTTTCCATATTGTGCCTGGACAGTTTTTCAAACTATGTTTTCTAAGACATGCCTGGCTGCAATAACACAAGATTCATGTTGCTCGTGTTTTGTTTTATTTTTGTTTTCTTGTGTTTTTGTTTATTTAAATAATGAGACTTTAAAGAAAATATTTTTCCTTGAATACAATGGTTTTAAAGATATGTCTCTTTCACAGGAAAGTCATGTAACAATACAAATGCTTCTGTAGTATCCAGCTCCATGTACCAAAATTGCACAGCAGAGGGTGTTAGATCCTTACGCAGCACCTCCAGAAGAGGAAATTCAATACGGACAGGAAGTGCATGTAGTATTGTTCCTCAAAGTACACGTGTGCAGAGGTTATGTATGCTGTTCATTGAGAGTCAGAGTTCAGACACCACAACATCCATACTGGAGAATGGGAGTCACATGAAATATATTAGTTATGTGTCATGGTTCCCAATGGCAAGGGAACGTAAGAAACATATAAGTAACGAACGAGCTCTCGGGTGATGGAAACTCGAGTTGACCGTGAGCTAAATCTACCACACAACTAACAGTAGCCAGGGAGCATACCTACGGCTTCCTATATGCCACGCGCCAGCCGGAGGACTAACTACGCCTGGTAGAGGAAGAAACAGACCTGGCTTACCTCTAGGGAAATACCCCAAAAGATGATAGCAGCCCCCCACATGTAATAACGGTGAATTAAGAGGAAAAGACATACACAGTATGAAAGTAGATTTAGCAAAGAGAGGTCCACTTACTAGATAGCAGAAGGATACAAAAGAGGACTTCACGGTCAACTGAAAACCCTTTCAAAAACCATCCTGAAATTACTTTAAGACTCCTGTGTCAACTCATGACACAGGAGTGGCAATTTCAGCCCGCAAGAGCTTCCAGCTACAGAGAATTACAAAAACTGCAAACTGGACAAAAGGTACAAAACAAAAGGACAAAGTCCACTTAGCTGATCAGCAGACTAGTAGCAGGAACATGCAACCGAAGGCTCTGGTTACAATGATGACCGGCAAGGAAATGACTGGAGAGCAAGGCTAAATAGGAAACTCCCAAACACTGATGGAAGCAGGTGAACAGAAGCAGCAAAGTGCAAACAAGTCACCAGTACCACCAGCAACCACCAGGGGAGCCCAAAAAGCGGATACACAACAGTACTCTCCCCTTAAGGAGGGGGCACCGAACCCTCACAAGAACCGCCAGGGCGATCTGGATGAGCCCTATGAAAGGCACGAACCAAATCCGAGGCATGAACATCAGAGGCAGTTACCCAAGAATTACACTGGTCAACAGCATTTTTGGTGCCAAAGATATTTCATCGAATTTAGGGTATTTTTGGGGTGCTGATTCTGAATATGTCATCAGTTTTGCCAGATTGGCTCAAGTTTTTGAGATTTTTGGTATCTTATTTATAGCACTTGTTGGTAAATGCGACGCATCATCTCATTAATTTCTTTGGATTAGTACTTGAACTGAGCAGTTCTCAATATAGTTTTGTGTTAATTAGTGTTCTAAAAGTTTGTTCATAGCTTGATTTTTGCACTAACTTTATGTTGTTGTCTGTTTTCCAGTGAAAAGCATGAACTCATCAAGAAGAAGTTGTCTTAACGATCCAGACTCATTCTGTTACATTTGTGGTGAATACACACTGCCAAAACATAGAAGAAACATAACAGACTTCGTAAAAAAAGTGTATTTTGCCTATTTTGGGGTTATGCTTGGGGACCAAGACAAGTTTTGGGCACCACACATAGTGTGCAAAGCATGTATCGAATTATTACGAAAATGGAGCAAAGGACAAAGAAAAAGCTTCAAATTTGGTGTTCCAATGGTGTGGAGAGAGCCAAAAAATCATCATGATGACTGTTATTTATGGTAAACACAGGTACAGGCACATCTTCACAATGAGGGACAGGCCTTCTTGCAGATTCCATGTTACTCCCATTTTCGTTTCTTATGCTTATTGAATCCTTGCACTTGCACTGCACAGAAATAACAGTCATCATGATGATTTTTTGGCTCTCTCCACACCATTGGAACACCAAATTTGAAGCTTTTTCTTTGTCCTTTGCTCCATTTTCGTAATAATTCGATACATGCTTTGCACACTATGTGTGGTGCCCAAAACTTGTCTTGGTCCCCAAGCATAACCCCAAAATAGGCAAAATACACTTTTTTTTACGAAGTCTGTTATGTTTCTTCTATGTTTTGGCAGTGTGTATTCACCACAAATGTAACAGAATGAGTCTGGATCATTAAGACAACTTCTTCTTGATGAGTTCATGCTTTTCACTGGAAAACAGACAACAACATAAAGTTAGTGCAAAAATCAAGCTATGAACAAACTTTTAGAACACTAATTAACACAAAACTATATTGAGAACTGCTCAGTTCAAGTACTAATCCAAAGAAATTAATGAGATGATGCGTCGCATTTACCAACAAGTGCTATAAATAAGATACCAAAAATCTCAAAAACTTGAGCCAATCTGGCAAAACTGATAGCATATTCAGAATCAGCACCCCAAAAATACCCCAAATTCATTAAAATATTTTGGACACCAGAAAAAAAATTTTTTTTTGTTGACCTGTGTTATCTTCCTGACCATAGCCTTTCCATTTAACCAGATATTGAAGTCTCTGTCTGGAAATACAGGAGTCCAAGATCTTCTCTACGACGTACTCCAATTCACCCTCCACCAGCACAGGAGCAGGAGGTTCAGTAGAAGGAACCACCGGTACCTCATATCTCCGCAACAACGATCGATGGAACACATTATGGATAGCGAAAGATGCCGGGAGGTCCAAACGAAAGGAAACAGGGTTAAGAATCTCCAAAATCCTATAAGGACCGATGAACCGAGGCTTAAATTTGGGAGAAGAAACCCTCATAGGGACAAAACGGGAAGACAACCACACCAAGTCCCCAACGCGAAGGTGGGGACCAACCCGACGACGACGGTTAGCAAACTGCTGAGTCCTCTCCTGGGACAATTCCAAATTATCCACCACTTGTCCCCAAATCCGATGCAACCGATCCACCACCGCATCCACTCCAGGACAATCCGAAGATTCAACCTGACCAGATGAAAAACGCGGATGAAACCCTGAATTGCAAAAGAAAGGAGAAACCAAAGTGGCAGAACTAGCCCGATTATTAAGAGCAAACTCCGCCAACGGCAGAAAGGCAACCCAATCATCCTGATCCGCAGACACAAAACACCTCAAATAAGTCTCCAAAGTTTGATTAGTTCGCTCCGTCTGGCCATTGGTCTGAGGATGGAATGCAGACGAAAAGGACAAATCAATGCCCAACCTGGCACAGACTGCCCGCCAAAATCTAGACACGAACTGGGTACCCCTGTCAGAAACGATGTTTTCCGGAATACCATGCAAGCGAACCACATTTTGAAAAAACAGAGGGACCAACTCAGATGAGGAAGGCAACTTAGGCAATGGCACCAAATGAACCATTTTAGAAAAACGGTCACACACCACCCAGATGACAGACATCTTCTGAGAAACAGGGAGATCCGAGATAAAGTCCATAGAGATGTGCGTCCAAGGCCTCTTCGGAATAGGCAAGGGCAACAACAACCCACTAGCCCTAGAACAACAAGGCTTGGCCCGAGCACACACATCGCAAGACTGCACAAAAACACGCACATCTCGAGACAGGGAAGTGTTATGACCCCAATGGCGAGGGTCCCAGAGGAACAAGTAAGTCTGCGAAGTACAAAAATCCAGCTCATAGGGCAGTGGTAACTGGGTTGACCATATATCTACTCCTAACGCCAACACTAGAAGTAGCCGGGGAACATGCCTACGTTGGTCGCTAGATGTCTCGCGCCAGCCGGAGGACTAACTACCCCTAGAAGAGGAAAACAAAGACCTCTCTTGCCTCCAGAGAATAGACCCCAAAAGTTGGATACAAGCCCCCCACAAATAATAACGGTGAGGTAAGAGGAAATGACAAACACAGAGATGAACTAGGTTTAGCAAAGAGAGGCCCACTTACTAATAGCAGAATGTAGTAAGATAACTTATATGGTCAACAAAAACCCTATCAAAAATCCACACTGGAAATTCAAGAACCCCCGAACCGTCTAACGGCCCGGGGGGAGAACTCCAGCCTCCCTAGAGCTTCCAGCAAGGTTAGGATACAGATTATGTACAAGCTGGACAAAAATGCAAACAAAAACAAATAGCAAAAAGCAAGAAAGCAGACTTAGCTTAATCTAGCAGGAACCAGGATCAGTAGACAAGAGCACAACAGATTAGCTCTGATTACAACGTTGCCAGGCATTGAACTGAAGGTCCAGGGAGCTTATATAGCAACACCCCTGACCTAACGACCCAGGTGAGCATACAAGGGATGGCAGACATTCCCAGAGTCAAATCACTAGTAACCACTAGAGGGAGCCAAAAAGGTAAATTCACAACAGTACCCCCCCCTTAGTGAGGGGTCACCGAACCCTCACCAAGACCACCAGGGCGATCAGGATGAGCGGTGTGAAAGGCACGAACCAAATCGGCCGCATGCACATCAGAGGCGACCACCCAGGAATTATCCTCCTGACCATAGCCCTTCCACTTGACCAGGTACTGAAGCCTCCGCCTGGAGAGACGAGAATCTAAGATCTTCTCCACCACGTACTCCAACTCGCCCTCAACCAACACCGGAGCAGGAGGCTCAGCAGAAGGGACCACAGGCACAATGTACCGCCGCAACAAGGACCTATGAAATACGTTGTGAATGGCAAACGACACCGGAAGATCCAGGCGAAAGGATACAGGATTAAGGATTTCCAATATCTTGTAAGGACCAATGAAGCGAGGCTTAAATTTGGGAGAGGAGACCTTCATAGGAACAAATCGAGAAGACAGCCATACCAAATCCCCAACGCGAAGTCGGGGACCCACACCGCGGCGGCGGTTGGCAAAACGCTGAGCCTTCTCCTGTGACAACTTCAAGTTGTCCACCACATGACTCCAGATCCGCTGCAACCTATCCACCACAGAATCCACCCCAGGACAGTCAGAAGGCTCCACATGTCCCGAGGAAAAACGAGGATGGAAACCAGAGTTGCAGAAAAATGGCGAAACCAAGGTGGCGGAACTAGCCCGATTATTAAGGGCAAATTCAGCCAACGGCAAGAAGGTCACCCAATCATCCTGATCAGAAGAGACAAAACACCTCAAATAAGCCTCCAGAGTCTGATTAGTTCGCTCCGTTTGTCCGTTAGTCTGGGGATGAAAAGCGGACGAAAACGACAAATCAATGCCCATCCTACCACAAAAGGATCGCCAGAACCTGGAAACAAACTGGGATCCTCTGTCCGACACAATATTCTCAGGAATGCCGTGCAAACGAACCACGTTCTGGAAGAACACAGGAACCAGATCAGAAGAGGAGGGCAGCTTAGGCAAAGGAACCAAATGGACCATCTTGGAGAAACGATCACATATCACCCAGATGACAGACATGCCCTGAGACACCGGAAGATCAGAAATGAAATCCGTAGAGATGTGTGTCCAAGGTCTCTTCGGGACAGGCAAGGGCAAGAGCAACCCGCTGGCACGAGAACAGCAAGGCTTAGCTCGAGCACAAGTTCCACAGGACTGCACAAATGACCGCACATCCCTTGACAAGGAAGGCCACCAAAAGGACCTGGCCACCAGATCTCTGGTGCCAAAAATTCCCGGGTGCCCTGCCAACACTGAGGAATGAACCTCGGAAATGACTCTGCTGGTCCATTTAGCAGGCACAAACAATCTGTCAGATGGACAAGAGTCAGGCCTACCAGCCTGAAATCTCTGCAACACACGCCGCAGATCAGGAGAAATAGCTGACAAGATAACTCCTTCCTTAAGAATACCCACAGGTTCAGCGACTCCAGGAGCATCAGGCACAAAGCTCCTAGACAGAGCATCGGCCTTCACATTCTTAGAACCTGGTAAATACGAGACCACAAAGTCAAAACGGGAGAAAAACAATGACCAGCGGGCCTGTCTAGGATTCAGGCGTTTAGCAGACTCGAGATACATCAGATTTTTGTGATCAGTCAAGACCACCACACGATGCTTAGCACCCTCGAGCCAATGACGCCACTCCTCAAATGCCCACTTCATGGCCAACAACTCCCGATTGCCCACATCATAATTTCGCTCTGCCGGCGAAAACTTCCTGGAGAAAAAGGCACAAGGTCTCATAGTAGAGCAACCAGGGCCTCTCTGCGACAAAACGGCCCCTGCCCCAATCTCCGAAGCATCCACCTCCACCTGAAAGGGAAGTGAGGTGTCAGGTTGGCACAAAACAGGCGCCGAAGTAAACCGGCGTTTCAACTCCTGGAAAGCCTCCACGGCAGCAGGAGCCCAGTTAGCTACATCAGAGCCTTTCTTGGTCATATCCGTCAATGGTTTAACAACGCTAGAAAAATTTGCGATAAAACGACGGTAGAAGTTAGCAAAACCCAAGAACTTCTGAAGACTCTTAACTGACGAGGGTTGAGTCCAATCATGAATAGCTCGGACCTTGACTGGGTCCATCTCCACAGCAGAAGGGGAAAAAATGAACCCCAAAAAGGGAACCCTCTGTACACCAAAGAGACACTTTGAGCCTTTAACAAACAAAGAATTTTCACGCAAAATCTTAAAAACCATCCTGACCTGCTCCACATGCGAGTCCCAATCATCAGAAAAAACCAGAATATCATCCAGATAAACAATCAAAAATTTATCCAGATACTTCCGGAAAATGTCATGCATGAAGGACTGAAAAACTGAAGGTGCATTAGAGAGCCCAAATGGCATCACCAAGTACTCAAAATGACCTTCGGGCGTATTGAATGCGGTTTTCCATTCATCGCCTTGCTTAATGCGCACAAGGTTGTACGCACCACGAAGGTCTATCTTGGTGAACCACTTGGCACCTTTAATCCGGGCAAACAAGTCTGACAACAGCGGCAAAGGATACTGAAATTTGACAGTGATCTTGTTTAAAAGCCGATAGTCAATACAAGGCCTCAAAGATCTGTCCTTTTTGGCCACAAAAAAAAATCCCGCACCAAGAGGGGAAGAAGAAGGACGGATATGCCCCTTCTCAAGAGACTCCTTGATATATGAACGCATCGCGGTATGTTCAGGTACCGACAAATTAAACAGTCTCCCCTTAGGAAACTTACTGCCAGGAATCAAATCTATTGCACAGTCACATTCCCTATGAGGAGGCAGTGCACTGGACTTAGACTCGCTGAAGACATCCTGATAATCAGACAAATACGCCGGAACTTCCGAAGGCGTAGAAGAGGCAATAGACAAGGGCAGGGAATCTCCATGAATTCCATGGCAGCCCCAACTTGACACCGACATTGCCTTCCAGTCCAAGACTGGATTATGGGTCTGTAACCATGGCAAACCCAAAACAACCAAATCATGCATCTTATGCAGAACAAGAAAACGTATCACCTCCCGATGTTCGGGAGTCATGCACATGGTAACCTGTGTCCAAAACTGCGGTTTATTTTTTGCCAAAGGCGTAGCATCAATACCCCTAAGAGGGATAGGATTTTTTAATAGCTCCAGAACAAAACCGCAGCGCTTGGCAAATGACAGATCCATCAGACTCAGGGCAGCACCTGAGTCTACAAACGCCATGACAGGATACGATGACAGTGAGCAAATCAAAGTTACAGATAGAATAAATTTAGGTTGCAAATTACCAATGGCGACAGGACTAACAACCCTAGTAAGACGTTTAGAGCATGCTGAGATAACATGTGTAGAATCACCACAGTAATAACACAAGCCATTCTGGCGTCTATGAATTTTCCGCTCATTTCTAGTCAGGATTCTATCACATTGCATTAAATCAGGTGCCTGTTCAGACAACACCATGAGGGAATTTGCGGTTTTGCGCTCCCGCAACCGCCGGTCGATTTGAATTGCCAGGGCCATGGAATCATTCAGACCTGTGGGAATGGGAAAACCCACCATCACATTCTTAATGGCTTCAGAAAGGCCATTTCTGAAATTTGCAGCCAATGCACACTCGTTCCACTGGGTCAGCACGGACCATTTCCGAAATTTTTGGCAATACACTTCAGCCTCGTCCTGGCCCTGAGACATAGCCAGCAAGGCTTTTTCTGCCTGAATCTCAAGATTGGGTTCCTCATAAAGCAAACCGAGCGCCAGAAAAAACGCATCAATATCAGCCAATGCCGGATCTCCTGGCGCCAGCGAGAAGGCCCAATCCTGAGGGTCGCCCCGTAAAAAAGAAATAACAATTTTCACTTGCTGAGCAGAGTCTCCAGATGAACAGGGTCTCAGGGACAAAAACAATTTACAATTATTCCTGAAATTTCTAAATTTAAATCGGTCTCCGGAAAACAGTTCAGGAATCGGTATCTTAGGTTCTGACATAGGATTTCTGATAACATAATCTTGTATGCCCTGCACACGAGCAGTAAGCTGGTCCACACCTGTAATCAAGGTCTGGACATTCATGTCTGCAGCAAACACAAGCCACTCAGAGGTAAAGGGGAAAAGAAAAAAAAAATGAGAAAGAGAAAAAAAAAAAAAAAAAAACTCAGAATTTTCTTTCTTATAATCCCGCTTCTGCAATGCATTTAACATTTAATACTGGCCTGGCAAACTGTTATGACCCCAATGGCGAGGGTCTCAGAGGAACAAGTAAGTCTGCGAAGTACAAAAATCCAGCTCATAGGGCAGTGGTAACTGGGTTGACCATATATCTACTCCTAACGCCAACACTAGAAGTAGCCGGGGAACATGCCTACGTTGGTCGCTAGATGTCTCGCGCCAGCCGGAGGACTAACTACCCCTAGAAGAGGAAAACAAAGACCTCTCTTGCCTCCAGAGAATAGACCCCAAAAGTTGGATACAAGCCCCCCACAAATAATAACGGTGAGGTAAGAGGAAATGACAAACACAGAGATGAACTAGGTTTAGCAAAGAGAGGCCCACTTACTAATAGCAGAATGTAGTAAGATAACTTATATGGTCAACAAAAACCCTATCAAAAATCCACACTGGAAATTCAAGAACCCCCGAACCGTCTAACGGCCCGGGGGGAGAACTCCAGCCTCCCTAGAGCTTCCAGCAAGGTTAGGATACAGATTATGTACAAGCTGGACAAAAATGCAAACAAAAACAAATAGCAAAAAGCAAGAAAGCAGACTTAGCTTAATCTAGCAGGAACCAGGATCAGTAGACAAGAGCACAACAGATTAGCTCTGATTACAACGTTGCCAGGCATTGAACTGAAGGTCCAGGGAGCTTGTATAGCAACACCCCTGACCTAACGACCCAGGTGAGCATACAAGGGATGGCAGACATTCCCAGAGTCAAATCACTAGTAACCACTAGAGGGAGCCAAAAAGGTAAATTCACAACAGGGAAGGCCACCAGAAGGATCTAGCCACCAAATCTCTGGTGCCAAAAATTCCCGGATGACCTGCCAGAGTAGAAGAATGAACTTCCGAGATGACTCTAGTGGTCCACTCGTCAGGAACAAACAGTCTACCAGACGGACAACGATCAGGTCTATCCGCCTGAAATTCTTGCAAAGCACGTCGCAAATCTGGAGAGACAAAGAAAAAACCGGCTCCTAAAGGTGATGAAGAAGGACGAATATGTCCCTTTTCCAGGGACTCCTTAATATACTCGCGCATAGCAGCATGTTCAGGTACAGATAGGTTAAACAAACGACCCTTTGGAAATTTACTGCCAGGAATCAGATCTATGGCGCAATCACAATCCCTGTGAGGAGGGAGTGAACCAATCTTAGGCTCTTCAAAAATATCACGATAATCAGACAAAAATGCCGGAATCTCAGATGGAATAGATGACGAAATGGACACCATAGGAGTGTCCCCATGAGCCCCCCGACATCCCCAGCTTAACACAGACATAGCCTTCCAGTCAAGGACTGGGTTATGAGACTGTAACCATGGTAATCCAAGCACCAAAACATCATGTAAATTGTACAACACAAGGAAGCGAATCACCTCCTGATGGTCTGGAGTCATACGCATAGTCACTTGCGTCCAGAACTGTGGTTTATTACAAGCCAAAGGTGTAGAATCAATACCCTTCAGAGGTATAGGGACTTCCAGAGGCTCTAAATCAAACCCACAGCGCCTGGCAAAGGACCAGTCCATAAGACTCAGAGCGGCGCCAGAGTCCACATAGGCATCCACGGTAATAACTGATAATGAACAAATCAAGGTTACAGACAAAATAAATTTGGACTGTAAAGTGCCAATTGAAATGGACTTGTCAACCTTCCTAGTACGCTTAGAGCATGCCGATATAACATGAGCAGAATCACCACAATAGAAGCATAACCCATTTTTACGCCTATAATTCTGCCGCTCGCTTCTGGACATAACTCTGTCACATTGCATTTTCTCTGGCGTCTCTTCAGAAGATACCGCCAAATGGTGCACGGGTTTGTGCTCCCGCAAACGCCGATCAATCTGAATTGCCATTGTCATGGACTCATTCAGACCTGTAGGCGCAGGGAACCCGACCATAACATCTTTAACGGCATCAGAAAGGCCCTCTCTGAAATTTGCCGCTAAGGCGCACTCATTCCACTGAGTAAGCACAGACCACCTACGAAATTTTTGGCAGTATATCTCCGCTTCATCTTGCCCTTGAGATAGGGCTATCAAAGCTTTTTCAGCTTGAATCTCCAAATTAGGTTCCTCATAAAGCAACCCTAAAGCCAGGAAAAACGCATCCACATTGAGCAACGCAGGATCCCCTGGTGCCAATGAAAATGCCCAATTTTGAGGGTCACCTCGCAGCAAAGAGATTACAATCTTAACCTGCTGGACAGGATCTCCTGAGGAGTGAGGTCTGAGAGAAAGGAATAATTTACAATTATATTTGAAATTCAAAAACCGAGATCTATCTCCGGAAAACACCTCTGGTGTAGGGATTTTAGGTTCAGAAATAGGAGCATGTATAACAAAATCTTGTAAATTTTGAACCTTCGTAGCAAGATTATTTAAACCTGCAGCCAAACTCTGAGGATCCATCTTTAAACAGGTGAGCTCAGAGCCATTCAAGGATTATAAGGAGAGAAAGGCAAAGGCTGTAATTAAAGCTGAAATACAACTGATCCAACTATGGAGCAAGCATAGGGGAAAAAGGGAAAAAAAAATAAAATTTACAGACTTCTTTTTTCTCTCCTTTCTTCTGCCAATAAGTTTAACACAGGCCGGTCATACTGTCATGGTTCCCAATGGCAAGGGAACGTAAGAAACATATAAGTAACGAACGAGCTCTCGGGTGATGGAAACTCGAGTTGACCGTGAGCTAAATCTACCACACAACTAACAGTAGCCAGGGAGCATACCTACGGCTTCCTATATGCCACGCGCCAGCCGGAGGACTAACTACGCCTGGTAGAGGAAGAAACAGACCTGGCTTACCTCTAGGGAAATACCCCAAAAGATGATAGCAGCCCCCCACATGTAATAACGCTGAATTAAGAGGAAAAGACATACACAATATGAAAGTAGATTTAGCAAAGAGAGGTCTACTTACTAGATAGCAGAAGGATACAAAAGAGGACTTCACGGTCAACTGAAAACCCTTTCAAAAACCATCCTGAAATTACTTTTAGACTCCTGTGTCAACTCATGACACAGGAGTGGCAATTTCAGCCCGCAAGAGCTTCCAGCTACAGAGAATTACAAAAACTGCAAACTGGACAAAAGGTACAAAACAAAAGGACAAAGTCCACTTAGCTGATCAGCAGACTAGTAGCAGGAACATGCAACCGAAGGCTCTGGTTACAATGATGACCGGCAAGGAAATGACTGGAGAGCAAGGCTAAATAGGAAACTCCCAAACACTGATGGAAGCAGGTGAACAGAAGCAGCAAAGTGCAAACAAGTCACCAGTACCACCAGCAACCACCAGGGGAGCCCAAAAAGCGGATACACAACAGTTATGGCCATGGGGCAGAGTAATTGATAGAAAATATCAGGTTTCGCCAAATGTTAAAGTCATAAGTGGCAAGAAGAACTGTAAGGTGCCAGGACAAGTAGCAGTGCCAACGATGAACACAAGCAAATGAAATCTCCAGACATTTCCATAAAAGGACATCTAATATCTTTGAATATATATGTACTTCAAAACTAACAGAGAGAAGTACAAGAGCAATAACTTACAAAAATTTAAGATTGGTCTCTGATTCTCACATACAGTACTTCCCTAAGGGTGTTGTACAATAGATGAGATTCTGCTTGTATCTTTTAGCACTCTTTTCTCCTCTGCTATATGTTTATGAATAACTATTTATTACTACAAACGAGGCTCCAACTGAGCTGCCCACTCCTTCTCTACCTTTCCCATCCCGAAGTGTGTTTTTTTTTCAGCTCTCTGTATTTCTGCTGAAAAAAAACACTGCCCATGATCTTTTTCAAATTTTCATCAGTTTGTACTGTAAATGCACTAATATGACTAACATGGGCAATACAAACATGACCAGAAGAGAAGATGGAAGAAGAACCTCACCAATCACCGATGAGTGAGCACACCACGATCTTCTCCAAACCTCTGCCTCTGAGCTCCTCAGAAGAAGAAATCTGTGTAACCTATAAGATGTAAAAACAGCAGTCCCAGTGTGTCATATGTGATGTATACAGCAGTCTCAGTGTGTCATATGTGATGTATACAGCAGTCTCAGTGTGTCATATGTGATGTGTATGTGGTGCTTTCAAAAATCCGTATAATAAATGGACACAAATCCATAAGGTTTTTTTTAAAAAAAATTCTATTATTTTTTCTTTTACTTGTACGTACAAAGATAATGACATAAAACAGTAATAGTATCGGTTCACAGAATATTTCATCAATGCAAAGCCAATACTTCCTAGATGTATATCTGTCTGAAACAATTCAGCAAAGAAATACTCCAGGTGATTCAGTGAAATGATCCAGGATCTGTGAAGTCACATACATCAGTTGCATGCACAACCAACACTTTAAGGAAATATTATAGAACAGGAATGGCACGTAGACACACCTGGTGCTGCAATGTTTCGGAACAGACTGCTATTTCAATCAATAAATGTGGTGCCGGGTTACTTTTTTGTTCCAGTCTATCTTTGCCTGCAAAAATATTGTTTTTTCAACAAAAAAAGTGATAAGTCTTATTAATTTGGTGCATACAAAACTATCAATCTTATATTGGCCAGATAGGAAATCAGAATCATAAATGCACCATAAGATTCCGTAAAGTATAGGGACGGACCATATGGAAAAAGTTTGCCCAGTCCAATTCTAATGCCTATAGGTGATGAAAAGTATCAAAAGACTGACCGTCACTTTTAAACAGAAAACTCTTCTAATGGGCTGATAGCCTACATTTATATGGGCAAATAGGATCCTGCTGTGATTAAAAGCGCCATAGGCTAATGGGAGGAGTGCTCGGCCAGAGAGCCTATGTATATAAATGTCAAAAGACTGACGTCACTTCCATACAGAAAGCTGGTGTGAACAGATGCATACTAAGAGTAGCCATCTCCATACATAATGCTATTGCATGAAAACATGAAATATATGAAATTGGAATTGCAATTGATACTTAGCGCATAAATTGGACAATTCATATAAACTGGTGTAAACAGGTGCATACTAAGATTATTTTTAGAACAAACATGTGTATGTGTATCTGGTAACACAGAAGATAAAAGTCATTTTTCCTCTTGCATCAGGACAGACTGTTGTTTTAACGTAGGATATCTAAATCACACGGCTATTACCAGAATTTTACTCTCAGCGCCACATTTTTCAGTCACATTCAGTTTCACAGAAATACATCAGGCATAGAAAAAGGAGATATCAATTATATGAAAGAATCCCAAGAAGGAAAGTGTCAACCTGACATGAAAATTGGCACTTCTTGCACATCGTAATGACTTGTATGTCAAATCTGAAGTTAAGGATCTACTGCAGTAGGGTAGCACTATATCTAGAAATTATTATTAAAAAGAATGCTGATAGCAAAGAAAAACACTATGAATGATAAACATTACTGGTAAACTGAGATTGTTGAGAAGTTTAAAAACATGTTTAACCCCTTTCTGACATGTGCCATAATAAATTTATGTTTTTAAATGTTTTTAACTGTGTTTTGTCTTTTTTATGTGTCACTTAATAAAGTTGTGTTTATACATTTCTGCCTCATCTGTATTATGGTGATCCCCTGCGATAGGGCCTTGTCTCTCTTTTGTTAGTAAAGCTGATCTATAGTGCTGACATGTGCCCGCGACAGCCATGGGTGGAATCCATCCGCGGTTTTTAACTAGATAAGTCCCGTGGTCAATATCTGACAGCAGCATTTAACTCGTGCTTACAGGAAGTGCGTCACTGGCTCCGCCCACGATGACCCCATCACATGATCACCGGTCATAGTTGGGTTGGCATTGCCAGAATGATATGAGTGCCGCCCTGTGGTTGGCGCTCATAGCAAGTAAGCATTTCTGCTACACATAGGTGATCTGATCATTGCTTGTGTGTAGCAGAGGCGATCAAAGTACTGCAGTTTCCAGTCTCTCATGGAGACTATTGAAGCATGTAAAAAGTAAAAAAAAGTTTTTAAAAATATAAAAAAATGAAACAAATATAAAAGTTCAAATCACCCCCCTTTTACCCCATTCAAAAAAAAACAATAACAAAATCAAATATACTCATATTTGGTATCGCCACATTTAGAATCACCAGATCTATCAATATAAGGACAAAAAAAAGACCCAGATTGCTTAACTGTGTAATGGCAAAAAAAATTCAAAACGTCAGAATTACTTTTTTGATTGCCACTACATTGCAATAAAATGCAATAACAGGCGATCAAAACATTCAGTAGCGTAGCTACCAGGGGGGCAGAGGGTGCGGTCGCCCCGGGCCCGGAGCTCAGAGGGGGCCCACCTGGAGCCTCGCTACCCTTAACTATATTAGCCTACTTGCACGCCAATATAGTTGAGCTCTGCGGTAGAGCAGGGACAGAATCTCCCTGCACTGCCGCGGTCTGTTCTGTAGAGGAGCATGTACCCGGGGACGCTGGGTGCCGGGCACTGTACCTGCTGCCTCCAGCAGAGCATACTGCAGACACGCACACATTGGCGGCTGTGTGGTGTCTGCAGCTGAAGAGACTTCAGGATGCTGCTTCTTCCCTCCCTGAGCCCTGCATACAGGAGCAGGACAGGGGATAGGACGACGTAGGAGCTCAGGCTGCAGGGGGCTGGAGGTGACTGCACTGTGCAGTGAGGAGGAGGCAGGACACTGTTCCCCTCCTGACATGTCCCTGAGATTTCTTGCATCCGTTTTGCTCTGTCTCTGTCAGTCTCTCTCTCTCTCTGTCAGTCTGTCTCGCTCTCTGTCTCGCTCTGTCTGTCTCGCTCGCGCTCTGTCTCTCTTGCTCTCTCTCGCTCTCTGTCTCTCTCGCTCTCTGTCTCTCTCGCTCTCTGTCAGTCTCGCTCTAACTCTGTCTCGCTCTCTCTGTCTCTCGCTCTCTCTGTCTCTCGCTCTCTATCTGTCTCGCTCTCTATCTGTCTCGCTCTCTGTCTCGCTCGCTCTCTGTCTCGCTCACTCTCTGTCTCGCTCACTCTCTGTCTCGCTCACTATCTCGCTCTCTCTGTCTCGTTCGCTCTCTGTCTCGTTCGCTCTCTGTGTCTGTCTCGCTCTCTCTGTCTCGCTCTGTCACTCTGTCTCGCTCACTCTGTCTCGTTCGCTCTCTGTGTCTGTCTCGCTCTCTCTGTCTGTCTCGCTCTCTGTCTGTCTCGCTCTCTGTCAGTCTGTCTCGCTCACTCTGTCTCGCTCACTGTCTCGCTCTCAGTCTCGCTCTCTCTGTCTGTCTCGCTCTCTCTGTCTGTCTCTCTCTGTCTCGCTCATTCTCTGTCTCGCTCTCTGTCTCGCTCTGTCGTGCTCTCTCTCAGTCTCTCTCTGAGTCTCTGTCTCTCAGGGTCAGTCACTCTATGTCACTCTCTCAGTCACTCTGTCAGTCTCTGTCTCTCACTGTCTCTCTGTCTCAGTCTTTGTCTAGCGCTCTCTCTCTGTTTGTCTCTCTCAGTCTCTGTCTCTCTGTCAGTCTCTCTGTCAGTCTCTCTCTGTCACTCTCTGGCAGTCTCTCTCTGTCTCAGTCTTTGTCTAGCTCTCTCAGTTTGTCTCTCAGTCTCTGTCTCTCTGTCAGTCTCTGTCTCTCTGTCTCTGTCAGTCTCTCTCTGTCACTCTCTGGCAGTCTCTCTCTGGCTCAGTCTTTGTCTCACTCTCAGTTTGTCTCTGTCTTAGTCTCTCAGTCTCGCTCTCTCTCTGTCTCGCTCTCAGTCTCTGTCAGTCTCTCTCTCATTGTCTCTCTCAATCTCTGTCTGTCTCTCTGTCAGTCTCTCTCTCTGTCTCTGTCAGTCTCTCTTCAGTCTCTGTCTCTTTGTCTGTCTCAGTCTCTCTGTCTCAGTCAAGGTCTCGCTCTCTCTGTCTCAGTCTCTCTGTCTATCTCTCTCTCTGTCTCTCAGTCTCTCTCTCTCTATCTCTTGTAATGTGGTCCTGTAGCTGGGGTCAGGGTTCTATCAGTCCAGTGTGTGTCATCTCATATCAGTAAATACAAGGTAACATACATCACAAAAATCCCCATAAAGTTGAGTATAAATATATATGATGAAAAGCCAAATAGAATAAAAATGGGAACAGCCAGTAGGTGAGTATAGATAATCACAATCACATATAGATGCATCTGTATACCCAGTCTGAATAACATGGCCTGCAAATGGGGAGAAGGGAAAAAAAGAAGAGATGACGTACAGGGGGCGCACTTTCTTCTTTCACTGTGTGATATTTTACCTCGCCCCCCTTTCTTCTGCTTCCCTCCTTCTTTCCATTCACCTCTTTAGGGTCTTGTCCAGACAAGAGTATTCCTTTTAGGGTTACCTGGATTCATTCAGGGACCTATTCCCATACGATGGACTCTATACGCATTTACTGGTTGTTTTTATTTTCTGCAATTTGCAGCCCACAGAAAGGGACAGAGACCAGTATCCAAGGGAGATACAACGTGGGGGCTAATGCGGGGGCCATTATACAATTTTGATTACAGCAGGATCATCTGCTGAGGTTCCCCCTATACCCATGATTAAAGTGTGCCACCATAGTTGTAATCAAGGGTTAGGGGCCCACTCAGATGGTTCGCCCCCCCTGAGCTGAACCCTTAGCTACGCCTCTGAAAACATTGTATCTGCACCAAAATGATATCAGTAAAAATGTCAGCTCGGTACGCAAAAAAATAAGTCCTCATCCAGCCCCAGATCATGAAAAATGGAGACACAAACAGAACTCAGAAAATGGCGCTTTTTTTTTTTTACAAATTTTGGATTTTTTTGCACCACTTAAATACACTGCTCAAAAAAATAAAGGGAACAGTTAAACAACAGAATATAACTCCAAGTAAATCAAACTTCTGTGAAATCAAACTGTCCACTTAGGAAGCAACACTGATTGACAATCAATTTCACATGCTGTTGTGCAAATGGAATAGACAACAGTTGGAAATTATTGGCTATTATCAAGATACCCTCAGTAAAGGAGTGGTTCCGCAGGTGGGGACCACAGACCGCATCTCAGTACCAATGCTTTCTGGCTGATGTTTTGGTCACTTTTGAATGGTGGTTGTACTTTCAAACTCATGGTAGCATGAAACCGACCCTACAACCCACACAAGTGGCTCAGGTAATGCAGCTTATCCAGGATGGCATACCAATGCAAGCTGTGGCAAAAAGGTTTGCTGTGTTTGTCAGCGTAGTGTCCAGAGGCTGGAGGCGTTACCATGAGATAGGCCAGTACACCAGGAGATGTGGAGGGGGCCGTAGGAGGGCACCAACCCAGCAGCAGGACCGCTACTTCAGCCTTTGTGCAAGGATGAACAGGAGGAGCACTGCCAGAGCCCTGCAAAATGACTTCCAGCAGGCTGCAAATGTGTGTCTGCACAAACGGTTACAAACCGACTGCATGAGGATGGTCTGAGTGCCAAATGTCCTCAGATGGGGGTTGTGCTCACAGCCCAACACCGTACAGGAGGCTTGGCATTTGCCACAGAACACCAGGATTGGCAAATTTGCCACTGGCACCCTGTGCTCTTCACAGATGAAAGCAGGTGCACACTGAGCACATGTGACAGACATGACAGAGTCTGGAGACGCCGTGGAGAGTGATCTTCTGCCTGTAACTTCCTTAAGCATGCCAGTTTGGCAGTGGGTCAGTAATGGTGTGGGGTGGCACTTCTTTGGAGGGCCGCACAGCCCTCCATGTGCTCGCCAGAGGTAGCCTGACTGCCATTAAGTACCGAGATGAGATCCTCAGACCCCTTGTGAGGCCATATGCTGGTGCGGTTGGCCCTGGGTTCCTCCTAATGCAGGACAATGCCAGACCTCATGTGGCTGGAGTGTGTCAGCAGTTCCTGCAAGATGAAGGACGGGCACTTGGGACCGGAGCGTGCGGCTGCATAGAAATACATGCAGCCAAATGCTCCGGTCCCAGTGCCGGGTATTGATGCAATAGACTCGCGCGAGTTTCTCTCATCATACTCGCAAGTGTGACCCCGGCCTTAAAATAAAAATTTGCACTTTTATTGAGGGAGGTCATATTATTGAATAAACGGGCACGGAAGAAATACAGGGTGGGCCATGTATATGGATACACCTAAATAAAATGGGAATGGTTGGTGATATCAACTTCCTGTTTGTGGCACATTAGTATATGGGAGGGAAAAACTTTTTAAGATGGGTGGTGACCATGGCGGCCATTTTGAAGTCAGCCATTTTGGATCCCACTATTTTTTCCAATGGGAAGAGGGTCATGTGACACATTAAACTTTTTTGAGAATTTTACAGGAAAAACAATGGTGTGCTTGGTTTTAATGTAACTTTATTCTTTAATGAATTATTTACAAGTTTATCTTTGCTTACAGCCATTGACATGTCGCAGAGGTTAACACGTGAGGAGCCGATAGAAATTGTGTTGATGTCTGGTGAACACAGTACCCGGGTCATTGCAGCAAATTTCAATAAAAGACACCCTATGCAAGAAAACTGTCACCATTCCCATGTTATTTAAGTGTATCCATATAAATAGCCCACCCAAAAAAGTTTGCCTCATCACTGAACCTAATGTTCTGTGTGAACTGAGGGTCCTGTTTCAATTTTTGTTTTACCCATTCTGCAAATTCAGAGCTCCAATCTGGCATCAGTCGAACATCCCTTTGGCGGATATTAGCTACTCTCAAATGGCACCCTTACAAAATCGAGCTGCTGCAGCTTCTCGACGAGGATGACCCAAATCAGCTCACTGAGCTGCGCACACTTGGTCCCTAACTGGATACTATGGGTAAGGGCAAACTGGCATTTTGGCAACAATTGTTGATTCTTTTTAAAGTGACATACACCGTATGTCTATATTCTACATATACTGAAAGTTATTTCTAGCCGGTTTCTCCTTTTTTGATCACCATTATTTATTATTATATAGTATTAAATTGTGCATATAATGCATAGTTCTCAGATAAAACGCGCTAGAGAAATCTATGGAGAAAATATGGGAACAGTGGCATACGGTAAACTCTACTATTAGAGGTCCATGGTGTGGGCAAGCGTGCCACCAGACGCGGAGTCTAGCGGTGAGACTAGTGGTGGACTCCGCGTCTGGTGGCACGCTTGCCCACACCATGGACCTCTAATAGTAGAGTTTACCGTATGCCACGGTTCCCATATTTTCTCCATAGATTTCTCTAGCGCGTTTTCATCTGAGAACTATGCATTATATGCACAATATAATACGTAACTGAAGAAGGTTCTACATGAACCGAAATGTTTTGTGTATACTGCAAAATAAATCCTTCTGTTCAAGCATCCTTAAGTTGAGTGCTAAGTTATATTTATTATGCCCATATGATGATGTCATGTGTTTGGAAGCTTCTGTTTTTTTGGCAACATCTGAGTTAATTAGAGATACACCTGTGGATTGACTTTAATGCACACCTGAAACACACTGCTTCTTTGTGTAGCATCATGGGAAAGTCTAAAGAAATCAGCCAGGATGTCAGGAAGAGAACTGTGGACTTGCACAAGTCTGACTCATCCTTGGGTACAATTTCAGATACCTTTCATCTATAAAAACAATTATATGCAAGTACAAACAAAATTGGAATGTCTAGCCATCATATTACTCAGGAAAGAGATGGGTCCTGGGCCCCAGAGATGAGCGTGCTTTGATCTGGTATGTGCATAACAACAAAAGGAAGAAAGCAAAAGACCTTGCGAAGATGATGGCAGAAGCTGGTAAGATTGTATCAATATCCACAGTGAAACAAGTACTGTATCAACATGGGATGAAAGGCCACTCTACCAGGAAGAAACCATTACTCCAAAAGAAATATAAAAAAGCCAGATTAATGTTTGCAAATGCACACAGGAACAAAGACCTTAATTTTTGGAGACATGTTCTGTGGTCTGATGAAACTAAAATTTTACTTTTTGGGCGTAATCATCGTTACGTTTGGAGGAAAATGGGAGAAGCTTGGAAGCCTAAGAACACCATCCTAACTGTGAGGCCATGTGCACACGCTGCGGATTCCATTGTGGAATTTTCCGCAGCGGTTTTGATAAATCCGCAGTGCAAAACCGCAGCGGTTTTTTCTGCGGATTTATCGTGGTTTTTATTGCGGTTTCCGCTGCGGGTTTTCACCTGCAGTTTCCTATTGGAGCAGGTGGAAATCCGCTGCGGATTCCGCACAAAGAATTGACATGCTGCAGAAAATAAACCGCTGCGTTTCCGCGCGTTTTTTTCCGCAGCATGTGCACTGCGGATTTCATTTCCCATAGCTTTACATGGCACTGTAAATGCATGGGAAACCACTGCGGATCTGCAGCTGCGGAAACGCTGCGGATCCGCAGCAAAATCCGCAGCGTGTGCACATAGCCTGAAACACGGGGGTGGCCGCATCATGTTGTGGGGTTGTTTTGGTGCAGAAGGGACTGGTGCACTTCACAAAATAGATGGCATCATGAGAAAAGATGATTATGTGGCAATACTGAAGCAACATCTCAAGTCATCAGCCAGAAAGTTAAAGCTTGGACGGAAATGGGTCTTCCAAACAAATATTAGTAATTATGCTAATCCTAATTCACCTAAAACATGAAAGGTTTATTCTGATTTCATGTCAGATATTGTGAAAAACATGAATGTGTCTTTTCATATAGTGTATGAAAAACGTCTAGTTTCAACTGTATATATGTGTGTGTGAATAAATTTTTAGGAGATTATATGGGTAATAAATTATGTGTTTACTTTGTAGTAGGATAGATGTTTGAGTACGGAGCATTTGGCCGAACAGTTACAAAAAGATCAGGTTTGGGTACCAGAACAGCACCCAGACATGAACCCGAACATTCAGTGTCATGTGCATGACAGCATGGCAAACACCGCTTCTGATTGGCGGTAAAATGATCACCGACGGTCATACAGCTCTGGTTCCCATGCTGCCAAAAGACAGCAGCTGTGATCGGAGGTATAAAGTTTACAAAAAGGTGTTCGGGATTGCCCATCTCTACTCTGTAGGCCTTTGCCCAGGCTCTACAAACACACAGTATATGAAGACAGAGATCCACTTTATATACACTTTGTTTTTCTATAACGATACAATTTGATAATTGAGCTCTTCAGGTTACTACACTGCTGCTGACCAGAGGCGCTGCCAAGCAAGAAGCCGGGCATCTGGGAGTGTGTCTCATTACAACACAGCACGCTGAGCTGCCAATCCCAAGATGTCCGCTCCCATAAACTGCTTCTCTGATAACATAATTCATATAATTATAGTCATTATTCTTCCTAAAGGTAATTTTTTGTCACACTTATTCATATATACAGTCTCCTTACTATAATATACTATAGTATGTGTGAAGATGATAGGTCCTCTTTAAAAATGGAATTAAGTGTTATCATTGTTCCAGCATGTTTATTCTACATGATTTATAAAGTCTCACAGATATCCGTTCTTCTTTTAGAAACTGTTTGCTTTACTATAAATAGCTAGAAAAGTTTAGAATTTATATTCCCTACTTCAAAAAGAGTCAAACTTACATTTGGCATGCCGTACGTTAATGTTATTTTTCACCAGCTGGATCATGATCTAAATACACAAGCTGCTTCATAGCTACCAATACTCAGTAAATATTCTGTAAACCAAATACAATTTGTACAGCAGCAGGGGAATGGTAAATTGCTTTCTGATATTCTTGGCGTGGAGCTAGAAAAGCAGTTACTTATAATTTGATTCAATTTTCTCGGAAGATGAATCAGAAATCATTTATATTTTGCCACTTTATGGGATAGTGTATTGGGGAAAAATGTCATTTAATAATAATTCTTTTTGACAGTGTACTGCAAGTGCACAGAGTGCAATGTATGGATATTTTTACAATTTAAATAATTAGAATTTTGAAGAAAAAAAATAAAAATTGCCACAAAGTACAGTAAAGTTTTATTAAATGAGTTGTTTCATGAAACCGTCAAGGTGGGAGACTCCTATTTATCCATATGCCCTAAAGGGGCACATTGTTCATTTTTCTGAAGAGGGAGGATCAAATACATTTTTTATTAGATAATTATGCTCCCGAAATGCAAACCAGACTAGTAATCTGTTGTGAGATCTATACAGACCTATACAGAAGAAGCCAGATTATTACTCATGTCCTAGGCTTTTAAACTACTATGAGAGCTAGCCTTATGGTATGTTAAATAGAAACTGTCAGCATGATTTTGGAATGCTAATAAATACATGGCCATAATGGTGCTGTGAAAGTGATGAAATTGATACCTTTGGTGAAGAAATCCAATTTGTAGTTCTTCTGTAATCACAATTTGAAGTTTTCTTCGAATTAAATTTTGGTGCACAGGGGCGGAACTGTACACTGGGTCTCCTCCTTGTCTGTGTTCCTCCGCCCCTTCTAATGACTCTGATATTTTAATGATCTGCCTCCTATGTTTGAAATCTCAGTAGTGACCTGTCAATCACAGACCGGAGGCTGGCGGAGGGGCTGGGAGATCACAGACAGAGGGGAGAAGACCAAGTGCATAGTACGGCCCCTGTGCACCAAAATGTTACCAACAGAAAGCTTCAAATGATGATTACAGAAGAACAACAACGCAGATTCGTTCACCAAAGGTACCAATGTAATCAGTATTAATGCCCCATTACAGCTATGTATTTTCTTTACATTGCAAAGTCCTGCTGGTTTTCTTTAAGTAAGGTGGATGTGGAGATTTTAGGGCAAGAAGTTCAGTCTCAACCTGCTTCGCTAAAAACAACCCACAGAAGTTATGCTATAGGTAGACTCCTTACATATATTTATCAACAGGTACCAGTTTCTCTCTGTAGTAATTTGCTGCAATGCACATATTAAGTAAATATATCACATAAACAAGATAATTTCAGGTTTTGTAAAACCCACACCAAATCTTGCATATCTATACTAGTTTCTTGTAATTTTTCCTATTTTATTCAATGGTAAAAAATCTTAGTACTGAAAATCTTCATTCAAGCAGATTATAGAGTATTTTCTACCTTAACTACAGCATATTTTTTCATGAGACCCTAAACCTCTGCTTCTCTTCACATACCGTAACTACATAGGTCAAAGGGCTTATCCAAGGACACTTGGATGTTTTACAAATAGTTGAGCTTACTAAAATATTTTAAAGGGAATATGTAATCAGAAAATCGCCTATTTTGTTTTTTTTTGCTGAATGTATTTTTATTTTACATTTGCAATCTATATTAATAAGGAGAAATCTTGCAATTTTCCCACATTTTAACTTCCTATTGTTTATAAAATCCGACCCTATCTTTTGCATTGAAACATCAAATAAACGTGTGTGAATATTATTGTGAAGGGAGGCTGAGCAATGTGAGTTGTGTGTAAAGGTGTTACCTGGTATCGTAATGTTCAAAATGCAAGATTTCTAATACGATATTATTATTATAATTATTATTAACATTTTCAGAACTTAAAAAGAAAATACTTGTTGCGCAAAATCTTAATTTTAACAACAGGTCATTTTCTGATGAGGCATCTTTGTCCTGATTGCATCTCCATGTTTGTACTGACAGAGGCGGAGTGCTTCATCTCTCTTTCCTTGGCAAAAAAGATGTTAAAAAACTAATTATGGTGGACACTGTCACTATGAATACAAGGATGAGAAGGTGTGGAAAAACAACAAATATTTATTAAGACAGCAACGCATTTCAAAATCAATCATTGTGACAGTGCCCATCACAAAGTTGTTGCTTTTTATTTAATTTTTTGCCTTGCAATTATTTTAATAAGCCTCCCTGTTGGCTTTCAAGGGTGGTGCTGCACATCTATGGTCATCACTTATCCTATAGTATCCTATTGTTATCCAATGATAACCACAGATGTTGGGAATGACCTTTCAATCTATATTTCAACTGTAAGCACCATGATGATGTTTTCTGCAATTATTAAATTATTTCATTTCTCTGACTTTGTGCCTGAAGCCAAAAGCTACCACTTTTTCATTAGTATTCCTGCCTTAAGAGATATTTCCAGAATCAAAACTTATCCTTTATCTATGGAAGGATAGATAGAGAATAGGTTACTGATTACTGAAGATCACACTGCTCAAACCCCCAACAATCCCTGATTGATTCATTGTCTTCGGGACTAACAGAAAAAGTTAAAAAGAGTGCTCAGCTATTTGCAGCATCCCTGTAGACAATGAATGTAAGAGAACTTTTGATTTTTGGAATAATCCTTTAACCCTGCTGTTCTGTTCGGGTCCATATGACCCGAAATTAAATTTAAGACCCTGCAGATTATTTATTATGCAGATCTGAAACTTGTGATTTATTGACTTTTCCTCATTTAGATAGCACTAGAAAACACTATGGGAAGAAATCCTAACCACTTAATCAATATAAGTACTTGTACATGCAGCTATGTTTATTGGCTATTAGTTTTATTTGTATGTATTCCCTTGTAATAATTGTATGCCTGCAATATCTACTGTTGCCATTGATTCCCTCATAGTAATGAGTAGGGTTGAGCGACTTTCATTTTTTTAAGATCGAGTCGGGTTTTGTGAAACCCGACTTAGTCCAGAGTCGAGTCGAGTGAAGTCGGCCGATTATCGCTAAAAGTCGGGGATCGACCGAAACACGAAACCCAATGCAAGTCAATGGGGAAGCATAGCCGGCAGTGAGTGGAGGCCAGGAAAACACCTACAGTGCCCATTTTAATGCCAAAAACATCCATTCTTGTTTTCTGAAGCTTGTCAATCTAAATTAACTTTATAATAATAGTTGGGCACTGGAAATTGGGGGTCATTTGGCAAAAGTTGTGGGGGGGTAGGGCTGGTTCAAGGTTTTAGTGGGCACAGGAAACATGGACTACGTCACGGCGGTGGAGCAGTGAGAGGTAAGTATGTCAAGTTTGCAAGTGCTGTGATCCTAAGCAAGCAGGGGGGCCCACTCGTTGGCATTGGCACTGGCACAGGGCCCCTCAAAGTACAGCGGTGTGTTTGCACGGCGGGGGCGCCTCCCACCAGCAGCGACACTTTTGCGTACTCTGAGGGGCCCTGTGCCAGTGACGTCGCCAACGAGTATGCCCCCCCCACCTGATGAAGGAACCTGTACTTTCATCTGCACCTTCCTCTTTGTCCCTGTGTAAGGTGGTATAACATGCGGGAAGGGGAACCTGACTTTCAGCAGGGTTAGATTCTGGCTGTGTAGAGTGCAAGGGGAATGTAGTGGTCTAGGTCAATGTACCAGCAGACTCATGTAGCAGTGGCTGGGCAGTGGGCAGGATGAGGAGGAAACAGATATAGGGCCAAAGAATAAAGTAGGCTAAATGCAGTTCAAAATTGGTAACAGGACTAAACAGGCGGCATTGCTTTGTTGAGTGGAGTAGCAAACCCAGGAGCAGCAGACACTGTTTTAAGGGCCCAAACACACTAATAGGCCAAATGCAGTTTAATATCTGATACTATAGGCCGAAAGCCATAAGGTTGAAGCTCAGCTTTTTTTAGTTGAGGACAAACACCAGGGAGGAGCAAACAGAGCTATTAGGCCCCATCCAGCAATTTAAAAAAACAAAAAAGAGCCAGAAGGTGGAAACTCAGCTTTGTTCAGTGGAGGACAACACCAGGCAGGGGCAGACACCGTTAGTAGGCCCTAACCACCAATTTTTAAAAACACAGCACTTAATGAGAGCAAGAAGGTTGAAGCTCAGCTGTATTCAGTTGAGGGCAACACCAGGGAGGGGCAGACACCGTTAGTAGGCCCTAACCACCATTTTGTTTTTAAAAAAACACTTAATGAGAGCCAGAAGGTTGAAGCTCAGCTGTGTTCAGTGGAGGACAACACCAGGCAGGGGCAGACACCGTTAGTAGGCCCTAACCACCATTTTTTAAAAACACAGCACTTAATGAGAGCCAGAAGGTTGAAGCTCAGCTTTATTCAGTTGAGGGCAACACCAGGGAGGGGCAGACACCGTTAGTAGGCCCTAACCACCATTTTGTTTTTTAAAAAACACTTAATGAGAGCCAGAAGGTTGAAGCTCAGCTGTATTCAGTTGAGGACAACACCAGGGAGGGGCAGACACCGTTAGTAGGCCGTAACCAAAGTTGAAGGCCAAATGCAGTTTAATATCTGATACTATAGGCCGAAAGCCACAAGGTTGAAGCACAGCTTTATTCAGTTGAGGGCAACACCAGGGAGGGGCAGACACCGTTAGTAGGCCGTAACCAAAGTTGAAGGTCAAATGCAGTTTAATATCTGATACTATAGGCCGAAAGCCAGAAGGTTGAAGCACAGCTTTATTCAGTTGCAGCTTCTTTGCAATAATATAAAGAAGACGCGACAGGACAACACTCGGTGGATGCCATATCTGTGTTTTCAATGGAAAAAAACCTTTCAGTTAACTACTTGCAGGAGAAAGTTTTTGTAGCTGGTGGCCAATTTTGGTACTGTACCAGTTTTTGGTTGTATGTGTTTTTGTTTTTAATGTTAAAATGTATGCATTTGATATCTCTCCAGTATTTTCTTTATTATAAGCAAAATACTTATTTTTATATTTTCTGATGTTTTATACCGGAGTGTTCCTCGGGACACGCTTATAAACTTGATAATTGGTTCCAGGGGTACACGGGCAGCAGTGATCTGGTCAGTGGAGGCCTAGTGGAAGGAGGGACCGCAGACAGGCTTCGGAGGCCTAACACAATAAAATGGGCTGGCTGTAGGCACTTTAAAATTGGTTCCAGGGGTACACGGGCAGCAGTGGTCTGGTCAGTGGAGGCCTAGTGGAAGGAGGGACCGCAGACAGGCTTCGAAGGCCTAACATGATAAAATGGGCTGGCTGTAGGCACTTTATAATTGGATCCAAGGGTACACGGGCAGCAGTGGTCTGGTCAATGGAGGCCTAGTGGAAGGAGGGACCGCAGACAGGCTTCGAAGGCCTAACATAATAAAATGGGCTGGCTGTAGGCACTGTAAAATAGGTTCCAGGGGTACATGGGCAGCAGTGGTCTGGTCAGTGGAGGCCTAGTGGAAGGAGGGACCGCAGACAGGCTTCGAAGGCCTAACATGATAAAATGGGCTGGCTGTAGGCACTTTATAATTGGTTCCAGGGGTACACGGGCAGCAGTGGTCTGGTCAGTGGAGGCCTAGTGGAAGGAGGGACTGCAGACAGGCTTCGAAGGCCTAACATAATAAAATGGGCTGGCTGTAGGCACTTTATAATTGGTTCCAGGGGTACACGGGCAGCAGTGGTCTGGTCAGTGGAGGCCTAGTGGAAGGAGGGACCGCAGACAGGCTTTGAAGGCCTAACATGATAAAATGGGCTGGCTGTAGGCACTTTAAAATTGGTTCCAGGGGTACACGGGCAGCAGTGGTCTGGCCAGTGGAGGCCTAGTGGAAGGAGGGACCGCAGACAGGCTTCGAAGGCCTAACATAATAAAATGGGCTGGCTGTAGGCACTGTAAAATAGGTTCCAGGGGTACACGGGCAGCAGTGGTGTGGTCAACGGAGGCCGATTGTAATGAGTGTCTGCCAGTTAGTAGTCAAAAAACAACAAATAAATGTGAATGTCTCGCATTAAAACAAAGACACTAAAGGGTGCAATCATTAGGTTCAGGGGTGGGATCCTCTGCGTTGTTTCAGACCTACTAATTTAGCGCAAAGTATTTACTGTGGTAAATAGAGGACACTGCCCCTGACTATGTTATGTACCATCATACATGTCAACACAATGGTATTGTCAGTGGCAGGTATGGAAGGATGTCAGCGCATAGACTAAACATTGGTGGAAGTGTGAGAGATAACTGTGGAAGTGGTAGAGCAATGTTTGACCTGGGGGTGGGTGAACTCTCTTGTGGCCGGCGGTACAGGCCCAGGGCCCCTCATGTTACAACAGTGTGTCTGACGTTGGGTGCGCACCACCACCGCCAGAGACACTTTATTGTACTATGAGGGACCCAGTACCAATGCCATCGACCAAAAGCGAGCACACCCACCTCTTCAGGCAAACAGCTGTCTCACGGGTGCTTGCGCCAAGTCGCGATACCACGGCCCCGTGTGGGGAGTTTGGCCATTTAGGGAGGTGTAAACATGTCATATGCCGGACAATCAGCTGCAGAAAATTAGACATTAGAAAAGTAATTCACAGTAGTCCACAGGCAAGAGCTTTTCATAGGAAAGCTAGGTGTCGGCCGGGCAAGGTGGGGCAAAAGATTTTGAAATCCAGTTGTGGTTCATTTTAATGAATGTTAGATCGTCAACATTTTGGGTAGCCAGACGAGTCCTTTTTTCGGTTAATATTGAACCTGCAGCACTGAATACTCTTTCTGATAGGACACTTGCTGCCGGGCAAGCAAGCTCCTGCAATGCATATTCTGCCAATTCTGGCCAGGTGTCTAATTTTGAGGCCCAGTAATCAAATGGGAATGACGGTTGAGGGAGAACATCGACAAGGGATGAAAAATAGTTAGTAACCATACTGGACAAATGTTGTCTCCTGTCACTTTCAATTGCTGCAGCAGTACCTGTCCTGTCTGCGATCATAGCAAAATCACTCCACAACCTGGTCAGAAAACCCCTTTGTCCAACGCCACTTCTGATGTGTGCACCCCTAACACTACTAATCTGCTGCCCCCTGGAGCTCGTGTGATAACGATCACGTGCGCTGTGTGCTGGGAATGCCTGAAGCAAACGGTCAACAAGAGTTGATTGTTTGGTTGCTAATATTAGTTCCAAGTTCTCATGTGGCATAATATTTTGCAATTTGCCTTTATAGCGTGGATCAAGGAGGCAGGCCAACCAGTAATCGTCATCGTTCATCATTTTCGTTATGCGTGTGTCCCTTTTTAGGATACGTAAGACATAATCAGCCATGTGGGCCAAAGTTCCAGTTGTCAAATCTCCGGTTGTGATTGGTTGAGGGGCAGTTTCAGGCAAATCTACGTCACTTGTGTCCCTCAAAAAACCAGAACCCGGCCTTGCCACGCAACCAATTTCCAGTGCCCCCGGGAAAGCTTCCGCATTAAAAATATACTCATCCCCATCATCCTCCTCGTCCTCCACCTCCTCTTCGCCCGCTACCTCGTCCTGTACACTGCCCTGACCAGACAATGGCTGACTGTCATCAAGGCTTTCCTCTTCCTCTGGTGCAGACGCCTGCTCCTTTATGTGCGTCAAACTTTGCATCAGCAGACGCATTAGGGGGATGCTCATGCTTATTACGGCGTTGTCTGCACTAACCAGCCGTGTGCATTCCTCAAAACACTGAAGGACTTGACACATGTCTTGTATCTTGGACCACTGCACACCAGACAACTCCATGTCTGCCATCCTACTGCCTGCCCGTGTATGTGTATCCTCCCACAAAAACATAACAGCCCGCCTCTGTTGGCACAGTCTCTGAAGCATGTGCAGTGTTGAGTTCCACCTTGTTGCAACGTCTATGATTAGGCGATGCTGGGGAAGGTTCAAAGACCGCTGATAGGTCTGTATACGGCTGGAGTGTACAGGCGAACGTCGGATATGTGAGCAAAGTCCACGCACTTTGAGGAGCAGGTCGGAGAACCCAGGATAAGTTTTCAATAAGCACTGCACCACCAGGTTTAAGGTGTGAGCCAGGCAAGGAATGTGTTTCAGTTGGGAAAGGGAGATGGCAGCCATGAAATTCCTTCCGTTATCACTCACTACCTTGCCTGCCTCAAGATCTACTGTGCCCAGCCACGACTGCGTTTCTTGTTGCAAGAACTCGGACAGAACTTCCGCGGTGTGTCTGTTGTCGCCCAAACACTTCATAGCCAATACAGCCTGCTGACGCTTGGCAGTAGCTGGCCCATAATGGGACAACTGGTGTGCAACAGTGTCATCTGCCGATGGAGTGGTTGGCCGACTGTGGTCTGTGGAAGAGCTGTAGCTTCTGCAGGAGGACGAGGAGGAGAAGGAGGAGGTGGTGCGAACGTCTACAGCCAACTGTTTCCTAGACCGTGGGCTAGGCACAACTGTCCCGAAATTGATGTCCCCTGAGGACCCTGCATCCACCACATTCACCCAGTGTGCCGTGATGGACACATAACGTCCCTGGCCATGCCTACTGGTCCATGCATCTGTAGTCAGGTGCACCTTTGTACTCACAGATTGCCTGAGTGCATGGACGATGCGCTGTTTAACATGCTGGTGCAGGGCCGGGATGGCTTTTCTGGAAAAAAAAGTGTCGACTGGGTAGCTCGTATCGTGGTTCAGCGTACTCCATCAGGGCTTTGAAAGCTTCGCTTTCAACTAACCGGTAGGGCATCATCTCTAACGATATTAGTCTAGCTATGTGGGCGTTAAAACCCTGTGTACGCGGATGCGAGGATAAGTACTTCCTTTTTCTAACCAGAGTCTCATGTAGTGTGAGCTGAACTGGAGAGATGGAGATCGTGGAACTTGCGGGTGTGCCGGTGGACATGGCAGACTGCGAGACGGTTGGAGATGGTATTGTTTCCGCCGGTGACCTAGATGCAATATTTCCTCCTACAAAACTGGTGATTCCCTGACCCTGAGTGCTTTTGGCTGGCAAAGAAACCTGCACAGATACTGCCGGTGGTGCGGAAAATGGTGGTCTTACAGTGACGGAAGGGATGTTGCGTTGCTGACTAGCTTCATTGGCCGAGGGTGCTACAACCTTAAGGGATGTTTGGTAGTTAGTCCAGGCTTGAAAATGCATGGTGGTTAAGTGTCTATGCATGCAACTAGTATTGAGACATTTCAGATTCTGACCTCTGCTTAAGCTAGTTGAACATTTTTGACAGATGACTTTGCGCTGATCAATTGGATGTTGTTTAAAAAAATGCCAGACTGCACTCTTCCTAGCATCGGATCCCTTTTCAGGTATTGCAGACTGAGCTTTAACCAGATGGCCACGCTGTCCTCCAACAGGTTTTGGCTTTGACACGCGTTTTGGGCCAGATACGGGCCCGGCAGATGGAACCTGTTGCGATGTTGATGCCTGCTGCGGCCCCTCCTCCACCTCCGCTTCTGAACTACTGCCGCCTGCGCCCTGTTCCCCCAATGGCTGCCAATCGGGGTCAATAACTGGGTCATCTATTAACTCCTCTTCGAGCTCGTGTGCAACTTCGTCTGTGTCACTGTGTCGGTCGGTGGTATAGCGTTCGTGGCGGGGCAACATAGTCTCATCAGGGTCTGATTGTGGATCAGTACCCTGAGAGGGCAATGTGGTGGTCTGAGTCAAAGGAGCAGCATAGTACTCTGGCTGTGGCTGTGCATCAGTGCACTCCATGTCAGAATCAACTTGTAATGGGCATGGCCTGTTAAGTGTTTCACTTTGTAAGCCAGGGACGGTATGTGTAAAGAGCTCCATGGAGTAACCCGTTGTGTCGCCTGCTGCATCCTTCTCTCTTGTTGTAGTTTTTGCTAAAGAGGACAAGGAAGCGACTTGTCCCTGACCGTGGACATCCACAAGCGACGTGCTGCTTTTACATTTACCAGTTTCAGAAGAGGAGGCAAAAGAGCTAGAGGCTGAATCTGCAATGTAAGCCAAAACTTGCTGTTGCTGCTCCGCCTTTAAAAGCGGTTTTCCTACTCCCAGAAAAGAGAGCGTTCGAGGCCTTGTGTAGCCAGACGACGAAACTGGCTCCACAGCTCCAGACTTACGTGGAATATTTTTATCCCCACGACCACCTGATGCTCCACTACCACTACCATCATTACCAGCTGACAATGAACGCCCACGGCCACGACCTCTTGCACCAGACTTCCTCATTGTTTTAAAAACTTAAAGGGAACCTGTCACCACGTTTTTGGAAGATGGGATAAAAATAGCGTTAAATAGGGGCAGAGGTGGGCATTACATTAGTGTGTTTGTTATGCGTTTATTACCCACCTAAGTTGCCGAAATACCTTTGCAAAGTCTCCGTTTTCGCCTGTCAATCAGGCTGGTCTGGTCAAAAGGGCGTTGTCTTCCCCCAGATTTTGCGTAGTTTTCCGTTGGTGGCGTAGTGGTGTGCGCATGCCCAAGGTCCCGAATCCTCTGCCAGGGGATTTAAAAGAGCGCGCTGTTCGTTTTCATTGGTGATCGGTGGGCGCGGCCATCTTCCTTTGGCCGCGCGTGCGCAGAAGCGGCGCTCTGCTGGCCGCGGCTTCAGGAAAATGGCGGCCGCGATATCCATCTGCGCACGCGCGGCATCCCGCGGCCATTTTCCTGAAGCCGCGGCCAGCAGAGCGCCGCTTCTGCGCACGCGCGGCCAAAGGAAGATGGCCGCGCTGTTGTGAATTTGGATTCTGGGCTCCCCCGGTGGCTACTGGTGGAATTGAACTGGTGTCTTCATCTTCTCTGTTCACCTGTTCCCATCAAGATGTGGGAGTCGCTATATAACCTTGCTCCTCTGTTAGTTGCTTGCCGGTCAACAATGTTATCAGAAGCCTCTCTGTGCTTGTTCCTGCTCCTAGACAACTACTAGATAAGTTGGACTCTTGTCCATGTTTGTTTTTGCATTTTTGTTCCAGTTCACAGCTGTAGTTTCGTTACTGTGTCTGGAAAGCTCTTGTGAACAGGAATTGCCACTCTGGTGTTATGAGTTAATGCCAGAGTTTTAAAGTAATTTCTGGATGGTGTTTTGATAGGGTTTTTAGCTGACCATGAAAGTGTCCTTTCTGTCTTCTGCTATGTAGTAAGTGGACCTCAAATTTGCTAAATCTATTTTCATACTACGTTTGTTATTTCATCTTGATTCACCGCCAATACATGTGGGGGGGCCTCTGTCTCCTTTCGGGGTATTTCTCTAGAGGTGAGCTAGGACTAATATTTTCCTCTGCTAGTTTTATTTAGTCCTCCGGCTGGTGCTGGGCATCTAGAATCAACGTAGGCATGCTACCCGGCCACTGCTAGTTGTGCGTTAGGTTTAGTTCATGGTCAGCTCAGTTTCCATCTTCCAAGAGCTAGTTCCTATATATGCTGATGCTATGATCTCTTGCCATTGAGATCATGACAGTTTGACCGGCCCCCTAAAGGGTTAAAATCCTTGGCTGAGAAAGGAGAGAAATAAGTAGTCTGCTGAAATTTTTTTTTTTTTTTTCTCTCCTTTGAATGGCTCTGTGTTCACCTGTTTGCAATGGATCTTCAGAGTGTAACTGCAGGTTTGAATAATCTCGCCACGAAGGTACAAAATTTGCAAGATTTTGTTTGTCATGCACCTGTATCTGAGCCGAGAATTCCTTTGCCGGAATTTTTCTCGGGGAATAGATCTGGGTTTCAGAATTTTCGAAATAATTGCAAATTATTTTTGTCCCTGAAATCTCGCTCTGCCGGAGATCCTGCACAGCAGGTCAGGATTGTGATTTCCTTGCTCCGGGGCGACCCTCAAGACTGGGCTTTTTCACTGACACCAGGGGATCCTGCGTTGCTCAATGTGGATGCGTTTTTTCTGGCCTTGGGGTTGCTTTATGACGAACCTCATTTGGAGCTTCAGGCAGAAAAAACTTTGATGTCCCTATCTCAGGGGCAAGATGAAGCGGAAATTTACTGCCAAAGATTCCGTAAATGGTCTGTGCTTACTCAGTGGAATGAGTGCGCCCTGGCGGCGACTTTCAGAGAGGGTCTCTCTGATGCCATTAAGGATGTTATGGTGGGGTTCCCTGTGCCTGCGGGTCTGAATGAGTCCATGACAATGGCTATTCAGATCGATAGGCGTTTGCGGGAGCGCAAACCAGTGCACCATCTGGCGGTGTTCACTGAGAAATCGCCAGAGAGTATGCAGTGTGATAGAATTCTGTCCCGAAGCGAGCGGCAGAATTTTAGACGGAAAAATGGGTTGTGTTTCTATTGTGGTGATTCTACTCATGTTATATCAGCATGCTCTAAGCGCACTAAAAAGCTTGGTAAATCTGTTTCCATTTGCACCTTACCGTCTAAGTTTATTCTATCTGTGACCCTGATTTGCTCTTTGTCATCTATTACCACGGACGCCTATGTCGACTCTGGCGCCGCTTTGAGTCTTATGGATTGGTCCTTTGCCAAACGCTGTGGGTATGATTTAGAGCCTTTGGAGACTCCTATTCCTCTGAAGGGGATTGACTCCACCCCATTGGCTAATAATAAACCACAATACTGGACACAAGTAACTATGCGTATTAATCCGGATCACCAGGAGATTATTCGCTTTCTGGTGCTGTATAATCTACATGATGATTTGGTGCTAGGATTGCCTTGGCTGCAATCTCACAACCCAGTCCTCGACTGGAAAGCTATGTCTGTGTTGAGCTGGGGATGTAAGGGGGCTCATGGGGATGTACCTGTGGTTTCCATTTCATCATCTATTCCCTCTGAAATTCCTGAGTTCCTGTCTGACTATCGTGACGTCTTTGAAGAATCCAAGCTTGGTTCGTTACCTCCGCACCGAGAGTGTGATTGTGCCATAGATTTAATCCCGGGTAGTAAATACCCAAAGGGTCGTTTATTTAATCTGTCTGTGCCTGAACATGCTGCTATGCGTGAATATATAAAGGAGTCCTTGGAAAAGGGACATATTCGTCCATCGTCATCTCCCTTAGGAGCCGGTTTTTTCTTTGTGTCAAAAAAAAACGGCTCTTTGAGACCATGTATTGATTATCGGCTTTTGAATAAAATCACTGTTAAATATCAATACCCATTGCCGTTGCTGACTGATTTGTTTGCTCGCATAAAGGGGGCCAAGTGGTTCTCTAAGATTGACCTTCGTGGGGCGTATAATTTGGTGCGAATCAGGCAGCGGGATGAGTGGAAAACCGCATTTAATACGCCCGAGGGCCACTTTGAGTATTTAGTGATGCCTTTTGGTCTTTCAAATGCTCCGTCAGTTTTCCAGTCCTTTATGCATGATATTTTTCGCGATTATTTGGATAAATTTATGATTGTGTATCTGGATGATATTCTGATTTTTTCGGATGACTGGGACTCTCATGTCCAGCAAGTCAGGAGGGTTTTTCAGGTTTTGCGGTCTAATTCTTTGTGTGTGAAGGGTTCTAAGTGTGTTTTTGGGGTACAGAGGATTTCCTTTTTGGGATATATTTTTTCCCCCTCTTCCATTGAAATGGATCCTGTCAAGGTTCAAGCTATTTGTGATTAGACGCAGCCCTCTTCTCTTAAGAGTCTTCAGAAATTTTTGGGCTTTGCTAACTTTTATCGTCGATTTATTGCTGGTTTTTCGGATATTGCTAAGCCTTTGACCGATTTGACTAAGAAGGGTGCTGATGTTGCTGATTGGTTCCCTGATGCTGTGGAGGCCTTTCGGGAGCTTAAGCGCCGTTTTTCCTCTGCCCGGTGTGGTTGTCTTCTCGTTTTGTCCCTATGAGGGTCTCTTCTCCTAAGTTTAAGCCTCGGTTCATCGGCCCGTATAAGATATTGGAGATTCTTAACCCTGTTTCCTTCCGTTTGGACCTCCCTGCATCCTTTTCTATTCATAACGTTTTTCATCGGTCATTATTGCGCAGGTATGAGGTACCGGTTGTGCCTTCCGTTGAGCCTCCTGCTCCGGTGTTGGTTGAGGGTGAGTTGGAGTACGTTGTGGAGAAAATCTTAGACTCTCGTGTTTCCAGACGGAGACTCCAGTATCTGGTCAAGTGGAAGGGATACGGCCAGGAGGATAATTCTTGGGTGAATGCATCTGATGTTCATGCCTCTGATCTGGTTCGTGCCTTTCATAGGGCCCATCCTGATCGCCCTGGTGGTTCTGGTGAGGGTTCGGTGCCCCCTCCTTGAGGGGGGGGTACTGTTGTGAATTTGGATTCTGGGCTCCCCCGGTGGCTACTGGTGGAATTGAACTGGTGTCTTCATCTTCTCTGTTCACCTGTTCCCATCAAGATGTGGGAGTCGCTATATAACCTTGCTCCTCTGTTAGTTGCTTGCCGGTCAACAATGTTATCAGAAGCCTCTCTGTGCTTGTTCCTGCTCCTAGACAACTACTAGATAAGTTGGACTCTTGTCCATGCTTGTTTTTGCATTTTTGTTCCAGTTCACAGCTGTAGTTTCGTTACTGTGTCTGGAAAGCTCTTGTGAACAGGAATTGCCACTCTGGTGTTATGAGTTAATGCCAGAGTTTTAAAGTAATTTCTGGATGGTGTTTTGATAGGGTTTTTAGCTGACCATGAAAGTGTCCTTTCTGTCTTCTGCTATGTAGTAAGTGGACCTCAAATTTGCTAAATCTATTTTCATACTACGTTTGTTATTTCATCTTGATTCACCGCCAATACATGTGGGGGGGCCTCTGTCTCCTTTCGGGGTATTTCTCTAGAGGTGAGCTAGGACTAATATTTTCCTCTGCTAGTTTTATTTAGTCCTCCGGCTGGTGCTGGGCATCTAGAATCAACGTAGGCATGCTACCCGGCCACTGCTAGTTGTGCGTTAGGTTTAGTTCATGGTCAGCTCAGTTTCCATCTTCCAAGAGCTAGTTCCTATATATGCTGATGCTATGATCTCTTGCCATTGAGATCATGACACCGCGCCCACCGATCACCAATGAAAACGAACAGCGCGCTCTTTTAAATCCCCTGGCAGAGGATTCAGGACTTTGGGCATGCGCACACCACTACGCCACCAACGGAAAACTACGCAAAATCTGGGGGAAGACAAGACGCCCTTTTGACCAGACCAGCCTGATTGACAGGCGAAAACGGAGACTTTGCAAAGGTATTTCGGCAACTTAGGTGGGTAATAAACGCATAACAAACACACTAATGTAATGCCCACCTCTGCCCCTATTTAACGCTATTTTTATCCCATCTTCCAAAAACGTGGTGACAGGTTCCCTTTAACCAAAGTAACTTTATTTGTTGCTGTCAAACAACTTACACGGTAAGCTATAACTTCAGTATGATTTCAATATCCCTTAACAGGTTGGTGAGACCACAAGGAAAATCAGGCACAATGTTACACACTCTGTTTTCTGTGGCACAAAATCACAGAGATGCCACACACGCAGGACTGTCACTCAAGCACAAATGTCAATATTAATCTCCCACCTTTTTTTTTTTTTTCCCCTCAGGGAGACTTTAGAAACCAAATAAGATAAATTGTTTTTTTCAGGGACAATTTAGAAACCAAATAATAATAAAAAAAAAAAGCTTTCTATGGCCCAGTGCCCACTGAGTGAGAGATGGCACACACAGGAGTCAGGATCAGGAGTGGCACACAAGCCCTGAGGACAGTATTAATCTCCCACTGATGGATGTAGTGTTTTTTTTTTCAGGTTGATTTTAGAACCCAAATCAAGCAAAAAAATAAATAGGCTTTCTATGGCCCACTGAGTGAGAGATGGCGCGCACAGGAGTCAGGATCAGGAGTGGCACACAAGCCCTGAGGACAGTATTAATCTCCCACTGATGGATGTAGTGTTTTTTTTTTTCAGTTAGATTTTAGAACCCAAATCAAGCAAAAAAAAAAATAGGTTTTCTATGGCCCACTGAGTGAGAGATGGCGCTCACAGGAGTCAGGATCAGGAGTGGCAAACAAGCCCTGAGGACAGTATTAATCTCCCACTGATGGATGTAGTGTTTTTTTTGTTCAGGTAGATTTTAGAACCCAAATCAAGCAAAAAAATAAATAGGCTTTCTATGGCCCACTGAGTGAGAGATGGCGCTCACAGGAGTCAGGATCAGGAGTGGCAAACAAGCCCTGAGGACAGTATTAATCTCCCACTGATGGATGTAGTGTTTTTTTTGTTCAGGTAGATTTTAGAACCCAAATCAAGCAAAAAAATAAATAGGCTTTCTATGGCCCACTGAGTGAGAGATGGCGCGCACAGGAGTCAGGATCAGGAGTGGCACACAAGCCCTGAGGACAGTATTAATCTCCCACTGATGGATGTAGTGTTTTTTTTTTCAGGTAGATTTTAGAACCCAAATCAAGCAAAAAAATAAATAGGCTTTCTATGGCCCACTGAGTGAGAGATGGCGCGCACAGGAGTCAGGATCAGGAGTGGCACACAAGCCCTGAGGACAGTATTAATCTCCCACTGATGGATGTAGTGTTTTTTTTTTCAGGTAGATTTTAGAACCCAAATCAAGCAAAAAAATAAATAGGCTTTCTATGGCCCACTGAGTGAGAGATGGCACACACAGGAGTCAGGAGTGGCACACAAGCAGAAAGGGCAATATTAATCTCCCACTGATTGATGTAGTGTTTTTTTTCAGGTAGATTTTAGAACCCAAATCAAGCAAAAAAATAAATAGGCTTTCTATGGCCCACTGAGTGAGAGATGGCGCGCACAGGAGTCAGGATCAGGAGTGGCACACAAGCCCTGAGGACAATATTAATCTCCCACTGATTGATGTAGTGTTTTTTTTTCAGGTAGATTTTAGAACCCAAATCAAGCAAAAAAATAAATAGGCTTTCTATGGCCCACTGAGTGAGAGATGGTGCACACAGGGATGGCACACACAGGGATGGCACTCTAGCAGAAATGCAAATCTTAATCTCCCACAAAAAAAAAACAGGGACTGTCCTACAATTACTATCTCCCTGCAGTAATCTCAGCCAGGTATGGCAGGCAGCAATAGGAGTGGACTGATGCACAAATTAAATAAAAAGTGTGGACAAACAAAAAAGATAGCTGTGCAGAAAGGAAGGAACAAGAGGATATGTGCTTTGAAAAAAGCAGTTGGTTTGCACAGTGGCGTACACACAGCAATACAGCTATCACGGAGCCTTCTAGGGCAGCCCAAAGAGCTACAGCGCTGAGAGAAAAAAAAAAAAATGTAGCTTCCACTGTCCCTGCACACCGAAGGTGGTGTTGGACAGTGGAAATCGCTACAGCACAAGCGGTTTGGTGGTTAGTGGACCCTGCCTAACGCTATCCCTGCTTCCAGGGCCGGCGTTAAGCACAGGCAGACCAGGCAGCTGCCTGGGGCCCCCGCTCCTCCAAGGGCCCCCTGCTGGTTCCATGACCACAATGGAGCTTGCTTACAATTAAAATAGCACAAGGCAGTGCTTTGCTTTGCAGAAGAGGCAGACATAAGTGCATCTGTCTCTTATCTGTTCTGCAATTGTGAGTTGTTTCCTGGCGGCGCTGCACTGCCTTGTCTGTGTTATCTATGTCGGCTCAGCGGCTGCAATCCCTGAGGCAGAAGCAGTCAGGCGTGTTATACTGACCTGACCTGCGCTCTGCATGTTCTCCTGTTCTTCCTCTGTGGCCGTCCACCCTCACTCTGCAGCAGGCTCCAGGTTATAATTTATACTGTGTCCTGGGCTGGCACTGCAGCTGCTGTTCAGCGGCAGGACCTTCCTATGTGACACGGTCACCTGACCAGTGACCACCGACGTTGTCCTAATGCTGCACAGCAGTCAGCAGCCCCTGTCAGGGACACAATGCAGGAGCTGTGCTGCCACCCAGAAGACAAGTGTTCCCATATAGAAGACACTTCACTGCTTACTGGTGAGTTTTTTTCAACCTCACTACCACACCAGTCACACAGTCTGCGCAGTCAGCAACCAAAACTCCAATGTAATTAACGTAAAAAAGAAATGAAAAAAAAAAGTGATATAAAAAAATGAATGATACCTCCTACTGTCTGTCACTCGTTAGCATCCTGCACAGGCTGCTCTGCAGTGTGCGCTGGCACCAGGAGTGATGATGTCACTGATCGCTAGCCACGGGACCACTTTGTTCTGTGAGGCTATATGTGCACACTTTGCGGATTCCACTGCGGATTTTTCCGCTTGGATTCTGAAGAATCGGCAGGTAAAACCCCTGCGTTTTACCTGCAGATTCACCGCGGATTATCTGCGAATTTTATGCAGATTTTGTTCGGATTCCACCTGCGTTTTTACACCTTTGTATTCCTGTTATGGAATACGTGTAAAACGCTGCAGAATCCGCACAAAGAATTGACATGCTGCGGAAAATAAACCGCAGCGTTTCCGTGTGGAATTTTCCACAGCATGGGCACAGCGGATTTGGTTTTCCATAGGTTTACATAGTACTGTACATCACATGGAAAACTGCTGCGAATCCACAGGGCCAAATCCGCTGCAGATCCGCAGCAAAATCCGCAACGTGGGCACATAGCCTTATAGGGGTCGCTCACGCTAGTGTATATTCTCTCATGCAAGATAATTGCGATGATTATCCTAATTACACCACATTGAGCCCCATCTCTTCTGCTCCCGGCCCCAGTGGGACACAGGTTCAGTTACTCTATCGCTGTGCGGGCCCACACGGCAATAAAGCGCCAGCCAATCGGAGGCTGACAGCTGACGTCAGCACACACGCCACCGGCGTATTACAACATTGTCATTGGCCGGCGAGTGCGAGCTTGAAACGCTTGGAGGGGTCATCGCCACAGGAGCGCAGCCAGGTAAGGAGAACGTTTTTTTTTTTTTAATTATATTTATTGAAAGCAGCAAGATGCAATATGTTTCGCCGGCAGGATGGAGACACATAGACCATATGTCTCCATTCTGCCCAGGGTAGAATGGAGACATGGGGCAGGATTGGAGACACGGGGGCAGGATGGAGACAGGCAGAATGAGAGATGCGGGGGCAGGATGTCTCGGTGTGCATACATCAGACTGCACTCAGATAACATCTGAGTGCATTCCTATGTCTTACATACACCCATAGACTTGTATAGGTGCAAATGGTCCAGTTTGCAGAGCTTGCAGAGCCACTCGCAGCACGCTGCGATAGTCTTATGCAGATCTGCACTGCCCTACAGTATAACTTTAGGTTGCGTGCTGCTATGTGATAAAACATCACATAGCACTCGGCCGTTTTATACACTATTGTAAGCAAGCCCATAATCTGCATCAGTCAGGTGACTTGTACCATGTATTATTGTGTTTTCATAATGGCGCTCTGCTCAGATCACCGGACTGCTGCAGCCTATTACAGAACGCAGTGGTCCTGGCACTAGCGATCAGTGACATCATCACTCTTGGTGCTAGTGCACACCACAGAGCAGCCTGTGCAGGATCCTGATCAGTGACCGCAGGTATCATTCATTTCATTATTTCTAGTGAATTAACGCTGCCATGCAATATTATATTTAGCTCAGACATCACTGTTCAAGGGGGTTCTCAAGGTTAGGATATGTCACTCATCCACGGGATAATTTTAAGATCCCTGCGGTCTGACTGCCAAGACCCCCCATTATTCCCAAGAATCAGGGCTTCAGAGCCCCAGCTGAATGGAGCAGAGATTGATCAGGTGCAAAACAACTCTATCCATTCGTAGGGCTCATACTCATTTGCGAGAAATAAGTGATAAATAAACCTAGAATGCAAAATTCAATGGTGTAATAATATTGTTTAATTTACATATTTTCCACATATCCATTTTCTTGTACTGAATTTAAAACATATTACAAAGCTGTGTTCTTTGTAGGATACAACTAGAGTGAGGATACCCGAGAAAATGTGTTTTTAGTGACTTAACTAGTTTTAGTCAACAAAAACAAACCCAACCTTGTGATATGTTTTACTCCTTGGACAGAAATTTTGTCTTTGTTATTCAGTGGCTTCTTGGGGGTTAAAGATGTTGCTACTAGTTAAAAACTCACTTCAATGCACTGAATTGACTGTAGTGTGGTTGTTAGTGCAATGTTTCAGAATTTGGGGCCCCACTTTGAATTTTGCCTAGGGCCCCACTTTGTCTAAAACCGGCCCTGCCTGCTTCTGACGAAGCGGCAGCAACCTCTCCCTAAGCTCAGATCAGCAGCAGTGAGATGGCGGTCGGCGGGAACGCCCCTTTATAGCCCCTGTGACGCCGCAGACAGCAAGCCAATCACTGCAATGCCCTTCTCTAAGATGGTGGGGACCAGGACCTATGTCATCACGCTGCCCACACTCTGCGTTCACCTTCATTGGCTGAGAATTGGCGCTTTTCGCGTCATTGAAACGCGACTTTGGCGCGAAAGTCGCGTACCGCATGGCCGACAAGCACAGGGGTCGGATCGGGTTTCATGAGACGCCGACTTAGCCAAAAGTCGGCGACTTTTGAAAATGAACGACCCGTTTCGCTCAACCCTAGTAATGAGTCATTAGTACCATAGACTAGAAAAGAGCTGAGAATCAGGAAGTGAATTTGTTTGTGGCTGAGACCACATAAAAAGCCCCCTTGGCTGAGGAGAACAAAGAACTTGGTTGTGGCATGGAACCATTAGTAAAATTATTAAAGAAAGGACTGATAAGATTGGAACCCTGGGTGAGCCTGCTGTGAAAGATGCTGCTCATTACTGAAGAGACTTCAGTAACCTTGGCATTAGCTCTCGTGAGAAATCCCTGAGGAGATGAAGAGCATAGCAGATGAGGACCGTATGGGACTGTAGCTTGGACAGTTGGGACTTACGGATTGATTTTTTGTTCATTCATTCACATTTGTAACAGCCATATTTTTTTCATTTTTACTTAAGCTTCACTATATGAAGTCTTGGATGTTTTTTGGAAGACAAGCTGTAGGCTTTTTTAAGTGCCTTAGGGCTTGAATGAGTACTACGTGCTATTTTATTGCATAGCACTCAGCCAAATGGTATTCTGTGGGACAACGCTGATCAGCAATTTTTTTCTTAGTCTGATGTACACACACAGAGAAAATGGGGAAAATAAAGAAATAGTTCTTCATCTTCTCCGCAAGTATGCTGCGATTCTGTCATGTGAGAGAATCGGGTGACAGTAAGGCGACACTCAGATTAAACTCTGACAAAGTTTCAGTCAAATCTCAATAGCATAATCATCCTGATTCTCTCTCATGTGAATTGATGTCCATGTGACCCCAGCCTTAAAGAAGATTTGTCAGTAGGATCAATCCTTCTAAGCTGTCTATCTTGACATGCAGTGGTCCGATGTCTTATTTCAGAAAAATGCAATTTTTTGTATAAGTAAATGAGCTGTTAGGGCTCATTTCCACATGCGAGTCACACGTCCGTATCTCGCATGTGGAAACCAAGCCCTGGTGCCGGCACTCAGGAGCGGAGCTGTGCAGCTCCATGTGTTCCTATGCGGCCGCACGCTCCACTCCTGAGTGCCGGCTCCACAGCTTGGTTTCCACATGCGAGATACGGACGTGTGACTCGCATGTGGAAATCAGCCCTTAAAGGGAATCTGTCACCACATTTGACCTATCTAAACCATGAATATGGGCATACAAGTTATAGACAGCAGAAAACAGTCCTCCTTGTATGTCTTATATCAGATATGTTCCTAAGAAATCATTTTTTATCACTTAATATAAATGTCACCTTCCAGTGTCTGGGGAAGATGCTGTCTGAAAGATAATTCTGCCTCCAGAGCTTGTTTTAAATATAAGGGGGAGTTACCAATGTGATGAGTAATGATTACCAGTGTTACCAGTGTGATGTGTAATTGCTGCTCTCTGCTCTCCTGATCTCACTGCAGGGCTGTGTGTGGTTATACCTGACATATCGTAGGTTCCACTCAGCTTCAGCTTCAAGCGCACATACAGACATGGTTGCCATATTGTTGCAATACAGCAGAGCTGACAGAGAAGCAAAAAAATGTGTTTGCAAGAAGACAAGTTTCATTTTTCCTATTTTGTGTTAGTAAATTGTCTCACACAGGTAACTCCCCTTCATGTAAAACAAGCTCTGGAGGCAGAATAATCTTCCAGGCACCATCCTCCCCATAGCCTGGAAGAAGTAATTTATATAAAGTGATAAAAGATGATTTCTCAGCAACAAGGCATCTGATATTAGGTATACAGGGAGGATTTTTTCTTTTCAGCATTCTATAACCTGTCTGCCCATATAAATAGTTCAGATAGGACAAATGTGGTGACAGATTAACTTTAAGATCTATGGGATGGACAGAGATCTCCCTGAGAATCTGCCTCCAGAGCTCATTTTAAACAAAAGGAGGTGTTACCAGTGTGAGACATGTAACGACTGACAGTCTTATCTACATGTCTCATACTGGTAACTCCCCCTTTAATTTAATATAAGCTCATTTACATGCATAGCAAAATGTACATTTCTCTGGTCTAAGAAATCAGAATTCAGATATCAAGGTATCATTTTATTCAGCTTTCTATGACTTGTATAATATAGACGGTTTAGAAGGGTTGATGCTACTGACAGATTTCCATTACGACATTGTTGAACTATGCATTTTTTTGTGCATTTTTTACTCTACAAGCTTCTAAGAGGAGTCTGAAAAAAGACATGCAACAAATGCACTTGCATCTCTAAGTACAGAATCAATGCTTTTGTGTACTATCAAAACACAAAGGCAGCACCAGAAACACATCAAATGAGAAAAAAACATAGCAAAAAGTAATAATCAGAGACGATAGTTATTAGCTAGTGTGGTGCAGACACCTGCAGAAAAAAATTATGCTACATGTGGACATGGCCTCAACCTTAAATTTTGATTTATTTTTATGGGTTTACTACAGCAGTGGCATTTTTAAGTCAGTTACCTATCACTATAATTTAATCTGTTCACCGTATTGTACAGGTTGTTACAATTAGGCCAGGGTCACTCGGGACCGGAGTGTGTGGCTGCATAGAAATATGGTGTGTTTTGATTAGCTGCTACTTGTAAGAAAGAGTACATGTTACAAAGCTCTAACGTAACATGCATCCGCAACGTCAACATAATTGTGCTGAATATTAAGCAATAAAAATGAATCTAAAATAATAATATTATAAAGCAAAATAAAGTTCAGCATGTTGGTTCAGCCCTCAACAACAGTCAGGATTTTTCACAGGGCCCTTGGAAAATGTAATTGCCCACCCCGATGTGTATCTGTATATGCATTTCACAGCCATGATGAGAATCATGCGATATAGATTTCCTATAAAAGAGATAAAACTTATTTACAAATCTCAAAATGTTCTAATAGAGTTTTTGCTTTAAATCCTCACTTTTTTATATTTGATTGCTTTCAGTGAATGGGAAAATCTAGTAGCATAATATTCTATGCAGAAACACCTTTAACCCCTTACTGACATCCACCGTACAAGTGCTGCACATGTAGCCGGTATATGGAATGGGCTCACGGGTTGAGTTTGCCCTGTACCTGGTAGGTTATGACTGTGTGTTACAAGACCTGTTCAAACAACCATGATTTTTAACCTGTTAAATGCAGCTGTCAAATTCTGACAGCGGCATTAACAGTGCGCCGGTTTGGGGTTGTGTCGTTCCCAGAGGTGGATTAAGGGTAGCCAGGGCCCCGGGCTGTTCAGACACTGTGGGCCCCCCCGGTCATGTGATGGGGTCATGTGACGGGGGGTCATGTGATGGGGGAGTCATGTGACAGGGGGTCATGTGACGGGGGGTCATGATATACCTGAAACAGATTATTCCAGAAAAATGGCCGGGCCCTACTCTACTGTAACCTATTAAATATTTGTTAAAATATGCAATACAATTTAGGTATATTTTGACCAATATCACATACAAGGAACAAATATTACCGCACCATGACCAGACCACAAATTACAACCACAGTGATCGAATAATATCACATACAAGGAACAAATACCACCGCACCATGTCAAGACCACATATTACCACCACTTGGTGACCAAATACCACAACACCATTTCCAGACCACATATTACCACCACATAGTGACTGAATACTACAATGCTGATCAGTAATAAAAAAAATAAAAAAACACAATACTATCACCATAAGTGCCAGTATTCACAGGAGATCTGTACTTAGTATGCAGTGTCTGTGTAGAGGTAATACAGAGATCACTGGTGGTATTATACACAGGAGCTCTGTATATAATATATAGGTAATACAGTGATCACTGGTGACATTGTACACAGGACCTCTGTATATAGTATTGTTGTGAATTTGGATTCTGGGCTCCCCCGGTGGCTACTGGTGGAATTGAACTGGTGTCTTCATCTTCTCTGTTCACCTGTTCCCATCAAGATGTGGGAGTCGCTATATAACCTTGCTGCTCTGTTAGTTGCTTGCCGGTCAGCAATGTTATCAGAAGCCTCTCTGTGCTTGTTCCTGCTCCTAGACAACTACTAGATAAGTTGGACTCTGGTCCATGTTTGTTTTTGCATTTTTGTTCCAGTTCACAGCTGTAGTTTCGTTACTGTGTCTGGAACGCTCTTGTGAACAGGAATTGCCACTCTGGTGTTATGAGTTAATGCCAGAGTTTTAAAGTAATTTCTGGATGGTGTTTTGATAGGGTTTTCAGCTGACCATGAAAGTGTCCTTTCTGTCTTCTGCTATGTAGTAAGTGGACCTCAAGTTTGCTAAACCTATTTTCATACTACGTTTGTTGTTTCATCTTAACTCACCGCCAATACATGTGGGGGGCCTCTGTCTCCTTTCGGGGTATTTCTCTAGAGGTGAGCTAGGACTAATATTTTCCTCTGCTAGCTTTATTTAGTCCTCCGGCTGGTGCTGGGCATCTAGAATCAACGTAGGCATGCTACCCGGCCACTGCTAGTTGTGCGTTAGGTTTAGTTCATGGTCAGCTTAGTTCCCATCTTCCAAGAGCTAGTTCCTATATATGCTGATGCTATGTTCTCTTGCCATTGAGAACATGATAGTTTGACCGGCCCACTAAAGGGTTAAAATCCTTGGCTGAGTAAGGAGAGAAATAAGTAGTCTGCTGAAATTTTTTTTTTTTTTTCTCTCCTTCTAATCTTTGAATGGCTCTGTGTCCACCTGTTTGTAATGGATCTTCAGAGTGTAACTGCAGGTTTGAATAATCTCGCCACGAAGGTACAAAATTTGCAAGACTTTGTTTGTCATGCACCTGTATCTGAGCCGAGAATTCCTTTGCCGGAATTTTTCTCGGGGAATAGATCTGGGTTTCAGAATTTTCGAAATAATTGCAAATTATTTTTGTCCTTGAAATTTCGCTCTGCCGGAGACCCTGCACAGCAGGTCAGGATTGTGATTTCCTTGCTCCGGGGCGACCCTCAAGACTGGGCTTTTTCATTGACACCAGGGGATCCTGCGTTGCTCAATGTGGATGCGTTTTTTCTGGCCTTGGGGTTGCTTTATGACGAACCTCATTTGGAGCTTCAGGCAGAAAAAACTTTGATGTCCCTATCTCAGGGGCAAGATGAAGCGGAAATTTACTGCCAAAGATTCCGTAAATGGTCTGTGCTTACTCAGTGGAATGAGTGCGCCCTGGCGGCGACTTTCAGAGAGGGTCTCTCTGATGCCATTAAGGATGTTATGGTGGGGTTCCCTGTGCCTGCGGGTCTGAATGAGTCCATGACAATGGCTATTCAGATCGATAGGCGTTTGCAGGAGCGCAAACCAGTGCACCATCTGGCGGTGTCCACTGAGAAGTCGCCAGAGAGTATGCAGTGTGATAGAATTCTGTCCCGAAGCGAGCGGCAGAATTTTAGACGGAAAAATGGGTTGTGTTTCTATTGTGGTGATTCTACTCATGTTATATCAGCATGCTCTAAGCGCACTAAAAAGCTTGATAAATCTGTTTCCATTTGCACCTTACCGTCTAAGTTTATTCTATCTGTGACCCTGATTTGCTCTTTGTCATCTATTACCACAGACGCCTATGTCGACTCTGGCGCCGCTTTGAGTCTTATGGATTGGTCCTTTGCCAAACGCTGTGGGTATGATTTAGAGCCTTTGGAGACTTCTATTCCTCTGAAGGGGATTGACTCCACCCCATTGGCTAATAATAAACCACAATACTGGACACAAGTAACTATGCGTATTAATCCGGATCACCAGGAGATTATTCGCTTTCTGGTGTTGTATAATCTACATGATGATTTGGTGCTAGGATTGCCTTGGCTGCAATCTCACAACCCAGTCCTCGACTGGAAAGCTATGTCTGTGTTGAGCTGGGGATGTAAGGGGACTCATGGGGATGTACCTGTGGTTTCCATTTCATCATCTATTCCCTCTGAAATTCCTGAGTTCCTGTCTGACTATTGTGACGTCTTTGAAGAATCCAAGCTTGGTTCGTTACCTCCGCACCGAGAGTGCGATTGTGCCATAGATTTAATCCCGGGTAGTAAATACCCAAAAGGTCGTTTATTTAATTTGTCTGTGCCTGAACATGCTGCTATGCGTGAATATATAAAGGAGTCCTTGGAAAAGGGACATATTCGTCCATCGTCATCTCCCTTAGGAGCCGGTTTTTTCTTTGTGTCAAAAAAAGACGGCTCTTTGAGACCATGTATTGATTATCGGCTTTTGAATAAGATCACTGTTAAATATCAATACCCATTGCCGTTGCTGACTGATTTGTTTGCTCGCATAAAGGGGGCCAAGTGGTTCTCTAAGATTGACCTTCGTGGGGCGTATAATTTGGTGCGAATCAGGCAGGGGGATGAGTGGAAGACCGCATTTAATACGCCCGAGGGCCACTTTGAGTATTTAGTGATGCCTTTTGGTCTTTCAAATGCTCCGTCAGTTTTCCAGTCCTTTATGCATGATATTTTTCGCGATTATTTGGATAAATTTATGATTGTGTATCTGGATGATATTCTGATTTTTTCGGATGACTGGGACTCTCATGTCCAGCAAGTCAGGAGGGTTTTTCAGGTTTTGCGGTCTAATTCTTTGTGTGTGAAGGGTTCTAAGTGTGTTTTTGGGGTACAGAGGATTTCCTTTTTGGGATATATTTTTTCCCCCTCTTCCATTGAGATGGATCCTGTCAAGGTTCAAGCTATTTGTGATTGGACGCAGCCCTCTTCTCTTAAGAGTCTTCAGAAATTTTTGGGCTTTGCTAACTTTTATCGTCGATTTATTGCTGGTTTTTCGGATATTGCTAAGCCATTGACCGATTTGACTAAGAAGGGTGCTGATGTTGCTGATTGGTCCCCTGATGCTGTGGAGGCCTTTCGGGAGCTTAAGCGCCGTTTTTCCTCTGCCCCTGTGTTGCGTCAGCCTGATGTTGCTCTACCTTTTCAGGTTGAGGTCGACGCTTCTGAGATCGGAGCTGGGGCAGTGTTGTCGCAGAAAAGTTCTGACTGCTCCGTGATGAGGCCTTGTGCCTTCTTTTCCCGTAAATTTTCGCCCGCTGAGCGGAATTATGATGTTGGGAATCGGGAGCTTTTGGCCATGAAGTGGGCTTTTGAGGAGTGGCGCCATTGGCTTGAGGGGGCCAGACATCAGGTGGTGGTATTGACTGACCACAAAAATTTGATTTATCTTGAGACCGCCAGGCGCCTGAATCCTAGACAGGCGCGCTGGTCATTATTTTTCTCTCGGTTTAATTTTGTGGTGTCATACCTACCGGGTTCTAAGAATGTTAAGGCGGATGCCCTTTCTAGGAGTTTTGAGCCTGACTCGCCTGGTAACTCTGAGCCCACAGGTATCCTTAAGGATGGAGTGGTATTGTCAGCCGTTTCTCCAGACCTGCGGCGGGCCTTGCAGGAGTTTCAGGCGGATAGACCTGATCGTTGCCCACCTGATAAACTGTTTGTTCCTGATGATTGGACCAGTAGAGTCATCTCTGAGGTTCATTCTTCTGCGTTGGCAGGTCATCCTGGCATTTTTGGTACCAGGGATTTGGTGGCAAGGTCCTTCTGGTGGCCTTCCCTGTCACGAGATGTGCGAGGCTTTGTGCAGTCTTGTGACGTTTGTGCTCGGGCCAAGCCTTGTTGTTCTCGGGCTAGTGGATTATTGTTGCCCTTGCCTATTCCTAAGAGGCCTTGGACGCACATCTCGATGGATTTTATTTCAGATCTGCCTGTTTCTCAGAAGATGTCTGTCATCTGGGTGGTGTGTGACCGTTTTTCTAAGATGGTCCATTTGGTTCCTCTGCCCAAGTTGCCTTCTTCTTCCGAGTTGGTTCCTCTGTTTTTTCAAAATGTTGTTCGTTTGCATGGTATTCCTGAGAATATCGTTTCTGACAGAGGGACCCAATTCGTGTCTAGATTTTGGCGGGCATTCTGTGCTAGGATGGGCATAGATTTGTCTTTTTCGTCCGCTTTCCATCCTCAGACTAATGGCCAGACCGAGCGGATTAATCAGACCCTGGAGACATATCTGAGGTGTTTTGTGTCTGCTGACCAGGATGATTGGGTTGCTTTTTTGCCATTAGCGGAGTTCGCTCTCAATAATCGGGCCAGCTCTGCCACTTTGGTGTCCCCGTTTTTCTGTAATTCGGGGTTTCATCCTCGATTTTCCTCTGGTCAGGTGGAATCTTCGGATTGTCCTGGAGTGGATGCTGTGGTGGAGAGATTGCATCAGATCTGGGGGCAGGTGGTGGACAATTTGAGGTTGTCCCAGGAGAAGACTCAGCTTTTTGCCAACCGCCACCGTCGTGTTGGTCCTCGGCTTTGTGTTGGGCATTTGGTGTGGTTGTCTTCTCGTTTTGTCCCTATGAGGGTCTCTTCTCCTAAGTTTAAGCCTCGGTTCATCGGCCCGTATAAGATATTGGAGATTCTTAACCCTGTTTCCTTCCGTTTGGACCTCCCTGCATCCTTTTCTATTCATAACGTTTTTCATCGGTCATTATTGCGCAGGTATGAGGTACCGGTTGTGCCTTCCGTTGAGCCTCCTGCTCCGGTGTTGGTTGAGGGTGAGTTGGAGTACGTTGTGGAGAAAATCTTGGACTCTCGTGTTTCCAGACGGAGACTCCAGTATCTGGTCAAGTGGAAGGGATACGGCCAGGAGGATAATTCTTGGGTGAATGCATCTGATGTTCATGCCTCTGATCTGGTTCGTGCCTTTCATAGGGCCCATCCTGATCGCCCTGGTGGTTCTGGTGAGGGTTCGGTGCCCCCTCCTTGAGGGGGGGGTACTGTTGTGAATTTGGATTCTGGGCTCCCCCGGTGGCTACTGGTGGAATTGAACTGGTGTCTTCATCTTCTCTGTTCACCTGTTCCCATCAAGATGTGGGAGTCGCTATATAACCTTGCTGCTCTGTTAGTTGCTTGCCGGTCAGCAATGTTATCAGAAGCCTCTCTGTGCTTGTTCCTGCTCCTAGACAACTACTAGATAAGTTGGACTCTGGTCCATGTTTGTTTTTGCATTTTTGTTCCAGTTCACAGCTGTAGTTTCGTTACTGTGTCTGGAAAGCTCTTGTGAACAGGAATTGCCACTCTGGTGTTATGAGTTAATGCCAGAGTTTTAAAGTAATTTCTGGATGGTGTTTTGATAGGGTTTTCAGCTGACCATGAAAGTGTCCTTTCTGTCTTCTGCTATGTAGTAAGTGGACCTCAAGTTTGCTAAACCTATTTTCATACTACGTTTGTTGTTTCATCTTAACTCACCGCCAATACATGTGGGGGGCCTCTGTCTCCTTTCGGGGTATTTCTCTAGAGGTGAGCTAGGACTAATATTTTCCTCTGCTAGCTTTATTTAGTCCTCCGGCTGGTGCTGGGCATCTAGAATCAACGTAGGCATGCTACCCGGCCACTGCTAGTTGTGCGTTAGGTTTAGTTCATGGTCAGCTTAGTTCCCATCTTCCAAGAGCTAGTTCCTATATATGCTGATGCTATGTTCTCTTGCCATTGAGAACATGACATAGTATACAGTGTATAGTGTCAGCGTATAGGTAACACTGACTCACCAGTGACGTCTCTAGGTGAAGTCCTTCATCTTTCATCCAGCACAGACCGCCATCATTTCTTCCAGCCAGGACTCGTTTCTGCAGAAAATAACACAGTTATCTCGGGCTCCGCTTGCAGAACACATTACTTAATTTTTCACAACTTCTACATTACACCACATGAAGAAAAAAAAGGCGAAAAAGTGTCACTCTGCACAGTAACAGGACCGCCCCCATTTAAAACAGTGTCCTCAAAAAATAAAGTAAATACATCACTACAGTAATAATATCCCTTAATTAGCCCCTATGGTAATAATATTCCCCATCCTGGCCCCGTTTATCTCATTCCTGGCTCCAGCCATATGTTCTCGCATCCTGCCCTTATGAGTATCCATTCTACCCCATATGATCTCCCCATCCTGCCCCATCTGTCTCCATCGTATCCTCCTGCCCCATGATCCAATCCTGCCCCATGTCATTCTGCCCTGTGTCTCCAATCATGCCCCGTATCTACATTTTGCCCATGCCTCCAGTCTTGCCCCCAGTGTGTCCAGCAATCTGCCCCAGTGTGTCCAGCATATTACCCCCAGTGTGTCCAGCATATTACCCCCAGTATGCCCAGCATATTGCCCCAGTGTCCAGCAATCTGCCCCACTGTGTCCAGCAATCTGCCCCAGTGTGTCCAGCATATTGCCCCAGAGTGTCCAGCATTGTCCCCAGACAGTGTGTCCAGCAATCTGTCCCAGTGTCTCCAGCATTGCCCCAGTGTCTCCAGCATTGCCCCAGTGTGTCCAGCAATCATCTGCCCCAGTGTGTCCTCCAGCATTGCCCCCAGTGTGTCCAGCAATCTGCCCCAGTGTCTCCAGCTATCATCTGCCCCAGTGTGTCCTCCGGCTCCAGCATATTGCCCCCAGTCAGACAGTGTCACTGACTGTCCAGCATTCTGGCCCGCCCGGATTGCCGTTAGGTTAGCAAAAAATAAAAAAAACAAACCCAGTTCTCCTCACCTGACCAGCGCTCCAGGTGGCGAGCTCCCTCCAGCAGCGTGCACTTGCCAGCGACTGACAATGACGTCAGACGCCGGCGACGTGTGTGCTACGCCTGAGGCAGACTTCAGCTGCCAGCCTCCAATTGGCTGGCGGCTGTTGTTAACTATTGACGGAAACCGCCGCAGCGCCGGTAAGGGCCCGGTGAGCAGATAAGACGGGGCCCGATGCGGGCCCCCTCTCTCTGCCCACCGGGCCCATAAATGATACGCCAGTCAGGGCACGGGCAGTAATGTCCTGATGGCGGCGGGCAATCTGTGCGGTAGCCCAGGGCCCCCCCACACCACTGGGCCCTGGGATACCACCCATTTTGACCCTCTTATAATCCGCCCCTGGTCGTTCCATTCATCCATTGGCGAGACCATGAAGAGGGTCACTGATGGGTTGTTATGACAGCCTGGGGTCTATTGAAGACCTCCGTGCTTGTCATTATTGTACTCCTTTGAAATGCTACCTGTGGCAGAGCTTCAAAGGAGACCATGATTTTTACAATATGCAGCAATGCCGTGGTATTCCTATATATATATATATAGCACAAGAGACCAGATGATTGCATGTTCAAGTCCCCTAAGGGGACTAACGAGTACAGTGAAAAGTAAAAAATGTTTTAAAAAGTATTTTTTTTAAAAACCCATAAAAGTTCAAACCACCCCCTTTTCCCACATTAAAAATAATGATGATATTAATAATAATATTAATAATAATAATAATAACAATAATATACACATGTGGCATCGCAGCATTCAGAAAAGTCCGATCTATCAAAATATAAAAATAATTAACCCTATCGGTAAACACAGTAAATGGAAAAAATTTAAGACTGACAAAATTATGTTTTTTTGGTTGCTACAATCACACAGTTTCATTGACTGAAAAATAATGGGTTTTGCAAAATGGCAACACAACATAACACAATTTTTTTTAAAAAAGAAACTTCTGATTTTTTTTTTCCACCACTAAAATAATAAAAAACAGGATATGTTTTGTATGGCCATAATCATACAAATCATATTACGAGGTCATTTTTATAACACAATGCCATAAAAACATGCCATAAAAATATGCCATAAAAACAAGTCCCAATGTCAGAATTGCGTTGGGTTTTTTTTCAGAATTTCACCGCACTTGGACTTTTTCCCATTTTCCAGTACGTTATGTGGTAAAATGAATGGTATCATTCAAAATTACAACTCGTCCCATAAATAACAAGCCCTCATATGTCAATGTGGACAGAAAAATAAAAATATAATGGCCCTGGAAAGAAGGGGAGGAAAAAATGAAAATGCAAAAATGGAAGTTGGTAAAGGGTTAAAGCATTATTCCCAACCTGTAATGTTATCACCTACCCAAATAATGATATCAAAAAGTAGTTTGACCACTGAGAAACCCAGCAATCCCAAGAATGAGACGCTGAAATGTAACCGCAGCTACCACACCATTCTCATAGGGCATTTCCTGTTCTCAGGAATGATAGGTACCCCAGAGGTCAGACCCATGCTAATTCACAAGATCTCAGCTATCCTATAATTTTGTGGTAACTTTTAATGGTGGGAATAATCCTTTAAATATTCTTGCCCTACTTAAGAGGGTTGTCCACAGCTAAGACAACTATTCTCATTCCTAATGTTTGACCCCATTAAAATAATAACACCTATACTCACCTCCAGTGCCGTTGCAGTGGTGTCGACACTCATAATCCCGAGGTTCATGTGAGGTTGTTATGTCACCCGAGCCCTATGACCATTCAGCGGCGGCTTCAGTGTCTCCGTCTTTGGACATATTGAACATCAACTGGGAAGTCAGGGCTGTGGCTGCTCTCTAACTTCCTCTTGATATTCAATTTGTCTGTAGGCGGGGACAGTGATGCCAGCACTGATTGGGCGCAGGGCTCACATGAAATAATAGCCTTGTGTGGGCCCTGGCAACACAAGTGCTGACACCTCTGGAATGGCGCCGGTACTGGATGTGAATATTGATGTTTTTATTTTAATGGGGCCAAACATGAAGAATTAGGAGGGGATGTCCAAGGAGTGGATAACCTCTTTAACCACTTAACCCCCGGGCCATTTTCCGTTTTTGCGTTTTCATTTTTTGCTCCCCTTCTTCCCAGAGCAATAACTTTTTTTATTTTTCTTTCAACATGGCCATGTGAGGGCTTATTTTTTGTGGGACAAGTTGTACTTTTGAACGACACCATTGGTTTTAACATATCGTATACTGGAAAACAGGAAAATAAAATCCAAATGCGGTGAAATTGCAAAAACAGTAGAATTCCACAGTTGTTTCCTGCATGTTAACTAAATGCTAAAACTGACCTGCCATTATGATTCACCAGGTCATTACTAGTTCACAGACACAAAACATGTATTGGTCCTTTTTTTATTTTAGTGGTGAAAAAAAAAATCCAAAATTTGTTAAAAAAAAAATGGTGCCATTTTCCGAGACCTGTAGCGTCTCCATTTTTTGTGATCTGGGGTTGAGTGAAGGCTTAGATTTTGCGCACCGAGCTGACATTTTTATTGATACAATTCTGGTATAGATACAATGTTTTGATCGCCCATTATTGCATTTTATTGCAATGTAGTTGTGACCAAAAAAACGTAATTCTGGCATTTTTAATTTTTTTGTCGTTGTGACATTTAGCGATAGGGTTAATTCTCTTTCTTTAGTGATAGATCAGGTGATTCTGAACTCAGCAATATCAAATTTGTGTATATTTGAATTTTTTATTGTTTTATTTTCATTGGGGTGAAAGGGGGGTGGTTTGAACTTTTATATATATATATATATATTTTATTTTTAAAAACCTTTTTTTTTTTTTTTTGCATGTTTCAATAGTTTCCACGGGTGACGAGAAGCTGCTACACACAGGCGATGATCAGATCACCTGTGTGTAGCAGAATGCTTACTTACAATTAGCACCGACCACGGGGCGGCACTCATAGCAATCTGGCAATGACGACAACAGAGGTCTGCTGCAGACCTCTGGTTGTCATGCTGCCCCCTTGGTGACCTGTGATCACGTGACGAGGTCACCGATGGGCGGAGCCAGTGACCCGATTCCTGCAAGCACAAGTTAAATGCCATTGTCAGAGATTGAACTAGTTAATAGCGCGGGTGGATCGCGATTCCACCCTCAGCTTTTTGGGCACTGTCATGTGCCCGAAAAGGTGGGGGATTCCGATATGTGCGTATTATTACAGCACATGTAGGAAAGGGATTAATCAGTGAAAAGGACAACTGTGAAGCAGCTGCTGTACTTAACCCTACCATTCCTATAGCTGTTCTCAAGTTTTCAAATTGTTCATCAGGGAATGGAGATCCTAAAAATTATATATTTACACGATGGTATAAAGTACTATTGTGGATCTCATTTCAGTGGCATATTCGTGCTATGTGAACAGTGAATGTTTCTTGCAGTGTGCTACAGACGACAGTGACCTATAAGGTATTCTCTGATCGTACCTGAAATGGATATTTCATTAATTAAAACAGACCTTTAATATGTTTTGATAGTACAAATCCAATTACAGTGCAACGATGAAGGTGACCCATCCATTAATTTACAGATGTCCTTATCCTGAAAATTGCTTATGACTGTTATCTAAGGTCTGTTTTTTTCTCTAATTTTCTCAATAATAATGTCATTATTCTGCAAACTACCTGTAACGTCACTTGGTGTATTTCTGTACTTCTGTTTTGCTGGGAAGGACTCAATGTTCTCCCGACGTCACTGGTCTAGCTCAATTCATTAGTGGTTGTCAAAGAGCAGAAGGCCATATAACTAACAGTTCAGAGCAGAGCTGAAAGGATTACATCTAACCTAACGATTTTTTCAAGCTGCAGCCATTCTCTGCACACAGCAGAAAAGACAAACCATATGGGATTTAAAGCCACCTCTACTTCATAAACTGAGTACTTTAAAGGGGTATTCCCATCTTCAAGATCCTGTCCCAATATGTGGTATGTGTATTAATAATAATATTAGCAGATACCACAAATTAGAAATGTAGTATATTTTTTCTGATTCACTGTCTCTACCAGGGTCAGAACAAGGTTTAGGAACGATAGGCACCTGCCTAGGGTGCTACTTCCTGCGAACTTTGAAAAAAAAATGCTGAATGTCTATGGTCCCCCAACATCTTCCTGCAGCCGCAAACATTCATCACACATACGGCGGGGGCGCAGACACAGAGATGAGCAATTTCAATCACTGACACCATTCACCCCTCTCTCTGTCCTGCGCCCTGGCCAACGCTCCCTCCCTGCACTCATTTGCATTCAGGTCTATCAAAAGCAAAAGCAATTGCTGTGTGCGCCGCCCATGACAGCAGCAGAGGAGCTGTCATTTCCTCTGCTCCGCTGGGATGTCCAGCAAAACCCAAGCCACTTCCGGTCTGTGCATTATTGGAGAAGGCGCATCCCAGAGGACGTTGGATGGTGCGGTGCAGTGATGTCGTTGCGCCATTCAGCGCCCTCTGCTGCACAGAGGAGACGGTGAATGAGAGCCTGGAATAGGTGAGTATGGGCTTTTTTTATTTTAATTATTTTTTAATTCTTATATTACTGTGCAGAGGGACTGTGCTAATGGGGAAGAATAGTGGCAGCGCAGAGGTGGAATAAACTGAGGGGCTGTGCAGATGGACGGAATAAGCTGAGGGGCTGTGCAGAGGAAGTTATAAAAGGAGGAGCTGTGCAGATCAGGAAATAAAATGAGGGGCTGTGAAGATGGGGGAATAAGCTGAGGGGCTGGGAAGGGGAGATAAAGTGATGGGCTGTGCAGATAGGGGAAATAAGCTGAGGGGCGGAGCAAGGGAGGGAGAATAAAATGAGAGGCTGTGCATATGGGGGAATAACCTGTGGGGCTGGGTAGAGGGGTGGAAAAAATGAATGGTTGTGCAAATGGGGGAAATAAATTGAAGGGTTAGGCAGAGGGGGGGTAAAATGAGGGGCTGTGCAGATGCGGGTGAATAAACAGAGGGGCTGTGCAGATGGGGAGAATAAACTGACTGTCTGAGCAGATGGGGTTAATAAGCTGAGGGGCTGTGCAGATGTGGGGGCTGTTTTGTACATCATACTATTTATGGGGGTCTGTGTTGGACATCATACTATATATGGGGGGGCTTTAGTGATGACCATACTATATATTGAGGAGTTGTGGATATCATACCGTATGAGCAGCTGTGGTGACCATCATACTGTGTAGGGGGACAGTGTGAGGAGTGTTTACATTTTTAATAGGGCAGTGTGGTGGGCAGTATGAAGGCATAGTGAGAAAAGGGGCAAAAAATGGATAAGGAGAGGGGACAGTGTGAAATGGAGGCGTAATGTGGAGAGGAGTTAGCATGGTGGAGAGACAATGTGGAGATATAGAAAGTGTAATGGAAAATTAGAGATGGGACATAATATGGACAGATATTTTTATGCAGAGGGCATTTTAACAACAAGAGGGTGGTCTGAAGAGAGGAGTTGTAGATATGAAAAGTCATCATGACATCTAGGCAAGATGGAAATGAAAAGAAAGAGACAAATGTAAGATGTAATCTATAAGGTAATTGGAAGCAAAAAAAATTTGTGATACTGAGTGCTAAGACATTACTACAAAAAGATGCCCGATTACAATCCATATTTCCAGACTCCCCACATCTATGTTTTAGGCAGCCCCCAAATCTAAGAAGCATCATTGTTAGAAGATCCCTGTCCTCTCCAACAGCTACAGGAACCTATTCCTGCAACCAGAAAAAATGTAAAACCTGTCCATTTATAATGATCATAGACAAGATAAAGATCCCCAACTCACATCAGGGCTACAAGATCCCAGGTACTTTCAGCTGCATCACATCTAATGTAGTGTACCAAATGTCCACCTGGGATTCTGTATGTGGGGGAGAAAGGGCAAAACCTTAGAAAAAGGATACATTCTCATCGCCACACATTACAGGAAAAAAGAATAGATCTACCTGTGGCCAAACATTGTTGTATCACTGATCACAGCACCATGTACATGAAATTACTAGTATTATAAAGGTAACTTCAAATCTAAGAGAGACAGAAGAGTCTGGGATTATAAACTTATGACAACCTTTGACACACTCAGTGCAGGAATGAATTTGTCTCATGGATTTATGTCTTTCTACATCAACTATGGAATGTGCTCTTCAGAACATTTGGGGGCAACACAATAATGGACCAGACCTTAATGACAGGACAATAAAACTTTCAGACTCCTTATCAATGAACTGTTCCAATATTTACAGCCACAACTGGGCATAACACTCCGATAAAGATAGTTTTGCTTCACGTCACTTGTCTTATCTATTGCATTTATTTCTGTGTCTCTTTGTGCATAAATATGTGACTCTTCAGATTTTGTGTCATACTAGCTTGATGAAGGAACCTGAGTAGCCTTGAGGGTATGTGCACACGTATTCCTGAGGTCTGCGGATTTTTCCACAGCGGATTTGTGAAAACCACAGGTAAAAGGCACTGCTTTTTACCTGTGGAATTACCGCGGATTTACTGCAGTTTTTGTGAGGATTCCACTGCGGTTTTACACCTGCAGTTTTCTATTATGGAGCAGGTGTAAAACCGCTGCGGATTCCGTACAAAGAATTGACATGCTGCGTTTCCGTGTGTTTTTTTCCGCAGCATGTGCAGAAATCTGCGGATTGCGTTTCCCATAGGTTTACATGGTACTGTAAACGCATGGGTAACCGCTGCGGACCCGCAGCTGTGGAAACACTGCAGATCCGCAGCAAAATCCGCAGAGTGTGAACATAGCCTGAAAGCTTGCAATTTGTTACCATCATTTCAGTTAGCCATGAAAAGGTATAAACCACTGAGGACTCTCAAATTTTAATATTTTTGTGATACTGAATAATTCTCATCAATACTATATGGTCCATACTCTGATGATGGCTGTTAATAACAACAACCAGTATCTCTTTACCATTGTTAAGAACATACTGGGAGTGGTAGGGTTGTAGTGTCATGCGATTACATTTTTTGTGGGACTGACTTGATATTATATTTGATTGTTGTACTAATCTTGTTTCTTGTTTTCAAGTACTCTTGGTTCTGGTCATGTATTCATGTACTTATGGTGGTGACGTATTGATGTACTGGTGGAGGTTCTGGTAACGTATTAATTTACTGATGGTGGGTCTGGGGATGTAGTCAAGTACTAATGGTGGGTTTGTTGATTAATTCATATACTGGTTGTGGATATAGTAATGCATTCCTGTACTAGTAGTAGTTTTGGTGCTGTATTCATCTACTGAAGGTGGGTCTAGTGACTTATTCATAAACAAAAAAAGAAAACCCCAGACATAATTATTAGCTCACACTGGCAAGTAGCTTTTCTGAGTGTGTTCCAGCTGGTGGGGAGAGAATTCACATCACTGATGTGACTGCTCTCCAAACCATCCAGATCGTTGTGGAACAGATATGGATTATCTTCTTGTCGGACAGGGGAGGAATATGGTGAGTTTTTTATTTTACCGTAATAAATGTGTAAGAGAGGGTAGGGAGTTTTATTTTAAATAAAGGACTTTATTAGTGATGTATCTTCATTGCAATCTGGCTATCAGGTTGGTAATGGGGGCCTCTTATAGATGCCTCTCCATTACTGACCCCTGGTCTTGATGTCAGCTGACATTACAAAGCTGACATCAACCCCACAACTATTACTCTACATGCCACCACATCAGGGCAAGTAGGAAGAGCAAGGCTAAGATTCCCATGTACAAGCACACTCAACCAGACCTGTGTGTTTTCCATAGGGTGAAGGAAATAAGGCTTTGTAAACTCTTTTGCCTCCCCCAGACACCTTTGGCTTGGTTGTTGCTCAGTAACATCAAAGCATCGACTGATTAAAATCTAAAATGTCTGACCCTTCTTTCTTTCAACAGTTGCTATTAGAACAGAATTGGGAAAGCATTAGATTGCTGGTTTATTCTATCAGCTTTCATGTGGAAGGGCACCTTCACTATGTTCTCCTTGATGCAGAAGACCTGATATGTGAATAATCATCCTTTACACATTACAGTCAATAAAGTTGTGGGTCTTGATCTTGCCTTGGGTCCCTTTGAATTCCACTCTACCTTTGTAAGATAGAATGTTACAATTCTTTGTTAAACAAACAAAAAAAAAAACTTATTTAATCTAATTCGTTACATTGTAAATAAGGTCATTTTCTCAATTGCAGAAAATCTTGGGTCATTCAAGCAAAACCCTCATGATGAAAGGAGGACCTTTCTTCTATTTCTCATTTATTTCACAATGATTGGTAACAAGAATTGGCAGGACAACTCCTATAATCAAGGCTTTTTGTGCATATTGTCTATTTTTAGGCCTGTTTTAGGCCATGTTCACACTTTGCGTTTTTTTCCGCGGAACCGCGGCGATTTTGATGCTGCGGGTCCGCAGCAGTTTCCATAGCGTTTCCATTTACATGTAAACCCTATGGAAACCGCAAACCACTGTGCACATGCTGCGGGAAAAACCGCGCAGAAACGCAGCGGTTTAAAACCCGCAGCATGTCACTTCTATGTGCAGAATCGCTGCGATTCTGCACCCATAGGAATGCATTGAACCGCTTACTTCCCGCATGGGGCTGTGCCCACGTTGCGGGAAGTAAGCGGTTAATGTGCGGGTGGTACCCGGGGTGGAGGAGAGGAGACTCTCCTCCAGGCCCTGGGAACCATATTTGGGGTAAAAAAAGAATAAAAATAAAAAATCATGTTATACTCACCTCTCAGCGCTGCACGCGGCCGGTCAGAGTTGCTGTGCGAACAGGACCTGCGGTGACGTCGCGGTCACATGACCGTGATGACGCCCAGGTCATATGACCGTGACGTCACGAAGGTCCTTCTCGGCACAGCATCTTTGGAACCGGAGCACCACGTGCAGCGCCGAGGAGATCCGGACATCGGAGGGTGAGTATAAGCAATTTTTATTATTTTTAATATTACTATTGATGCTGCATATTGCTGCATATGCAGCATCAATAGTATAGGAGTAATCCCGCAGCGGAAACCGCGGAACAAACCGCGATAAATCTGCAGGGATAACCGCAGCGGTTTTGCCCTGCAGATTTATCAATTCCGCTGCAGGAGAACCCGCAGAGGGACGCCGCAAAGTGTGAACGTGGCCTTACAATGGAAGTGATACAACTTACTTTGATCGTGATTTTAAGATATGCTGCTCTGAATAGAGCTGTTTCTGAACCTGGAAAAGAAGGGCTCTTAAGACCTCACATTGATAGAATATTATTCAGACAGCGCTGTGTATGAGGGATATAGAAATTTTGATTACTGAGATATCAAGAGTCAGAAGCCTAGATTCTAGAAATGGTTTCAAGTCCTTCTAAGAGGCCAATACTTCAGCCACCGCTTTATTATACATTAGCAGGGCGCTCTGTTGTGCATGCAGAATCCATTAATCACATGGCATCTCTTGGGCGTGTATACTTATACTTGTCTGCTAACCAAAAATGATGAATGAATCCTGTAAATGTGGTTGGGATATAGATGATACAATTATCAGGTGTCATTTTTCAATTTACATTGAGATAGGGAAAAATACAGTTCTGCTCAAAAGTTTACATACCCCCTGCAGAATTTTTGCTTTCTTGGCCTTTTTTCAGTGAATATGAATGATAACACCAAAACTTTTTCTCCACTCATTGTTAGTGGTTAGGTGAAACAATTTAGTGTCAAACTACTGTGTTTTCTCTTTTTAAATCATAATGACAACCCAAAACATCCAAATGACCCTGATCAAAGTTCACATACCCCATTTTTTAATACGGTGTATTGCCCCCTCTAACATCAATGACAGCTTGAAGTCTTTTGTGGTAGTTATGGATGAGGTTCTTTATTTTCTCAGATGGTAAAGCTGCCCACTCTTCTTGGCAAAAAGCCTCCAGTTCCTGTAAATTCCTGGGCTGTCTAGCATGAACTGCGCACTTGAAATCTCCCCAGAGTGTTTCAATGATATTGAGGTCAGGAGACTGAGATGGTCACTCCAGAACCTTCACTTTGTTCTGCTGTAGCCAATGACAGGTCGACTTGGCCTTGTGATTTGGATCATTGTCATGTTGGAACGTCCAAGTAGGTCCCATGATGATGAGTGCAAATTTGTCTCCAGTTTTTGCTGATAACGTGCTGCATTCATCTTTCCTTCAACTTTGACCAAGTTTCCTGTGCCTTTGTAGCTCACACATCCTCAAAACATCAGCGATACACCTCCGTGCTTTACAGTAGGAATGGTGTTCCTTTCATCATAGGCCTTGTTCACTTCACTCCAAATGTAATGTTTATGGTTGTGGCAAAAAAGTTCAATTTTGGTCTCATCACTCTAAATGACCTTGTTCCAAAAGTTTTGAGGCTTGTCTCTGTGCTGTTTTGCATATTGTAGGTGAGATACTTTGTGGCATTTGCGCAGTAATGGCTTTCTTCTGGCGACTCAACCGTGCAGCCAATTTTTCTTCAAGTACCTCCTTATTGTGCATCTTGAAACAACCACACCACTAGTATTCAGAGAGTCCTGTATTTCAGCTGATGTTATTTGTGGGTTTTTCTTTGCATCCGAAACAATTTTCAATTTTTTGTGCACACACACTGATTACAAGCAAACTGGTCACAGGTGAGGATGTTAACTTTAGTAGCCATTCAAACCCATTTGTGTGAACTTCTGTGCATGTTATCAGGCCAAAATCATCAAAATATTTGAACTTTTGATCAGGGTCATTTTGATGTTTGAATTGTGTGAGCAGTGACCGGTATCACATGTAGGGGTTGCTGTGTGTTCCCCCAGGATGCACAGAGAGGCGTATTGAGGCCATAGGAGTGCATTGCAGTCACAGGCATAGCTGTGATTGCAATGCAAAATAAAAAGGAAGTGTTAGTCCTGAACAAGCTATTTGTCCAAGGCAGATTTAAGAAAACCTGCTGTGCTTTTGTGTTTTGAAACAAACTACAGGATGGTAGTCATGCAGTCCATTTCATTCCTGGTCTGGTTTTCTATGTGGCTGAAGGCCACAGATTCCAGTTAAAAACCCTGCAGTGTAGGGTTGGGTGTGTCAGGGCCAGAGTCAGTTTGGTGTTTGCTAGAGTGCAGAGCTCCACCTGTGTGAGGCAACACAGGCCAGTGGAGCCAAACAGCCAAGGGAGCTGAGTGGTCTGGCACCCACAGCGTACACAGCGGTGCAGTCACCCATGGCAACTGGTCTCAGGAGGTGGACTTGCATGTTTATTGGCTGTAATCTGGAGGATGTTTCCTGGCTGCAATCCGGAGGATATTGTGTGCTGTGTACTTTATGTGAGTTGAGCATTAAAGAGACTTTTGTTTTGAACTTTATTGGGTCAGTGGCCTCATCACTGCACAGTGTGGATACCACTGCACTACAGTTGTCATTATGATTTAAAAAGAGAAAACACAGTAGTTTGACAGTAAATGGCTTTACCCAACCACTAACCATGAGTGGAGAAAAAGTTTTGGTGTTATCATTCATATTCTCTGAAAAAAGGCCAAGAAAGAAAAAATTCTACCGGTGTATGTAAACTTTTGAGCACAACTGTATATGGCCCAGAACGCACAACTGTGAAAAAGTAATTAGTACAAAAATAGCTGAATATACCTTATGTAAAAAATTTAAAGAGGTTGTCATTAGGGTTGAGCGAAACGGATCGGTCATTTTCAAAAGTCGCCGACTTTTGGCAAAGTCGGGTTTCGTGAAACCCGACCCGACCCCAGCGTGAGATCGGCCACATGGTCGGCGATTTTCGCGCCAAAGTCGCGTTTCGTATGACGCTTTCCCCGCCATTTTTTTCAGCCAATGAAGGAGTGTGTGCAGCGTGATGACATGGGTTCCGGCTCGCTTTGTGCGGCGTCACAAGGGGTAAAACCGCCATCTTAACGTTTGGGATATAGTGATTCCCACAGTGAAACACAAATTTTGGAGAGAGAGAGAGAGAGAGAGAGAGAGAGAGAAAAAAAACCAAAACAATCCCCATTGACTTGCATTGGGTTTCGGGTTTCGGTCGGCCCCCCGACTTTTCACAATAATCGGCCGATTTCACACGATCCGACTTTCGAGACAGTCGGGTTTCACGAAACCCGACTCGATCCTAAAAAAGCAAAAGTCGCTCAACCCTAGTTGTCATCTCCTGAAAAACAAAGAAATAATTAGTAATTTGCTGCTATACCATTGTGGCTTTAGCTCTTACAGAAAACTTTAAAGGGAACCTGTCACGCTGTACATGCAGTCCAATCTGTGGACAGTATTGTAAAGAGAAGGAGAAACTGAGCAGGATGATAGGTAGGTTTTAGAAATGAGCGGATCATTTCATGCAACCCCAGTCCAAGATCCAGGCCAGTGCTCTGTAGCCGTGGACTGAAGCTGCCTGAATTTTCTGACCTTCAGGGTTCCTCTGTGCGGCGCTTGATCCACTGACCTGGTGGGATGTAATGTATACCATGCAGCGCAGAGGTGGTGATGCACCAGCACAGCAATTCATAGGATGATCACGCAGCTTCTGTCAATGGCTAGAGAACATCCACGCATCTCTAATAGGTATTTTATTAATTGAAATACCTGGTGTTTGTACGTGCAAGAGTCCAGTGGGTGGCTCTGCTAGTTATTGACAGCTATTTCTGCATACGCAATCATACAATTAACAAATTGGGGAGAACCCCAAATAACCCCACACTAGAAGACCATAAAATGTATCTTTTATTTCAATTTTCAATTTTAAAATATGAACAAAGGGTATAAAAAGTTTTTGTCCCTAATCTGCCTCTATTATGTGCGATTAATTTATGCAGTGTACCTACTACTTTATATTATTGAGGTGTATAGCACCCAGGATGCTAACACATATTTGGCAGAATAGGACAAAAATTTTAGCACCAGCGTCCCCCCAGCATGTTTCACCTCGCTAGCGGCGTCATCAGGGGATGGGACATAGGCATAAATGGCAGCTGGCCGGCCAAACAAGCCATCTATAGCCTCTTTAAAGTTTGAGGACCAATGAGCTGCGATTTTGCTTATTGTAACGGAATGACCTAATTTGTGTAAAAGCCAATGTGGATAACCGGCCAATAATATATTTTTTAGCTTTATAAAAGGTTCCAGCTGATAGCTTACAATTGAAAACATTCGATTTGCATATTGCTAGATTGATGCTCGAGCCAATCACACGAAACATAGCTCTTAGCGCTCCAATAAGTATATCACTTTCTGCCAGTGCATAGCGCTGACATGTGGCCTTACCATTGGCATACAAACAACCACTTCATCGCTTAGACTTACCAGTCAGATGCGAGTGTCTAGCAGGCGTGTCAGCGCACTGCTCGTCCAATCTAGCTAGGATTCATCAGTGTATACGTTTACATGACGTAGCTGATTCCAATTGGCTCAGAGTCACAAGAGCGGAGCAAACTACTTCATGATTGGTTCTTTTTCAAGTCTGAGTTCCAATTCATTTGATATCAGACGAGAGAGGCGATTTACTTCAATAATGATTCATTCACAGAACCAACTTTATTAGGAGTTACATTTTCATGGTTTTGCCTATAGAGTTGGTTATTGCTATTGTCACTCACTCTTAAGCTGGATGTTATTAGTATACTAGAAATTCATAAGCTTATTAATATTCCATATTGTATCACTAAATGGGATTACAGAAAGATATCTATGGGTAACAATTATCAGTGTCTTGAGTAAACACAGACTCATTAGTATCATTTTGTATAAATCTTCAATATGTTTCAAAAGGAATATTATATACTGTATATATTTGAAGATGGCTTGTATGGCAATTTTCCCCTATTAAAACAGTAGTAGTATTTCATCAAAATAGAGCTGCTTGAATTTAAGCTAAATATAGTGGGAGGAGTTAAGTTGCGATATTTAACCTCATCCGTTATTAGTTCCCTCTCAAAATAATAGATATTTGGATGTAAAATTATCTAATGTTTGATTTCAACCAATACTAGATTACTTTAGCTGTTAAACCCACCACTAGCAAAACTCTGCTATTATCAAATATTGAAACCACTACAACTGCTATTAGCATACAATATCAGTTTGTATAGCTCTTCAATATATTTCAAAATAAATTTTATATAGATTTTTGAAGATAGCTTGTATGGCAATTCAACAGAAGTAGTATTTATTTAATCAATATAGAGCTGCTTAAAATTAAACTAAGTACAGTACAGACCAAAAATTTGGACACACCTTCTCATTTAAAGATTTTTCTGTATTTTCATGACTATGAAAATTGTACATTCACACTGAAGGCATCAAAACTATGAATTAACACATGTGGAATTATATACTTAACAAAAAAGTGTGAAACAACTGAAATTATGTCTTATGTTCTAGGTACTTCAAAGTAGACACCTTTTGCTTTGATGACTGCTTTGCACACTCTTGGCATTTTCTTGATGAGCTTCAAGAGGTAGTCACCGGGAATGGTCTTCCAACAATCTAGAAGGAGTTCCCAGAGATGCTTAGCACTTGTTGGCCCTTTTGCCTTCACTCTGCGGTCCAGCTCACCCCAAACCATCTCGATTGGGTTCAGGTCTGGCGACTGTGGAGGCCAGGTAATCTGGCATAGCACCCCATCACTCTCCTTCTTGGTCAAATAGCCCTTACACAGCCTGGAGGTGTGTTTGGGGTCATTGTCCTGTTGAAAAATAAATGATGGTCCAACTAAACGCAAACCGGATGGAATAGCATGCCGCTGCACGATGCTGTGGTAGCCATGCTGGTTCAGTATGCCTTCAATTTTGAATAAATCCCCAACAGTGTCACCAGCAAAGCACCCCCACCCCCATCACACGTTTTCCTCCATGCTTCACGGTGGGAACCAGGCATGTAGAGTCCATCCGTTCACCTTTTCTGCGTCGCACAAACACACGGTGGTTGGAACCAAAGATCTCAAATTTGGACTCATCAGACCAAAGCACAGATTTCCACTGGTCTTATGTCCATTTCTTGTGTTCTTTAGCCCAAACAAGTCTCTTCTGCTTGTTGCCTGTACTTAGCAGTGGTTTCCTAGCAGCTATTTTACCATGAAGGCCTGCTGCACAAAGTCTCCTCTTAATAGTTGTTGTAAAGATGTGTCTGCTGCTAGAACTCAGTGTGGCATTGACCTGGTCTCTAATCTGAGCTGCTGTTAACCTGCGATTTCTGGGGCTGGTGACTCAGATAAACTTATCCTCAGAAGCAGAGGTGACTCTTGGTCTTCCTTTCCTGGGGCGGTTCTCATGTGAGCCAGTTTCTTTGTAGCACTTGATGGTTTTTGCCACTGCGCTTGGGGACACTTTTTCCCAATTTTTTGGACTGACTGACCTTCATTTCTTAAACTAATGATGGCCACTCGTTTTTCTTTACTTAGCTGCTTTTTTCTTGCCATAATACAAATTCTAACAGTCTATTCAGTAGGACTATCAGCTGTGTATCCACTAGACTTCTGCACAACACAACTGATGGTCCCAACCCCATTTATAATGTAAGAAATCCCTCTTATTAAACCTGACAGGGCACACCTGTGAAGTGAAAACCATTTCCGGTGACTACCTCTTGAAGCTCATGAAGAGAATGCCAAGAGTATGCAAAGCAGTCATCAAAGCAAAAGATGGCTACTTTGAAGAACCTAGAATATAAGACATAATTTGAGTTGTTTCACACTTTTTTGTTAAGTATATAATTCCACATGTGTTAATTCATAGTTTTGATGCCTTCAGTGTGAATGTACAGTTTTCATAGTCATGAAAATACAGAAAAAAATTTAAATGAGAAGGTGTATCCAAACTTTTGGTCTGTACTGTATAGTGGGAGGAGTAGAATAGCGATATTTGACATCATCTATTATTTGTTCCCTCTCAAAATAAAATAAAATGCAACATTGTCAAATGTCATTAGACCTGGCTCAACCCCTCTGGCACAGCCTCTCTAGCTGCACTTTTGTATGGTGGATTCCACCTTTCCCACACACCCCGCCCCAGCAGCAAGCATGGCGTAGTAGTTAGTTTTCTCCTGTCAGATAACTGCTCCTTCACCCACATCCCACTTCCACCCTCCCTTCCTTTCAGGTGCACTCTGTGCATATTAAATCCCCCACCAACCTCCAACTGGCTGTCATTTACCGCTCCCAGGGCCAGCCACCACCTTCTTTGACCACTTCACCACCTGGCTACTTCATTTCCTCTCCACTGACATCCCCACTGTCATCATGGGTGACTTCAACATCCCCATTGACACATCCCACTCAGCTGTCACTAAACTTCTATCTCTCACTTCCTCCTTTGGCTTCGCTCAATGGTCTTCTGCAGCTACTCACAAAGATGGCCACACACTGGACCTCATCTTCACCCACCTCTTCTCCCTATCTAACCTCTCTAACTCACCTCTACATCTTTCTGACCACAACCTACTCACATTCTCTTCTCTTTCCTCTCCAGGTCCACAATCCCCACCCCACAAACTTGCACACCCTCAGAGAAATCTCAAACACCTCGATCTATACTCACTCTCTGAATCCCTTCTTCCTCTTACAGACATAAGTTCTCTACACAATGCAGATGATGCCACCACTTTATATATCTCCACAATAGCTGCAGCTCTTAAATCGGTCTCTCCTCTCACACATACCAAAGCTCGCAAAATCAACCGACAACCTTGGCACACCAGCCTGACAAAAGAAATGAGGCTGGCTTCCAGGGTTGTTGAGCGGAGATGAATAAGATCACACTCAAATGAGAACTTCATCGCATTCAAACAGTCCTTCACTACTTTCAAGACCACACTCACCACAGCAAAACAAACCTACTTCTCATCTCTCATATCCTCCCTGTCTCACAACCCTAAACAGCTATTCAACACCTTCAATTCTCTCCTCCATCCCCCAGCACCTCCTCCCTCTCCACTTATCTCAGCTGAAGACTTTGCCTCATTCTTCAAACAGAAGATTCAGAGAAAGGTTTGGCCTACAACCCCCAGGGTCCTCACTCCTAACTACTCAGCCCTCCTCCTCCAAAATCAGCTTCTCCACCATGACAGAAGACCAACTTTCCACCCTACTCTCGAGATCACATCTTACCACCTGTGCACTTGACCCGATCCCATCCCACTTCATCCCAAACCTCACCACAGTCTTCATCCCAACCCTAACTCATCTTTTCAACCTATCACAACTGGTGTTTTCCCCTCATGCTTCAAACATGCCTCAATCACACCCATCCTTAAAATGCACTCACTTTACCCATTCTCTGTATCTAGCTATTGCCCCATATCACTTCTCCCCTCTGCCTCAAAACTACTGGAACATGTCAATTTCGAACTGCCCTCACACCTCTCTTCCTTCTCCCTCTTTGACCGCTTACAATCTGGCTTCTGACCTCATCACTCCACTGAAACTGCCCTAACAAAGTCACCAATGACCTACTGACTGCCAAAGCCAAATGACACTACTCTGTTCTCCTCCTCCTCCTGGACCTGTCCTCTGCCTCTTACACAGTGGACCACTCCCTATTACTACAGACCCTCTCATCTCTTGGCATCACTGACTTGGCCCTATCTTGGATCACTTTGTACCTAACAGACCGGACATTCAGTGTCTCCCACTCACACACCCCCTCCTCACCACGCCTCCTATCAGTCGGAGTCCCGCAAGGTTCAGTCCTAGGGCCCCTGCTCTTCTCCATTTACACCTTTGGCCTGGGAGAGCTCATAGATTCTCACAGCTTACAGTATCACCTATATGCTGATGACACACAGATCTACTTCTATGCACCAGATATTACCTCCCTACTAACCAAATTCCCAGAATGTTTGTCCGCTATTTCATCCTTCTTCTCTGCTAGATTTCTAAAACTTAACATGGACAAAACAGAATTCATCATCTTTCCCCATCTCACTCGACTCCCCCAAGAGACCTATCCATTAAAGTAAATGGCTGCTCACTCTCTCCAGTCCCACAAGCTCGCTGCCTCGAGGTAATCCTTGACTCTGATCTTTTCTGCAAACAAGATATCCCAAGCTACTTTCTCTTCCTGCCGACTTCAACTCAAAATATTTCCCGGATCCGTACATTCCTCAGCCTAGAATCTGCAAAAACTCTAGTGCATGCCCTCATCATCTCCTGCCTTGACTACGGCAAACTACTCTGTGACCTCCCTTCTAACACTCTCGCACCCCTCCAATCTATTCTTAACCCTGCTGCCCGACTAATCCACTTGCACCCGCGTTATTCCCTGGCCTCTCCCCTTTGTCAATCCCTTCACTGGTTCCCTGTTACCTAGAAACTCCAATTCAAAACTCTAACCATGACATGCAAATCCATCCACAACCTGTCTCCTCAATACATCTGTGACCTAGTCTCCCGGTACTTACCTGCACGCAACCTCCGATTCTCTCAAGATCTCCTTCTTTATGCCCTTCTTATCTCCTCTTCCCACAATCGCATACAATATTTATCCTGTACATCCCCCCTACTCTGGAACTCTCTACCTACCGTGGAAACCTTCAAAAGGAACCTGAAGACTCAACTCTTCCGACAAGCCTTCAACCTGCAGTAACCACTGATCCACCAAACCACTGCACAACCAGCTTTCCCCTTGCCAATTGTATCCTCACCCATCCCTTGTAGATTATGAGCCCTCGCAGGCAGAGTCTTCTCTCCTCCTGTACCAGTCATGACTTGTATTGTTTAAGATTACTGTACTAGGTTTTTATTACGTAAACCCCTTCTCATATGTAAAGCGCCATGGAATAAATGGCGCTATAATAATAAATGATAATAATAATTTCAACAAGTACTAGATTATTTTAGCTGTTACACCCACCAATAACAAAGTTCCGCCATTATCAAATATTGAAATTACAGCAATTGCTATTAGCATCTTTCAAAGCTGAAAAAAGGAGATTTTGTATGATGTCTACCAGAATAAATTGTCGTCTTGTTCTACCTAGACTATATATTGGTATTACCAGGCCCTCAAAACTTCAAAACACTATATAAGACAAGATATAATAGTGCATACTAAAAACAAATTCAAATTAAAACCATATATCCATATATTGTGACAATTTTCGATCGTTTGAAATATTAACTCGGTATACAAAACAGGTATTAACGTAGTGGGATCTGTAATTTAAAGATAAGTGCTGTATGAAAAGCCTTCATTCGAAACAGCTGGACTCATGGTGCCAAGACGATGTATCCATCTAGCTTCTTCTTTTAACGATAATTGGTCAAGGTTACCTTTCCTCTTTTTTAATGTATATTTTTTGAATGCTCCAAAAACATATCACCAAAGGATCCGAACTGTGGTGAAAGAGCATATGATGTGATACTGGCATATCATAGCCATTTCTAATAGAACCAATGTGTTGCAGTACACATCTTTGGAATTGCTGGCTTGTCTTGCCCACACACAGAAGAGAGCAGGGGCATCTAGTGTAAACTATCCCTGATGATGTACAGGTTATAAAGTCTCTTATATCATAAATTTTCCCAGATTATTTTGGACTATTAAACTGGTGGTTAGAATGAAATTTCACGCCTTGCAATGGCCGCATTTGTAACATCCCAAAGTCTTATTTTTAAGCCATTCACAACCTGATTCATTATTTGATGGAAAATGGCTAGGTATCAGCATGTTCTTTAAATTAGGACAACCTTCATTATGTGATAGTAGCATGTTGTGAAACCTTATCACTTAAATCTCTATCCTCTCTATGGAGGTACCAATACTTAGAGAGTATTCTTTTTATATAAAATATATATTATTGGCTGGTTATCCACATTGGCTCTTACACAAATGAGATGATTCTGTTAAAATATGCAAAATCGCAGCTCATTGGTCCTCAAACTTTATAGAGGCTATATATAGATGGCTTGTTTGGCCAGCCATCATTAAAGCCTATGTCCCATGCCCTGATGACGCCGCTAGCGCCGTGAAGCATGTTGGGGGGACACTGGTGCTAAAAATTCTGTCCTATTCTGCCAAATAGTGTTAGCATCCCAGGTGCTATACACCTCAATAATATAAAGTAGCAGGTACACTGCATAAATTAATCTCAAATAATAGAGGCAGATTAGGGACAAAAAACTTTTAATACCCTTTGTTCATACTTTAAAATGTAAATAAAAGTTAAATTGTATGGTCTTCTAGTGGGGGTTTATTTGGTGTTCTTCCCAATTTGTTAATTGTATATATATCCCTCCAAAGATTATTTTGTTTCCTCCAATTTTTTTGCTACACAATCATACAGGGAAGACTATCAATCACTGAGCAGCTCATCCTGCTCTATAACATCCTAAACAGGAACTATAAGGTTCACGACAATCTTTCAGTGTAAAGAGGCCAACTATAACCAGATGAAAGTGCAAAATGAAAAGATCATAGTGACAGTCAGTGCAAACAGTCCTGTGTAAACAGGACTTGCATTGCTGAGCACAATGGCAGCCTATCAGCACTGAGGGATCTACTACAGATCGTTCAATGTGCATTGTTGTTTTGGTCTGTGTTAAGTACACAGCTTATTGAATGATCTTAGATTGTTAAAAGTTTACTGATCAGCAGTCATTTAGTGCCTCCGGTCAGACTGTGTGGATGAACCCTAAGTGTTTTGGGGGTTAAGCTAAATTTCGGGAGGATTTCAGCTTTGTTGCCTATCACTGGGACCTTTACAAAATGTATTTATTTTCAGGATAGTCTACTCAGGGAGCTAAGAAAGCATTTGGTACATTATAATGTTACTTATGGTACATTGTTTTAAAAATGTTTTGGCTTTTTTTATTAAAGCTGGTGCTGTAAAGGTTTTGTCAGTCAATCGATATCTGTCTTTAGATATTGTAGGGCTCAGAGAGCACTATGCAGTGAATAAAGGCACATCCTACATCTATACAAGCTGTGCCTGTCATCTGGACATGTGACCACTAGGGTTGAGCGACTTTCATTTTTTTAAGATCGAGTAGGGTTTTGGGAAACCCGATTTTGTCCAGAGTCGAGTCGAGTGCAGTCGGCCGATTATCGCTAAAAGTCGGGGATCGACCGAAACACGAAACCCAATGCAAGTCAATGGGGAAGCATAGTCGGCAGTGAGTGGAGGCCAGGAAAACACCTACAGTGCCCATTTTAATGCCAAAAACATCCATTCTTGTTTCTGAAGCTTGCCAATCTTAATTAACTGTATAATAATAGTTGGGCATAGGGAATTGGGGGAAAGTTGTGGGGGGAGTAGGGCTGGCTCAAGTTTTTCGTGGGCCCAGGAAATGCGGACTACGTCACGGCGGTGTTGCAGGGAAAGGTAAGTATTTAAAAGTTGCAAGTGCTGTGATCCTGAGCAAGCAGGGGGGGCCCACTCGTTCGCATTGCCACTGGCACAGGGCCCCTCAAAGTACGGCGGTGTGTTTGCATGGCGGGGGCGCCTCCCACCAGCAGCGACACTTTTGCGTACTCTGAGGGGCCCTGTGCCAGTGACGTCGCCAACGAGTATGCCCCCCCACCTGATGAAGGAACCTGCACTTTCATCTGCACCTTCCTCTTTGTCCCTGTGTAAGGTGGTATAACATGCGGGAAGGGGAACCTTACTTTCAGCAGGGACAGATTCTGGCTGTGTAGAGTACAAGGGGAATGTAGTGGTCTAGGTCAATGTACCAGCAGACTCATTTAGCAGTGGCTGGGCAATGGGCAGGATGAGGAGGAAACAGATATAGGGCCAAAGAATAAAGTAGGCTACATGCAGTTCAAAATTGGTAACAGGACTAAACAGGCGGCATTGCTTTGTTCAGTGGAGTAGCAAACCCAAGAGCAGCAGACACTGTTTCAAGGGCCTAACCACACTAGTAGGCCAAATGCAGTTTAATATCTGATAGTATAGGGCGAAAGCCAGAATGTGGAAGCTCAGCTTTGTTCAGTTGAGGACAACACCAGGGAGGGGCAGACACCTTTAGTAGGCCGGAAAAGCCTATTGCATTTTTTAAAATGGTAATTTGGAGCAGAAGGTTGAAGCTCAGCTTTATTTAGTTGAGGGCAACACCAGGGAGGGGCAGAAGCCGTTAGTAGGCCCTAACCACCATTTTTTTTTTTTTTAAAACCACTTAATGAGAGCCGGAAGGTTGAAGCTCAGCTTTATTTAGTTGAGGACAACACCAGGGAGGGGCAGAAGCCGTTAGTAGGCCCTAACCACCATTTTTTTTTTAAAACCACTTAATGAGAGCCGGAAGGTTGAAGCTCAGCTTTATTTAGTTGAGGACAACACCAGGGAGGGGCAGAAGCCGTTAGTAGGCCCTAACCACCATTTTTTTTTTAAAACCACTTAATGAGAGCCGGAAGGTTGAAGCTCAGCTTTATTTAGTTGAGGACAACACCAGGGAGGGGCAGAAGCCGTTAGTAGGCCCTAACCACCATTTTTTTTTTTTTTAAAACCACATAATGAGAGCCGGAAGGTTGAAGCTCAGCTTTATTTAGTTGAGGACAACACCAGGGAGGGGCAGAAGCCGTTAGTAGGCCCTAACCACCATTTTTTTTTTTTTTAAAACCACTTAATGAGAGCCGGAAGGTTGAAGCTCAGCTTTATTTAGTTGAGGACAACACCAGGGAGGGGCAGAAGCCGTTAGTAGGCCCTAACCACCATTTTTTTTTTAAAACCACTTAATGAGAGCCGGAAGGTTGAAGCTCAGCTTTATTTAGTTGAGGACAACACCAGGGAGGGGCAGAAGCCGTTAGTAGGCCCTAACCACCATTTTTTTTTTTAAAACCACATAATGAGAGCCGGAAGGTTGAAGCTCAGCTTTATTTAGTTGAGGGCAACACCAGGGAGGGGCAGAAGCCGTTAGTAGGCCCTAACCAAAGTTGAAGGCCAAATGCAGTTTAATTTCTGATACTATAGGCCGAAAGCCAGAAGGTGGAAGTTCCGATTTAGACAGTGGAGGACAATTTGAATTAGGGACTGCAGACAGACTTAGTAGGCTGTCCCCTGTGGACCATGCATCCACCACATTAACCCATTGCGCCGTAATGGACACGTAATCTTCCGTGGCCATGCCTACAGGTCCATGCGTCTGTTGTCAGGTGCACCTTTGTACTCACAGATTGCCAGAGTGCATGGACAATGCGGTCTTCTACATGCTGGTGGAGGGTTGGGATGGCTTTTCTCGCAAAAGAAGTGTCGACTGGTTAGCTTGTAGCGTGGTACAGCGTAGTCCATCATGGCCTTATTAATAGTAAATAAAATATATAACTAGGCTCTATGAACTTTTAAATAGGTTCCAGGGGTACACGGGCAGCATTGGTGTGGTCAGTGGAGGAGTATTGCAAGTAGGGGCTGCAGACAGGCTATCAAAGGCCTAAAATAACAAACAGTAGGCAGTCATGGCAGTTTTACATCGGTTACATGGATACACAGGCAGGCACTCCAGGCAGCATTGTGGTCAGTGGAGGAGTATTGCAAGTAGGGGCCGCAGACAGGCTATCAAAGGCCTAAAATAACAAACAGTAGGCAGTCATGGCAGTTTTACATCGGTTACATGGATACACAGGCAGGCACTCCAGGCAGCATTGTGGTCAGTGGAGGAGTATTGCAAGTAGGGGCCGCAGACAGGCTATCAAAGGCCTAAAATAACAAACAGTAGGCAGTCATGGCAGTTTTACATCGGTTACATGGATACACAGGCAGCTAGGTGGTGAGTGGAGGAGTATTTAAAGTAAGGACCGCAGACAGGCTATCAAAGGCCTAACATAACAAACAATAGGCTCATGGCAGTTTTACAGCGGTTACATGGATACACGGGCAGGCAGCTTGGTGGTGAGTGGAGGAGTATTTAAAGTATGGACCGCAGACAGGCTTCGAAGGCCTAACACAATAAAATGGGCTGGCTGTAGGCACTTTAAAATTGGTTCCAGGGGTACACGGGCAGCAGTGGTCTGGTCAGTGGAGGCCTAGTGGAAGTATGGACCGCAGACAGGCTTCGAAGGCCTAACACAATAAAATGGGCTGGCTGTAGGCACTTTAAAATTGGTTCCAGGGGTACACGGGCAGCAGTGGTCTGGTCAGTGGAGGCCTAGTGGAAGTATGGACCGCAGACAGGCTTCGAAGGCCTAACACAATAAAATGGGCTGACTGTAGGCACTTTAAAATTGGTTCCAGGGGTACACGGGCAGCAGTGGTCTGGTCAGTGGAGGACTAGTGGAAGTATGGACCGCAGACAGGCTTCGAAGGCCTAACACAATAAAATGGGCTGGCTGTAGGCACTTTAAAATTGGTTCCAGGGGTACACGGGCAGCAGTGGTCTGGTCAGTGGAGGCCTAGTGGAAGTATGGACCGCAGACAGGCTTCGAAGGCCTAACACAATAAAATGGGCTGGCTGTAGGCACTTTAAAATTGGTTCCAGGGGTACACGGGCAGCAGTGGTCTGGTCAGTGGAGGACTAGTGGAAGTATGGACCGCAGACAGGCTTCGAAGGCCTAACACAATAAAATGGGCTGGCTGTAGGCACTTTAAAATTGGTTCCAGGGGTACACGGGCAGCAGTGGTCTGGTCAGTGGAGGCCTAGTGGAAGTATGGACCGCAGACAGGCTTCGAAGGCCTAACACAATAAAATGGGCTGGCTGTAGGCACTTTAAAATTGGTTCCAGGGGTACACGGGCAGCAGTGGTCTGGTCAGTGGAGGACTAGTGGAAGGAGGGAGCGCAGAAAGGCTTCAAAGGCCTAAAATAACAAACAATAGGCTCATGGCAGTTTTACAGCGGTTACATGGATACACGGGCAGGCAGCTTGGTGGTCAGTGGAGGAGTAGGGACCGCAGACAGGCTATCAAAGGCCTAAAATAACAAACAATAGGCTCATGGCAGTTTTACAGCGGTTACATGGATACACGGGCAGGCAGCTTGGTGCTGAGTGGAGGAGTAGTGCAAGGAGTGTCTGTCCCAGTACTCCCAAAATATAAATAGATGTTAATGTCTCGCAAAACAACCAAAACAAAAAAAAAGATGGCATACTTAGGTACAGGGGTGGGCTCATCTGCTGTGTTTCTGACATAGTAATTTGGCAGTAACTATTTAATGGTGCCAATATAGGACACAGACACAGACTACTTTAAGTTGCATCATAGATGTCTACAAATTTGTATTGTCAGTGCCAGACATTGAATGATGTCAGCGAATAGACTAAAGATTGGTGGAGCTGTGCGACATAATTTTGCACGTAGTAGAGCCCAGTTTGAGCTGGGGTAGGGGGGAACTCTCTTGAGGCCGGCGGGACCGCCCCAGGGCCACTCATGTTACAACGGTGTGTCTGACGTTGGGTGCGCACCACCACCGCCAGAGACACTACATTGTACTATGAGGGACCCAGTAGCAATGCCGTCAACCAAAAGCGAGCACACCCACCTCTTCAGACAAACAGCAGTCTCACGGGTGCTTGCGCCAAGTCGCGATACCACGGCCCCGTGTGGGGAGTTTGGCCATTTAGGGAGGTGTAAACATGTCGTATGCTGTACAATCTGCAGCAGCAAATTAGACATTAGAAAAGTAATTCACAGGCAAGAGCTTTTCATAGGAAAGCTAGGTGTCGGCCGGGCAAGGTGGGGCAAAAGATTTTGAAATCCAGTTGTGGTTCATTTTAATGAATGTTAGATCGTCAACATTTTGGGTAGCCAGACGAGTCCTTTTTTCGGTTAATATTGACCCTGCAGCACTGAATACTCTTTCTGATAGGACACTTGCTGCCGGGCAAGCAAGCTCCTGCAATGCATATTCTGCCAATTCTGGCCAGGTGTCTAATTTGGAGGCCCAGTAATCAAATGGGAATGACGGTTGAGGGAGAACATCGATAAGGGATGAAAAATAGTTAGTAACCATACTGGACAAATGTTGTCTCCTGTCACTTTCAATTGATGCAGCAGTACCTGTCCTGTCTGCGGTCATAGCAAAATCACTCCACAACCTGGTCAGAAAACCCCTCTGTCCAACGCCACTTCTGATGTGTGCACCCCTAACACTCCTAGTCTGCTGCCCCCTGGAGCTCGTGTGAGAACGATCACGTGCGCTGTGTGCTGGGAATGCCTGAAGCAAACGGTCAACAAGAGTTGATTGTTTGGTTGCTAATATTAGTTCCAAGTTCTCATGTGGCATAATATTTTGCAATTTGCCTTTATAGCGTGGATCAAGGAGGCAGGCCAACCAGTAATCGTCATCGTTCATCATTTTCGTAATGCGTGTGTCCCTTTGTAGGATACGTAAGGCATAATCCGCCATGTGGGCCAAAGTTCCACTTGTCAAATCTCCGGTTGTGATTGGTTGAGGGGCAGTTGCAGGCAAATCTACGTCACTTGTGTCCCTCAAAAAACCAGAACCCGGCCGTGACACGCAACCAATTTCCTGTGCCCCCGTGAAAGTTTCCGCATTAAAAATATACTCATCCCCATCATCCTCCTCGTCCTCCACCTCCTCTTCGCCCGCTACCTCGTCCTGTACACTGCCCTGACCAGACAATGGCTGACTGTCATCAAGGCTTCCCTCTTCCTCTGGTGCAGACGCCTGCTCCTTTATGTGCGTCAAACTTTGCATCAGCAGACGCATTAGGGGGATGCTCATGCTTATTACGGCGTTGTCTGCACTAACCAGCCGTGTGCATTCCTCAAAACACTGAAGGACTTGACACATGTCTTGTATCTTCGACCACTGCACACCTGACAACTCCATGTCTGCCATCCTACTGCCTGCCCGTGTATCCTCCCACAAATAAATAACAGCACGCCTCTGTTCGCACAGTCTCTGAAGCATGTGCAGTGTTGAGTTCCACCTTGTTGCAACGTCTATGATTAGGCGATGCTGGGGAAGGTTCAAAGACCGCTGATAGGTCTGCATACGGCTGGCGTGTACAGGCGAACGTCGGATATGTGAGCAAAGTGCACGCACTTTGAGGAGCAGGTCGGAGAACCCAGGATAAGTTTTCAATAAGCACTGCACCACCAGGTTTAAGGTGTGAGCCAGGCAAGGAATGTGTTTCAGTTGGGAAAGGGAGATGGCAGCCATGAAATTCCTTCCGTTATCACTCACTACCTTGCCTGCCTCAAGATCTACTGTGCCCAGCCACGACTGCGTTTCTTGTTGCAAGAACTCGGACAGAACTTCCGCGGTGTGTCTGTTGTCGCCCAAACACTTCATAGCCAATACAGCCTGCTGACGCTTGGCAGTAGCTGGCCCATAATGGGACAACTGGTGTGCAACAGTGTCATCTGCCGATGGAGTGGTTGGCCGACTGCGTTCTGTGGAAGAGCTGTAGCTTCTGCAGGAGGACGAGGAGGAGGAGGAGGGGGTGCGAACGCCTACAGCCAACTGTTTCCTAGACCGTGGGCTAGGCACAACTGTCCCTAAATTGATGTCGCCTGTGGACCCTGCATCCACCACATTCACCCAGTGTGCCGTGATGGACACATAACGTCCCTGGCCATGCCTACTGGTCCATGCATCTGTAGTCAGGTGCACCTTTGTACTCACAGATTGCCTGAGTGCATGGACGATGCGCTGTTTAACATGCTGGTGCAGGGCTGGGATGGCTTTTCTGGAAAAAAAGTGTCGACTGGGTAGCTCGTATCGTGGTTCAGCGTACTCCATCAGGGCTTTGAAAGCTTCGCTTTCAACTAACCGGTAGGGCATCATCTCTAACGAGATTAGTCTAGCTATGTGGGCGTTAAAACCCTGTGTACGCGGATGCGAGGATAAGTACTTCCTTTTTCTAACCAGAGTCTCATGTAGGGTGAGCTGGACTGGAGAGCTGTAGATCGTGGAACTTTCGGGTGTGCCGGTGGACATGGCAGACTGAGAGACGGTTGGAGACGGTATTGTTTCCGCCGGTGCCCTACATGCAATATTTCCTCCTACAAAACTGGTGATTCCCTGACCCTGACTGCTTTTGGCTGGCAAAGAAACCTGCACAGATACTGCCGGTGGTGCGGAAAATGGTGGCCTTACAGTGACGGAAGGGATGTTGCGTTGCTGACTAGCTTCATTGGCCGAGGGTGCTACAACCTTGAGGGACGTTTGGTAGTTAGTCCAGGCTTGAGAATGCATGGTGGTTAAGTGTCTATGCATGCAACTAGTATTTAGACTTTTCAGATTCTGACCTCTGCTTAAGCTAGTTGAACATTTTTGACAGATGACTTTGCGCTGATCAGTTGGATGTTGTTTAAAAAAATGCCAGACTGCACTCTTCCTAGACTCTGATCCCTTTTCAGGGATTGCAGACTGAGCTTTAACCGGATGGCAACGCTGTGCTCCAACAGGTTTTGGCTTTGACACGCGTTTTGGTCCAGATACGGGCCCGGCAGATGGAACCTGTTGCGATGTTGATGCCTGCTGCGGCCCCTCCTCCACCTCCGCTTCTGAACTACTGCCGCCTGCACCCTGTTCCCCCAATGGCTGCCAATCGGGGTCAATAACTGGGTCATCTATTACCTCCTCTTCGAGCTCGTGTGCAACTTCGTCTGTGTCACTGTGTCGGTCGGTGGTATAGCGTTCGTGGCGGGGCAACATAGTCTCATCAGGGTCTGATTGTGGATCTGTACCCTGAGAGGGCAATGTGGTGGTCTGAGTCAAAGGAGCAGCATAGTACTCTGGCTGTGGCTGTGCATCAGTGCACTCCATGTCAGAATATACTTGTAATGGGCATGGCCTGTTAAATGTTTCACTTTCTAAGCCAGGGACGGTATGTGTAAAGAGCTCCATGGAGTGACCCGTTGTGTCGCCTGCTGCATCCTTCTCTCTTGTTGTAGTTTTTGCTGAGGAGGACAAGGAAGCGACTTGTCCCTGACCGTGAACATCCACAAGCGACGCGCTGCTTTTACATTTACCAGTTTCGGAAGAGGAGGCAAAAGAGCTAGAGGCTGAGTCTGCAATGTAAGCCAAAACTTGCTGTTGCTGCTCCGCCTTTAAAAGCGGTTTTCCTACTCCCAGAAAAGAGAGCGTTCGAGGCCTTGTGTAGCCTGACGACGAAACTGGCTCCACAGCTCCAGACTTAGGTGGAATATTTTTATCCCCACGACCACCTGATGCTCCACTACCACTACCATCATTACCAGCTGACAATGAACGCCCACGACGACCTCTTGCACCAGACTTCCTCATTGTTTTAAAATCTTAACCAAAGTAACTTTATTTGTTGCTATCAAACAACTTACACGGTGAGCTATAACTTCAGTATGATTTCAATATCCCTTAACAGGTTGGTGAGACCACAAGGAAAATCAGGCACAATGTTACACACTCTGTTTTCTGTGGCACAAAATCACAGAGATGACACACACGCAGGACTGTCACTCAAGCACTAATGTCAATATTAATCTCCCACCTAATTTATTTATTTTTTTTTCTCAGGGAGACTTTAGAAACCAAATAATATTAAAAAAAAAAAAAAAAAAGGCTTTCTATGGCCCACAATTAGAGAGAGAGAGGTGGCACAACCAGGAGTCAAGACTGGCGCACAAGCTGAAAGGGCAATATTACTCTCCCACTGTTTTTTATGTTTTTTTTGTTTTTTTCAGGGAGACTTTAGAAACCAAATAATATTAAAAAAACCAAAAAAAAAAAAGGCTTTCTATGGCCCACTGAATGAGAGGGAGAGAGGTGGCACACCCAGGAGTCAAGACTGGCACACAAGCTGAAAGGGCAATATTACTCTCCCACTGTTTTTTTATGTATTTTTTGTTTTTTCAGGGAGAATTAGAAACCAAATAATATTAAAAAAAAAAAAAATAGGCTTTCTATGGCCCACTGAATGAAAGGGAGAGAGGTGGCACACCCAGGAGTCAAGACTGGCACACAAGCTGAAAGGGCAATATTACTCTCCCACTGTTTTTTTAGGTTTTTTTTTTTTTTTCAGGGAGAATTAGAAACCAAATAATATTAAAAAAAAAAAAAATAGGCTTTCTATGGCCCACTGAATGAAAGGGAGAGAGGTGGCACACCCAGGAGTCAAGACTGGCACACAAGCTGAAAGGGCAATATTACTCTCCCACTGTTTTTTTATGTATTTTTTGTTTTTTCAGGGAGACTTTAGAAACCCAATAATATTTAAAAAAAAAAATAAATAGGCTTTCTATGGCCCACTGAATGAGAGGGAGAGAGGTGGCACACCCAGGAGTCAAGACTGGCACACAAGCTGAAAGGGCAATATTACTCTCCCACTGTTTTTTTAGGTTTTTTTTTTTTTTTCAGGGAGAATTAGAAACCAAATAATATTAAAAAAAAAAAAAATAGGCTTTCTATGGCCCACTGAATGAAAGGGAGAGAGGTGGCACACCCAGGAGTCAAGACTGGCACACAAGCTGAAAGGGCAATATTACTCTCCCACTGTTTTTTTATGTATTTTTTGTTTTTTCAGGGAGACTTTAGAAACCCAATAATATTTAAAAAAAAAAATAAATAGGCTTTCTATGGCCCACTGAATGAGAGGGAGAGAGGTGGCACACCCAGGAGTCAAGACTGGCACACAAGCTGAAAGGGCAATATTACTCTCCCACTGTTTTTTTAGGTTTTTTTTTTTTTTTCAGGGAGAATTAGAAACCAAATAATATTAAAAAAAAAAAAAATAGGCTTTCTATGGCCCACTGAATGAAAGGGAGAGAGGTGGCACACCCAGGAGTCAAGACTGGCACACAAGCTGAAAGGGCAATATTACTCTCCCACTGTTTTTTTATGTATTTTTTGTTTTTTCAGGGAGACTTTAGAAACCCAATAATATTTAAAAAAAAAAATAAATAGGCTTTCTATGGCCCACTGAATGAGAGGGAGAGAGGTGACACACCCAGGAGTCAAGACTGGCACACAAGCTGAAAGGGCAATATTACTCTCCCACTGTTTTTTTAGGGTTTTTTTTTTTTTTCAGGGAGAATTAGAAACCAAATAATATTAAAAAAAAAAAAAAAATAGGCTTTCTATGGCCCACTGAATGAAAGGGAGAGAGGTGGCACACCCAGGAGTCAAGACTGGCACACAAGCTGAAAGGGCAATATTACTCTCCCACTGTTTTTTTATGTATTTTTTGTTTTTTCAGGGAGACTTTAGAAACCCAATAATATTTAAAAAAAAAAATAAATAGGCTTTCTATGGCCCACTGAATGAGAGGGAGAGAGGTGGCACACCCAGGAGTCAAGACTGGCACACAAGCTGAAAGGGCAATATTACTCTCCCACTGTTTTTTTAGGTTTTTTTTTTTTTTTCAGGGAGAATTAGAAACCAAATAATATTAAAAAAAAAAAAAATAGGCTTTCTATGGCCCACTGAATGAAAGGGAGAGAGGTGGCACACCCAGGAGTCAAGACTGGCACACAAGCTGAAAGGGCAATATTACTCTCCCACTGTTTTTTTATGTATTTTTTGTTTTTTCAGGGAGACTTTAGAAACCCAATAATATTTAAAAAAAAAAATAAATAGGCTTTCTATGGCCCACTGAATGAGAGGGAGAGAGGTGGCACACCCAGGAGTCAAGACTGGCACACAAGCTGAAAGGGCAATATTACTCTCCCACTGTTTTTTTAGGTTTTTTTTTTTTTTTCAGGGAGAATTAGAAACCAAATAATATTAAAAAAAAAAAAAATAGGCTTTCTATGGCCCACTGAATGAAAGGGAGAGAGGTGGCACACCCAGGAGTCAAGACTGGCACACAAGCTGAAAGGGCAATATTACTCTCCCACTGTTTTTTTATGTATTTTTTGTTTTTTCAGGGAGACTTTAGAAACCCAATAATATTTAAAAAAAAAAATAAATAGGCTTTCTATGGCCCACTGAATGAGAGGGAGAGAGGTGGCACACCCAGGAGTCAAGACTGGCACACAAGCTGAAAGGGCAATATTACTCTCCCACTGTTTTTTTAGGTTTTTTTTTTTTTTCAGGGAGAATTAGAAACCAAATAATATTAAAAAAAAAAAAAATAGGCTTTCTATGGCCCACTGAATGAAAGGGAGAGAGGTGGCACACCCAGGAGTCAAGACTGGCACACAAGCTGAAAGGGCAATATTACTCTCCCACTGTTTTTTTATGTATTTTTTGTTTTTTCAGGGAGACTTTAGAAACCCAATAATATTTAAAAAAAAAAATAAATAGGCTTTCTATGGCCCACTGAATGAGAGGGAGAGAGGTGGCACACCCAGGAGTCAAGACTGGCACACAAGCTGAAAGGGCAATATTACTCTCCCACTGTTTTTTTAGGTTTTTTTTTTTTTTCAGGGAGACTTTTGAAACCAAATAATATTAAAAAAAAAAAAAAAAAAAAATATAGGCTTGCTATAGCCCACTGAATGAGAGATAGCGCACACACAGCAGTGGCACACAAGCCCTGACTGAGGCCAATATTTTTCTCCCACTGATTGATGTAGTGTTTCTGTGTTGAGGTAGATTTTAGAACACAAATCACGGAAAAAATAAATAGGCTTTCTATGGCCCACTCAGTGAGAGATGGCACACACAGGGATGGCACTGTAGCAGAAATGCCAATCTTAATCTCCCACAAAAAAAAAACAAAAAAAAAAAAAAAACTGTCCTACAATTACTATCTCCCTGCAGTAATGTAAGCCAGGTATGGCAGGCAGCAATAGGAGTGGACTGATGCACAAATTAAATAAAAAGTGTGGACAAACAAAAAAGATAGCTGTGCAGAAAGGAAGGAACAAGAGGATATGTGCTTTGAAAAAAGCAGTTGGTTTCCACAGTGGCGTACACACAGCAATACAGCTATCACGGAGCCTTCTAGGGCAGCCCAATGAGCTACAGCGCTGAGGGGAAAAAAAAAAAAAAATAGCTTCCACTGTTCCTGCACACCGAAGGTGGTGTTGGACAGTGGAAATCGCTGCAGCACAAGCGGTTTGGTGGTTAGTGGACCCTGCCTAACGCTCTCCCTGCTTCTGATGAAGCGGCAGCAACCTGTCCCTAAGCTCAGATCAGCAGCAGTAAGATGGCGGTCGGCGGGAACGCCCCTTTATAGCCCCTGTGACGCCGCAGACAGCAAGCCAATCACTGCAATGCCCTTCTCTAAGATGGTGGGGACCAGGATCTATGTCATCACGCTGCCCACACTCTGCGTTCACCTTCATTGGCTGAGAAATGGCGCTTTTCGCGTCATTGAAACGCGACTTTGGCGCGAAAGTCGCGTACCGCATGGCCGACAAGCACAGGGGTCGGATCGGGTTTCATGAGACGCCGACTTAGCCAAAAGTCGGCGACTTTTGAAAATGATCGACCCGTTTCGCTCAACCCTAGTGACCACTGCAGCCAGTCATTAGCTACAATGCATCACTGCAGCATACAGTAAGTCACAAAAACGATCACATGCCCATACAGGCTAGAAGAGGAAACATGGAGACCTGAAGGGAGCCCAGGCAGAAATAAAAGATGAGCAGCAGAGATTTGTAAGGTATCAGATTTTTTTTCCTATTATTTTTTAGAGTTGTGTAGGGTTAAAAAAAAATATAAATACATTGCAGGCCCTTTAATTGCCCTAAAATCTCTTTTTTTGCCCTTTGTTTTGTCCCAATGTTTGAGCCTATTATTGGGTGATTTTCTTGAATCAATAAATAGGCCACATTTTATTAGAGACAATTCAATTACATTCATTTGTATGATTCTCCTTGTACTTATGTGCACTGTACAAGTGTGTTTGTTCTGTAATTACCATTCTCTATCAAATACTTAAAGTAACAGGATACCGTTCAATGGCCACAATCATCATTCAGGGGAGTGCAAATTACGTCTCATAGATACAGTATATCTGCTGCCAGCTGAGTACTATACAAGATCCGTTTCAGTATCAGATAAGAATAAATGACTATGAAAGCTTATGTTACATAGATTGTAAGTCTTCAGCGTCTTATGAGACTGATTCACCATGTGGCATTACATAAGCATTAGAAGGAAGAGGATTGGATCTGAAAATGTATTTTTATCACCTTGTAAAGCTGTCATTCATCTATTACACATAATGTGATAGAATAAGAAGTCACAAGGTGCCGTCTGAGAATTACTCATCTGCTTTATATAGAGTTATTCAGGTAGCTAACGTTCATTTGCATCATGGGCACATATGTTCCAGCATTACTGGAATGATTTTTACAGAATGACTGTGCTCAGAATTTTGTGCTCAATTACAAATCTGTAATAGAAAAAAGTCTATGAATTATTTGACTTGTCCCTGTCGGAAGGATGCAAGACTGCGGTTAATGGATCACTAACCCTAGAAATCAATGAGAAACATTAACATAAAGCTAACTTTTGCTTATCTGTGGGTTTTCAGATGCAGTTACACGATGCAGAGTGAAACTTATAGAGACATATATGTACTGCATATACCATAGATAGATAGCGGAAAAATAGAGCGTTTACTTGTATTAGCTTTCTCTTTATTTTAAGGGTACGTCTTAAAAGGTAACTAGCAAGTTCCCCATGCCCTCCAAACCACTAGCATGTGTTCATTAAATAACTATTTTTAATTTCTGTTTTCAATATGCATATATCGAACTAGTCGATAGGGCGTTTGCCTAGTCGTCCTACTCACCACATTATCACATTCATGTGGGCGTGATAACATGACTTGCAAGAGCTGGCGTTATCGCTCTACAAATCTTACACATGCACACAACTCTCTCTCTTACACGTCAGTTCACTTCTGCAGCCAGGTGTATGTTCCCCGCTTCATAGGTGCACTACGCATATCCAGAAGCATAGAAGATGCCTGACTTACAAGGAGGAGCCGAAGATTAGTTGTCGACATAAATCTCTGTAAGCTTGGTTCTCCTGAAATCAGACTTCTTCCATGCTTCCAGACATACACAATGTACATCTGAAGCCAGGAAGCATACATGCACGAGATTTGCAGAGAGATGTTAATGGTGCCGACTCTTGCAAATCATGTTATCACACCCCATGGACTAGTCCAAAACTTACTTGCCTATTAAAAATGGAATTTAAAATAGTTTTTTGACACATATGTTAATGAATTACAGTGTAAAGGCTTTGATATTCAGGGGATTTATATATGAATGTACACATGCTGGTGGTTTGAAGGAAATGGGGGACCGGTTAGGTTCCCTTTAATTAAAAGTGAGTGGCTTTACCTTGCTTGGTGTCGTTTCTAGTCAGAACAACCAAAGAAAAAGCATCGCTAGAAATTTTACTAAGAACTGTACATGAAATGTATGTCTTACATATATTTTACAAAAGCGTCAATAGTTTTAATACCCACATACACATTAGACAAAAAGTTGTCTGAACCCAATAAAAGTCAGCAGGATCAGCTAATGATCTACTCTGTGGGGGCTTCCCAACAGTCCGCCAACAAATGATGTTGGGAACAGTAAGGATCAGACTGCTGGAATTCATTCGCCCAATCCTTTAGTTCATTGGGGAGATAAGCAGTTGACTTCTCATAGTCCAGCGTTCTTATATATGAGGGAGTAGGTTGAAATAGCTGTGGGATGAACAATAGTGGATGGCCAGTTTTAGACATCTAAAAAAAGCTTACTGCTAATGGGATTTTTAAAAAATTGTTTTTTGGTGGACAAAATTATTGTATACATACACCAGTCAAGAGCTGGCATAGGAATATTGACATAAGACAGAAAGTGTCTAGCATACGTAGCAGGTCAAGTATATTGGCCCACGTGCACCATCCTTGATGCACTTGAACTGTGCAAAAGCACAGCGTCCAATACATTATACAGGTGAAATTTATCTTGCAGACACTCGTATCTCCGCAAAATAAATTGACATGCTGCGGTCTGTAAAGATGGACCGCATGTCCGTCTCCTCGGGTAATCCGCGGGAGTCTCAGCACGCATAGTGGGCATGGGATTTCTTGAAATCCCATCCACTATGCTGTAACATCTGGATGCTGTGGGTTGGATGCTGCAGTTGTACACAGCGTCCAACCCAGAGCGTTTACTGACCGTGGGAACCTACCCTAACAATATTGTATCCTTTCATGTAGATCAATACCCAACATAAGCAGCTTTTCATTGCAATGTCTGTACCAACAGCACTACAGGTCTTCTTTGCTGTTACTCCTAATGTAATAGGGTTACTGGGAGGTTGAGTGTAAATGCTGAGAATGGAATTCAGATTCCGAGTGGAATTTGCCCTTATTGAAAGCATACACTTATGGCAGACAAAGGGCTTGTCCATGTGCTGTGTTTTTGTAACCACTTTTGCTGTGTTTTTTTAATGCTGAGTATTTGGTATGTAAACGAATGGGTGAAAAACGCAAGTAAAAATGATGCAGGAACACACGTAAAAATGCATGTAAAAAAAGCAACAAAAACACAAGTATAGTATGCAATATTTTTCCTGCCTTCCCTTTAGTTTTTGGTGCAGAAAAAAATTATGGAAAATGCAACATGTGAGCATACCCTAAGTGTTTATATATCTAGAACTGATTACTCCTGCTTTAATACTGCCAGTACATCAGTTTTTAAAGGGCTAAGTTAGTTTGATTGATCTATGTGAACTCAGTGTATGATATCTGTCAAATGTGATGCATCAGCAAGAACATAGCACACGTGAGCCCCACAGTACTGGCATGAGCTGTTCCATCACCATGCCAAGAATAGTTTTTTATGATGCTAAATTGGTTTTGTCTCAAATTTCCATTTATTAAATAACTTTACAGATTCTGTGATCACAGCCAAAGCACTTTATCCTCTAGTGCCTGAGATGACCCATTTGCAAATGGATGATAATAATAATAGTAATGGGAGTCTAAATATAACGTAGCAAGCAGGAGAAGTTGGCATAGAGTCCGCTCCGTAGCCTAGTCTACATTTCGTTCCTATTTAAGATATCGGTCAAGAAAATTGAAATTTCCTATTTGATTTTCTACAATGTATCTGTGCACACTACTAAACTGTGGTCATTTTTCAGAATACAGAGGCTGATGAGGACAAATGTTTTGTAATCTCTTTGTAGATTAAAAAGAACTCAGCAAATTTAGATCAGTAATGATAGGAAATAAATACATGAACTCCTCTAATCCCCTTTATCCACCCAACTATGATTATAACAGAAATCTAATCATAGTTCGGGACTCACTGTTATCTTTTTCACTTATTTTAGCCTTTTTCTCAGTAGGCCTCCAAAACAGAATTATTCTAAATTTACTGTAATATAATGCAATAATGCAACACTCCTTCTACTATGTTATTAGAGCAATAGCACACTTGGAGGAGGATTGCTGAAGAAAATATCCAATTAAATGATTAAACTTCTGCCCTCGCAATGGAAAGCTCGCTACACACAAACTTATTATTTCATTCACTTGGAGCTATATAAGGCTACGTTCACACTAGCGTTGTGCGCCGCTGCGTCGGTTTTTGCCGAAAATCGGACGCAAGAAAAATGCAACTTGTTGCGTTTTCTTGGTCCGACGCTTGCAGCAAAAAAGACGCATGTGTGGCACAACGCAACAAAAAAAAACGCATGCGTCCCCCATGTTAAGTATAGGGGGCGCATGACGCATGCGTCGCCGCTGCGTCGCCGACGCAAATCCGACGCACATTAGCTTAACGCTAATGTGAACGTAGCCTAAATCCTATGTAGTGAGCTCCCTCTACTGGTAGCAACAGGCACACAGTATATTATTCATTAAAGGGAATTTGCCACTCCCAAAATGCTAATTACCTCACTAAAGCAAAATCATGTGCATATGGTCATGTACAGTCCACAGGAGGACTAAAAAAAAATAAAGATGTAGAAAAAAAATTAAAAAAAATAAAAAAGCTCACATCACTCCCTTTTTATCCCCATAAATACATAAGGGTAGAAATTTGGTGAAGGTGGGTGATGATGGGAGGTAGCATCTTTATGACAAGACCATCCTGAACAGAATTTAATTCTTGAGTAACCACCATTCTACCACAAATGTTTGTTGCTGGACATTTTTATAGACATGTATTTGGCTGTATACATCATTTGGTACATCATTGAATATACAAAACCTGTTGAACATTTATTTAATGTATTGTATAGATGGTGTTAGGGCTGATGGAATGCTCCAAATAAATATGAAGATGATAAGAAGGTGTGTTCACAGCCCGAGGTCCACCGTGCAGACATGGAAACTGCTGCTCGGTAATGGCAGACACTAAGTGGCGGTATCGCACTGGACACTGGGTTAACCATCACCCGGTGCGACGAGCTCTGTTAAGTCACAGAACCGCTGTACCGCAGAACTCAGATACCGTACCCTGTTAGCTGTTACAGGACACAGCAGTATTAGCGCAAGTGTATGGTCACAAGTCTCAGCCCCAAGGACGCAGGGTATGAGTCTCTCTAGAGCCACTATGTGATCAGCATCACACCAGCAATGCCTAACTAAAACTAACTAAGAAGATTTAGCTCACTGAGTGCGCACAGTGTCGCACTGGTGAATGCCACTAACCAACCCTGCCTAAAGGATTTTGCACACTGACGCTACACTCTGGTTTGTGCAGACTGAGCGCACAGAGGCGCACTAGCGGTGATACTCTTTGGCGCAGCAACTAGCTGCAAATACCAAAACACAAACACAAGTAGAGGGAAGGGGATAATTAGGAGCAGGCACCAGAGTCATACACGCTTGCACACACACCACGTTTTCAAAATATACTAGTGCACGGCCATGCGGTTGTGTGAACCTTTTATAGCCACAGCAGAGCTGCTTGAGGACCTGAGCGTGTGACCTCCGACCACCAATCATCTCACGGGCATGCCCAGATGGAGAAAAAGCAGGACTTAGTCTCAGGAGCGTCTGCTCGTCGCTGACTAACGCTGGTTGCTATAGCTGGACCAGGAACAGCAGCAGCAACCAGACGCACCGCATTAGCCTGAGCAAGACACTGGGACCTACAGTATGTCTCTACTGAGCAGGCTCTTCAGCGGCTGAGGAAAAATGGGAGACCGCAGAGGACATAGTTTGAGATTCCCCCTGTGCAGCGGTGGGAACTCGGCGCCTAACAGATGGGCTGTACAGAATTCTATGCGCACAGAACAATCTGCTGTTGATAACATTTTAATTTAATGCATGAATGATCCAGTGATTGTGAACCAGAAAGTTCTTCCTCTGACCAATACTGCTCATTAGGCCATGTTCACTATATCATTATTAGGTCAGTATTTTACCTCAGTATTTGTCAGCCAAAATTAGGAGTGGGTGATAAATACAGAAGTGGTGACGTGTTTCTATTATACTTTTCCTTTGATTTTGGCTTACAAATACTGAAGTAAAATACTGAATGTGTGAACATGGCGTTGATTTCAGACAGTCACAGTATTTCCACAAGTATTTCCACAAGACCCAAACCTGAGCGCTCCACAGAATCAAACTTTCATCAGTCAGTTCCGTGTAGTAGACCTGAGGAGCCTCATGTAGAAATGTTATAGTGGTATTATTTTTATCACTGTATGACAATATTAGATTGCAAATGTAGAGTGGCATTATTCAGTTTTAGTTTTTTTTAAATGACTGTTAAATTCTCTAGAAATGGCTCTACATGAAAATATTCTGAGCAATTATAGCTCACATTACAAATACACATTGTACTACCATAAAGATTTATTAAAAAACAGCACTCACAAATAGTCCTCAAGTCTTTAGTGCATCCATATAACTATATCACATTCCTTGCACTTTTTATCATGTATACTCAAATTTACATTTGTTCCATTTGTTCCTATGCTATGTAGTGAACAATACAATGCCATCCTAGTCTCATACAACCTATGAACATCATTTCAAGGTTCATATCTGCCTTCACTTAGCCATGAAGGTGTAAGGTGCCTTAGTGAGGTAGTCGTGGGCGAGCTGCTTCTTCTGCACACTCTGACACCCCACAGACAGAACATATCCCAGTCTCAGTGTGCTGCTGTGTGTGGGGTGCATCACACTTACTTGTGGCCCATAGGACTCCACTGGCTCCAGGTTTTCATCTTCCAGAACCTTCGCAGCACACAATTCAGGGGACACTGAATTTGTTAAAACAGTCAAACTTTTACTTTCTGTCATTACAATCAGGCATATAGGAAAAGACCCAACAGGTTACAGTCTTTCCCACAGGTTCCAGACTTAAGTTCAGCCCAATTCTCAGCATGGATAGAGCATCCCTCTTGATAACTCCTCTAGTGCTAGGAATTCTTCTCTACCACAAACAGTGCACCAGGATTCCATCACCTCCAGCCTCTTAACCCCTTCATGACCGTGGGATTTTTCGTTTTTCCGTGTTTGTTTTTCACTCCCCTCCTTCCCAGAGCCATAACCTTTTTATTTTTCCGTCAATTTGGCCATGTGAAGGCTTATTTTTTGCGGGACAAGTTGTACTTTTGAACGACATCATTGGTTTTACCATGTCGTGTACTAGAAAACGGGAAAAAAATTCCAAGTGCGGTGAAATTGCAAAAAAAGTGCAATCCCACACTTGTTTTTTGCTTGGCTTTTTTGCTAGGTTCACTAAATGCTAAAACTGACCTGCCATTATTATTCTCCAGGTCATTACGAGTTCATAAACACCTAACATGACTAGGTTATTTTTTACCTAAGTGGTGAAAAAAAATTCCAAACTTTGCTAAAAAAAAAAAAATTGCGCCATTTTCCGATACTCGTAGCGTCTCCATTTTTCATGATCTGGGGTCGGTTGAGAGCTTATTTTTTGCTTGCTGAGCTGGCGTTTTTAATGATTCCAATTCGGTGCAGATATGTTCTTTTGATCGCCCGTTATTGCATTTTAATGCAATGTCGCGGCGACCAAAAAAACGTAATTCTGGCGTTTTGATTTTTTTTCTCGTTACGCCGTTTAGCGATCAGGTTAATGCTTTTTTTTTATTGATAGATCGGGCGATTCTGAACGTGGCGATACCAAATATGTGTAGATTTGATTTTTTAAAATTTATTTATTTTGATTGGGGCGAAAGGGGGGTGATTTAAACTTTTATATTTTTTTTATTTTTTTCACTTTTTTTAACTTTTTTTTTAACTTTTGCCATGCTTCAATAGCCTCCATGGGAGGCTAGAAGCAGGCACAGCACGATCGCCTCTGCTACATAGCAGCGATCTGCTATTCGCTGCTATGTAGAAGAAAATCAGGTGTGCTGTGAGCGCCGACCACAGGGTGGCGCTCACAGCTACCGGCGATCAGTAACCATAGAGGTCTCAAGGACCTCTATGGTTACTGTCCTGACACATCGCCGACCCCCGATCATGTGACGGGGGTCGGCGATGACGTCATTTCCGGCCGCCCGGCCGGATGCGGTAGTTAAGTGCCGCTGTCTGCGTTTGACAGCGGCATTTAACTAGTTAATAGCGGCGGGTGAATTGCGATTTCACCCGCCGCTATTGCGGGCACATGTCAGCTGTTCAAAACAGCTGACATGTCCCGGCTTTGATGCGGGCTCACCGCGGAGCCCTGCATCAAAGCAGGGGAGCTGACATCGGACGTACTATACCGTCCGATGTCAGTAAGGGGTTAAAGTTTGAGTCCAAATTTCCCTGCAGCTCCACAGGTTCAATGCACCCAAAGACTCAGATACCCATCTCAAAGTTCCCAGGCTGACAGATGAACTCGCATGGAAGAGCTCTTTGGCAATCCACTACCCTGAGTAACAGGCTCATGCTGTCCCTAGCAACCTTTTGCCTGTAACCAATGTTTTCACTTCATAGACCTTTTTCTAACTGCCCTTGACACTTCTTCCCACCTACCCAATCTGGGCTGACTGTTACAGTTAACCCTATCTAGGCTAAACTGCAGCCCCAGAGGGTTTTGTTCTCATATAGCATACATCAATATAAAATACATTTAACCATGTTTAACCACTTGGAGTGTCAAGGAGTAGAACATCACCTCCACCACTCCTACAAAGGTACAATATATAGAAACTGTAATTTTATACAGAATTTGGATTTCAAAAACAAACAAATGAAGCTTAGACTTTGGGATTTTCAGCAAATAGAGTCTATGACATTCAGAATATGAGAAAAAAAGATAGCTTGTTCTTGTAAATGTTTGTCAGAAGTCATTTTTTCCAAGCATAAGCTTTGCCAAGCATGTTTTACAGTATTCATATTTTTCCATTTACAAGCAATAAATTATTCATGCTTTAGGCGCTACTAAACTCTATGACATTGGCTTTGTCATAAAAATTGGATTGGCTCGTCAGTGGTACAGTCTGTCCACAAAGGGCACTATTCCAAGCAGCAGAGACACTAAAACATCTAAAATAATAATAATTTGACAAAGTTTTCAGAAATAAAAGGGCTGCTTTCAGGATTGTTGTGTGCCAGAATATATACTTGCGCCCAATAAAAACGATGCCGCTGAATTATGTTAAGACATTATAATAAGTCTTCCGTAAAATGATGGCATTCAGAATTGTTTTCCTTTTTAGCTAATGCTTGATCACATTGTTTGTTTTTTTTCTTTTTTAATAGAAAATGTATAAAATACTATTATGAATGGAGATGGATTAGAAGTTCACACATGGTTATTATCTTTCCTGGGGCGATTGGTGCAGAAAAACAGACTGAAAATGTACAACAGCAAGGGGAACATTTACCAATTATTAGAACAATTTTGCCTTCTAAAATCTTGGTTCTTTTATGACTGTAGTCATCCTCTGGGTCTAACTGCATATAACTGACTTCTCAAAAAATAAAAGATATTAGTTTGCCTGGACAGACTATCACAGTGGATAAATGATGAGACATTGCCATAGCTTCATTTCCAACCTGAGGCCTGTCCCACACGTCCAGATAATTCCGGTACCGGAAAAATCGGAGTTATCCGTGTCCGTGTATCCGTGTATCCGTGTGCTCACGTAGGCCATCCGTGTGCTGTCCGTGTGCATACGTATCACACACAAAGGTTTCCAGGTCCATAGGAGGGGTTAAGTCATTAATTAAAGGGTTTAAACTTGCAAAGCTGTGAGCCATTAGTGATGATGTGTTAAAAGAGTTACTAAAAAGTTGGCGACACTGACATATCATCTTAGGGGTGTGTGTTAGGACTCCTTAGGTGTCACAAATATGTCTACTGACAATGAGGCGTTGTTGTGGTTGGCATGGCTTGTATCACGTCGCTTTGGGGTTCACAACCATGTGCTTGAGGAACCACAGCTGCAAAAGAGGCTATGGGTTCACCCTCTACTGTTGCTACGTGGGACATATGGTCATTTTGCAAAATTATATAATGAACTGCGCAGATACCCAGTGAAGTTTGTTGCTTTTTGTCGTCTTTCCATTCCCGGCTTTGACAACCTACTTCATGTTTTGCGGCCTTACCTGCTCAGACAAGACACCTGCATGCGACTCAGCGTTTCTCCTGAGGAGCGTTTGCTCGTAACCTTGAGGTTAGTTTTTTCTTACCAAACATAATATTGCCACCAATAACGTGCAAACCATCGTAATGGGTTAAGTGTTTAGATCTCTACTAAGTAATGTTCCAGGTCACTAGGTTATACAATGACCATAATTGGGACTGCAAAACATGTATTGGTTAACCCTTGACATACAAATGAAGCCAAACACAGAGTTTGGATATGTCTTCTTACTAACAAGCAAATAGTATGGCCCACAAACAAACTCTTAACATGGACACTTTGTGAAATGTTCCTTCTAAGTGACACCTGTGTGGTGCATTAATGGGTGTGTATTTTATTTGAGCAAACATGTATTTTAGGTTTATCTGTGCTGGCTTACATTCACTATGTAAACCTTTTTAGAATTAGCAACATAACCAACAATTGATGGCAATTTTTTCACATCCAAACTATGGTTTTGTTAGATTCCTGGCTACTGGACACTCATATTCATCACTTCATTTTGAGTTCCTCCTTGGCACATCAACCATATCCGGGATTGTGCGCTCAACCTATGATGTGATTTGGGACAAGCTAAAGAGTCACCTCATGCCTCAGCCAAACACACAAGACTGGCTGCGTATTGCCCAGGGTTTAATGGAAGCCACTGAGTTCCCAAACTGCCTTGGTGCCCTGGATGGTAAACACATTTGTGTCAAAAAGCCGCCAAACTCTGGGTCTCATTATTTTAATTATAAAAAAAAATTTCCGTTGTGCTCCTGGCTGTAGCTGACAGCAACTACTGTTTTGTTCTTGCTGACATTGGGGCATATGGGAATGCCTCTGATCAGGGGTGGATTATCAGAGGGTCAATATGGGTGGTAGCCCAGGGCCCAGTACTGTGGGGGGGCCTTGGGCTACCGCACAGATTGACCCTCTGATAATCCGCCCGAGTGTGACTGTGAATGCCCGCCGGCATTTATGTGCCCCCGGACCCGGTGGGCAGAGAGAGGGGGCCCTCATAGGGCCCCTTCTCATCTGCTCACCGGGCCCCTTCAGGTGCTGCGGCGGTTTCCTATTGACGCGCCCGCACGTCAATAGTTAACAACAGCCGCCAGCCAATTGGAGGCTGGCAGCTGAAGTCGGCCGCAGCACACACGTTGCCGGCGTCTGATGTCATTGTCAGTCGCCGGCGAGTGTGCGCTGCTGGAGGGAGCTCGCCGCCTGGAGTGCTGGTCAGGTGAGGAGACTCTGTTTGTTTGTTTTTGTTTTGTTTTTTGATAAGCTAACGGTGGACACACTGGGGCAATGCTGGAGACACTGGGGCAATGCTGGAGACACTGGGGCATATTGCTGGATACACTGGGGGCAATGCTGGAGACACTGGGGCAGATTGCTGGAGACACTGGGGCAATGCTGGAGACACTGGGGCAGATTGCAGGATACACTGGGGGCAATGCTGGAGACACTGGGGCAGATTGCTGGAGACACTGGGGCAATGCTGGAGACACTGGTGCAGATTGCTGGACACACTGGGGCAATGCTGGAGGACACACTGGGGCAGATTGCTGGACACACTGGGGCAATGCTGAAGGACACACTGGGGCAGATTGCTGGAGACACTGGGGCAATGCTGGAGGACACACTGGGGCAGATGATTGCTGGAGACACTGGGGCAATGCTGGAGGACACACTGGGGAAGATGATTGCTGGAGACACTGGGGCAATGCTGGAGACACTGGGGCAATGCTGGAGACACTGGGGCAGATTGCTGGACACACTGGGGCAATGCTGGAGACACTGGGGCAATGCTGGAGACACTGGGGCAATGCTGGAGGACACACTGTGGCAGATTGCTGGAGGAGACACTGGGGCAATGCTGGAGACACTGGGGCAATGCTTGAGACACTGGGGCAGACTGCTGGACACACTGGGGCAATGCTGGAAGACACACTGGGGCAGACTGCTTGACACACTGGGGCAGATGATTGCTGGAGACACTGGGGCAATGCTGGAGACACAGGGGCAATGCTGGAGACACTGGGGCAGATTGCTGGACACACTGACGGCAATGCTGGACATACTGGGGCAGATTGCTGGACAGACTGGGGTTAATATGCTGGAGACACTGGGGCAGATTGCTGGACACACGGGGGGCAATGCTGGATACTCTGGGGCAATATGCTGGACATACTGGGGCAGATTATTGAACACACTGTCTGGGGGCAATGCTGGATACACTGGGGCAATGCTGGAGACACTGGGGCAATGCTGGACACACTGTGGGCAATGCTGGACAATTGGACATACTGGGGCAGATTGCTGGACACACTGGGGCAATGCTGGACATACTGGGGCAGATTGCTGGACACACTGGTGGTAATATGCTGGACACACTGGGGCAGATTGCTGGACACACTGGGGCAGATTGCTGGACACACTGTCTGGGGGCAATGCTGGACACACTGGGGGCAATATGCTGGAGTCAGACACTGGGGCAGATTGCTGGAGACACTGTCTGGGGGCAATGCTGGACACACTGGGGCAGATTGCTGGACACTGGGGCAATATGCTGGACATACTGGGGCAGATTGCTGGACACACTGGGGGTAATATGCTGGACACACTGGGGGTAATATGCTGGACACACTGGGGGCAGGACTGGAGGCATGGGCAGAATGTAGACACGGGGCATGATTGGAGACACGGGGCAGAATGAAAGACATGGGGCAGGATTGGATCATGGGGCAGGATGGATATGATGGAGACAGATGGGGCAGGATGGGGAGATCATATGGTGTAGAATGGATACTCATGAGAGCAGGATGGGAGAACATATTGCTGGAGCCAGAAATGAGACACACGGGGCCAGGATTGGGAATATTATTACCATAGGGGCTAATTAAGGGATATTATTACTGCAGTGATGTATTTATTTTATTTTTTGAGTATACTGTTTTAAATGGGGGGGGCGGTCCTGTTACTGTGCAGAGTGACACTATATCGCCTTTTTTTCTCCATGTGGTGTAATGTAGAAGTTGTGAAAAATTAAGTAATGTGTTCTGCAAGCAGAGCTCGAGATAGCTGTGTTATTTCCTGCAGAAACAAGTCCTGGCTGGAAGAAATGATGGCAGTCTGTGCGGGATGAAAGATGAAGGACTTCACCTAGAGACGTCACTGGTGAGTCAGTGTTACCTATACACTGACACTATACACTGTATACTATATACAGAGGTCCTGTGTACAATATCACCAGCGATCACTGTATTACCTATACATTATATACAGAGCTCCTGTGTATAATGTCACCAGTGATCTCTGTATTACCTCTACACAGACACTGCATACTAAGTACAGATCTCCTGTGAATACTGGCACTTATGGTGATAGTATTGTGTTTTTTGTTTTTTTTTAATTACTGATCAGTATTGTAGTATTCAGTCACTATGTGGTGGTAATATGTGGTCTGGAAATGGTGTTGTGGTATTTGTCCCTTGAATGTGCTATTTGGTCACCAAGTGGTGGTAATATGTGGTCTTGACATGGTGCGGTGGTATTTGTTCCTTGTATGTGATATTATTCGATCACTGTGGTTGTAATTTGTGGTCTGGTCATGGCGCGGTGGTATTTGTTCCTTGTATGTGATATTATTGGTCAAAATATACCTAAATTGTATTGCAGATTTTAACAAATATTTAATAGGTTACAGTAGAGTAGGGCCCGGCCATTTTTCTGGAATAATCTGGTTTGGGTGTCACATGACCCCCGTCATATGACCCCCGTCACATGACCCCCGTCACATGACCGGGGGGGCCCACAGTGTCTGAACAGCCCGGGGCCCTGGCTACCCTTAATCCACCCCTGCCTCTGATGCTCGCATCTTTCGAGCTTCAAAATTAGCTCGGCTGTTGTGAACTCTGTTTTTGGGCTCCCTCTTGTGGTCACAACTGGTACTGTGTAGTGCTGTCTTTGGGCTCCCTCTGGTGGTTCTTTGTGTCATTCTGCAGGTCTGAGACTGATCAGCTGTCTCGTTATCTGTTAGCTGGTTTCCTATTTAGTTCACCTGGACTCTCAGTTGTTGCCTGCTGTCAATGTCTTCAGTGCTATTTTGGAGCTCTCCTGCAGTCCTTCGTTATCAGTCTCTTCAAGAGAAGCTAAGTTTTGCTTGATTCATTTTTTGACCATCAGTGGTCATATGTTTCTTGGTTTATTTTTGTTTTCTTGCCCAGCTTGCTAATATGTGATTTCCTTGCTTGCTGGTAGCTCTAGGGGGCTGAGTTTCTCCCCTCACACCGTTAGTTGGTGTGGGGGTTCTTGTATTCTCAGCGTGGATATTTTGCATAGGGTTTTTTACTGACCGCACAGTTCACTATCTGTCTTCTGCTATCTAGTATTAGCGGGCCTCATTTGCTGAATCTGTTTTCATTTCTACGTTTGTGTTTTCCCCTTACCTCACCGTTATTATTTGTTGTGGGCTTCCTATGTCTTTGGGGTGATTTCTCTTGAGGCAAGTGAGGTCTTACTTTCCCTCCAGGAGTAGATAGTTTCTCAGGCTGCGTCGAGACGTCCAGGATTTTAGGCACGTTCACCAGCTACGTTTAGTGTGTTGGTTAGGATCAGATTTGTGGTCAGTTCAGTTACCACCTCCCTAGAGCTCGTGTCTATGTTCATAAACTTAGCTAGTCCGTTTTGTGATCCTCAGCCACTAGGATCATAACACTCGGCGACTTGCTGACAGTAATTTAAATCTGCCACAACCATGTGTGCTTCCTGGTGCGTCAGGCCCACCTGCACCATTTATTATGGTTGCTGATGAGGGTTTTGCGCTCTCAAGTCATGTTCTGAGACCCTTTCCACGTCGAGGTTTGGACACCCGTAGAAGAATTTTTAACACTCGACTGATGAAAGCCCGTCGATTGGTTGAGTGTGCTTTTGGAACCTTGACTTCAAGATGGCGTATTTTTGAAAACCAAATCCAAATGCATCCCCAAAATATACAGGCAGTCATAAAGGCTACTGTTCTTTTGCATAATTTCTGCCGACAACAAGAACCATCCTTATTTACCCTATTTTATTTTCCTTTCATTACAAATTGGTTAGGGACTCGCAAGGCAATGAGGACCCTTGACGTGGGTTGCGAGCTTACATTTGATGTGGGTAACTGATACATGGGTGTCTCAAACCCTCATTGGTACCCCTAACAAATAACTAATACCTCATTATAATGTGTTTACTGTGGGTGTCCGAAATATGCCATGTATTAAAGTATGCATTTGCTAAGATAATTGGAGAATACCAACAAATACCTAAGAGCCTTACTCATTGACTGTGTTCTGGAAGAAGAGTGGGTGACCGTTCAATCATGTTGTTCAGACATACTGTAATTGATGAGTACATTTACACTGCTGTTTTGCCATGGTCAATAGCTCAACGCTGTTGAGGCAGTGAGAGGGCGCAACTTCAATTACCTCAATGATAGTCAATGAAGCTGCATGCACCACCCCATCTCCTCCTTTCCCATTTTTTGGAATCCCTGACAGATTAATATTACCACCATCCTGTTTGTAAATTGTGTATGGCCAAGATATAGATGATTTAGTGGGACATAATGGTGGACAGGTATGGTGTCTTGGTTAAATGTATCAACAATTAGGATTACACTCATATCAATTAAGTAGTGTTAAAATTACATAAACATTGACAAATAAGACATATTAACACTTTAACAATGTGGTTTATTTTTCATACAACACATTTAGTCAGCCAATTGTGTAGGCAAAATAAAGCTAACTTTTTCAAAAAAATGAAGGTAACATAGTTAGGTTACTCATAAATCTACAAAGTCTCCATGACTTGAGAAAGATTCATCCGTGGTATTTTCTGCGCTGACACGTTCGGGGCTGGTTGAGGGTGTGGGCATTTGTCCTGTAGGCACTGTGGACTGGCATGTGGTTGTATGAGGAGGTTCATTGTGCAAAACTGATGCTGGTACAAATGTAGATGGGTTATAAGGTTGTGTTTTGCAAGACTCATTTACAAATATTTGCGAAGCACTTTGTGGGTGAGGTAAAGTAGGATGTGACTGACCAATCGGTCTCACATATGATTGGGAACTACTATAGGTTTCACATCTTGCCATACGGTGGGCCGGAACAAATTGGGTGACCATAGGTGTCTGGTGCCTTGATGGCAGATTGTAGGGCTGTGTACTAGCAAAATGAGCAACACTACTATCACCCACAGACATGCTGGAGGACATTGATTCATAATGTTGGCTGTAGGTGGTGCTTGGATCAGACCTTTGCCAATATTGCTGAGTTGTGGCACGGGCATGAGGCACAGAGGTAGGAGCAGAAATTTGCCCATATTGCTGGCTACTGTCACGGGCATGAGGCACAGAGGTAGGAGTAGACATTTGCCCATATTGCTGGCTACTGTCATGGACATGAGACACAGAGGTAGGAGCAGACATTTGCCCATATTGCTGGCTACTGTCACGGGCATGAGGCACAGAGGTAGGAGCAGACATTTGCCCATATTGCTGGCTACTGTCACGGGCATGAGGCACAGAGATAGGAGCAGACATTTGCCCATAATCATGTGTGTAGCAATGGGCAGGAGGAAACCAAACAGGAGCAGACATTTGGGGATAACTATGTCTTACGGCAGGAGGTGGAAGCATGGATGAGGGTGCAGGCATTTCCTGTGATTGTTATGTCCCTACATTTTGTGCATTTGGTATATTGATAGCAGATGGCATCTGTATTTGATGCTGGGCAGCTCGCCATTGTTCAATGGGACCTAGCACCTGGTTTGGTTCCGGCTCTCCTTGGCTTGCAGCAATGAGGGTCAAGATTGCAGCACGTACTCATTCCTGCCGTCCATCAGGAACTTTGCCAAGGCAAGGAGACAGGGAGCGACAAAACCGATCTACAGATTTTTCTGGTGTCATGGAATTGAGTATGGATAAAACTCTAGCATCAATGAGCTCGGGCAGCATACGTGGCTGTTCACGTCGCCTGGTTCGCCTATCTCGGAAAGTGTGTGTTAGATACTGAGGTAGATTGGCTGTTGATGCTGCCTGTGGTGCTGGGGCTGCTGTTTGTGATGTTGTTGGGGCTGTTGTTTGTGTGCTTTCAGGACCAGCATCAGTGGATATTTCAGCAGCATCAGACACCTGCTCATCAGGCTGCGTTGATGGAGTGGGGTCTGCTGAGGCTTCGGTCTCTGATGCCGAGGTACATAGCACTGATCTTTCTGTTTTTGGCGATTCATCAGAGTCCTCAAGGTTGTCATCAGTCCTAGGATAAAATAACATTAACAGTTTATGTCACAATGAAAAACTAATGCTAATTAACATTCCCAAACCTTTTTTAATGTAAATAATGAAGTTATATTTTTAACATGTTTGTCTTGGTTAATTAAACATATAAACAGGAGGATTCTTGAAAGCACAAATGTACTTCTGAAAGATAACTAGTGATCAAAGATTTACCCGACTTTTGAAAAATGTCGAATATTTAAAAAAGTGTTAAAATACAGGGTAGGTAGTTTAATATGTTGGGACAATCATACACAGTGACACTTACAGATTTAGCTCCAGGATTGGGCGAAGAAAGGCTAAGTTTCTTAAGAATACATATGGGCGTTTTTTTGAAGCACCTGACGTGGAGGGGAGGGGATTAAATTCCCGCCTAAACTGGTCCCTTGCTGACCGCCATCGCCGTTTAACCAAAGCAACTGTTGGAAAAGATGAAACACAACAAGTCACATTCCCAATAATAGCCAAATATTCATTAAACAACACAATGTGTTCAGCTATGTTGGAGTTTAAAAGTATTATGCTTTTGATCATCATGCCTTGTCACAAAATACATTTTTATAAAAAAAAGGCTAATCCCTTGCCATTGAGACTAAGAATTGTGTCACCATTTAGCACCATGTTGTTATTTTTAAAATTATGATTTGACTAGCATGAGCACTGTTATAAACTGTTGTCAAAAACATAGCCTGCAGGACTGTGGCTGGGTATAACAACACAAACATTACCATAATTAGCAAAGACCATTAGCCATATGTAGGGACTTCACTTGTGTGAATAATTGTGTATGATAACAAGTGTAAACATTTGATTTCAATCAGTCACACAAACTGTGGTGTGCCCAGCAAGACATGTTAAAATCAAACACTCCAAGGAGCTACTATGTTAGATTTTTTTGTGTATGTTGTTTGCAAAATAGCAGTCAGCACATGTTGATCCTTAGATGTTTAACATTATATTATTTTTTGTTTTATTTAAAAAAAAAAAAAATTTTAGGGCAACACTTTTTGCATATAGTACACCGGTCAATTAACAGATATACCAAAAAAAACAGTGTTACGCATAATAAAAAATAATGTTAGACATCTATGGAGATATGCTTGAATACAGTTCACAGTGCAAAACATGATGTACCATGTTTTGTTCTGGCAGGGAAGTGTGGTCAAAAAATGCAGGTTGTGCACATGCCAGACAACTAGGCCTTGAGTTACCTAGGTATTCACTAGTGTTTGCAAATATGAAAACTACACTTTTCACAATATACAGATACACACCAGAAATAAAATGCTGCCACAAACACACACTGCATTTATCTTCAATTTCTAACAAGCATGGTTCATGAGTAATTATAAAATTAAACACAGGGTACATAATGGAAAGTACTAAGAATATTGTAAAGTGTATATGATAATGTCTAAGTAAATATGAAGCTTAACAACACATAAGCCGAATGCTTATGATGGTAAGACATGGACCATAACATATATAAAGCACAATATGAAGTAGTGTTATATGTTTCTATGAATTCCATGTTCAATACAACAAGGAACATCTATGGGGTAACTTACCAAACTTGGCCTGCTTTGCTGGAGAATATGTGGACCAACCACGTCTGGGGTACAGCTGCTCAGCTATAGCAAACCACGTACGTTCAATCGCCAGCCTGTCATGGTATCCTTCGCATCGTGTGTCCCATAGTTCAGGATGTTGCTCCACCAAACTTATTAGCCACTCTGTGTCTACAGGGGGGGACATAATATTATCCAGTCAGCAGAGTATAAAGATGGCAGCACTCCGATAACTTGACAGCTTCACCTCAGAGCCTAAAATGATGTCTAGACTTATGGTAAACTTTGGGCCACTCAATGTCTAGACACCTGTCTGGTATTGATACAATTGCTTCGAATGTTAACCCTCAAATTTTAAAAATGCACACGGACGGCACACGGACGGCATCCGTGTGCGGTACGTGTTGACACGCACCCATTGACTTTACTGGGTCCGTGTGATCCGTGTGCTCCCACGAACACTGACGTGTCTCCGCGTTTTGCACATGGACACACGGTCCGCAAAAAATCAATGACATGTGCAGAGACATATTGATTTTAATGTGTCTACGTGTGTCAGTGTCTCCGGTATGTGAGAAAACTGACACCTCACGTACCGGAGCCACTGACGTGTGAAACCGGCCTGATAGAAATGGTCTTTTGTAACATAAACTTTATTATTCAGTCTCTGTAAACCTTTTGTGAGAGTTGGAAAATTGCCGAGAAAATGTGCTCAGCAAATTTTGAAGTGCCTATAGAAATTAATGGAGAGAGCCACTCATGCCACTTGGTTTTCTCAGGATACAGGTGGTGCTGTTACGGTGAGCATTACTGTCAGGGTCCGCATTCAGATTGTAGCGAGACCTGAATATTAAGGCCTGGTGCATGTGTGGGGGAAGTCTACAAAGAATGTTGGCACACACAATGGGTTTACTCAAGCCTCACTAAACTGAGGCTATCAGCCCTTAATATTTGTAAAGGTACCTTCACACGAAACGACATTATAACGATATCGCTAGCAATCCGTGACGTTGCAGCGTCCTCGCTAGCGATATCGTTTCGTTTGACACGCAGCAGCGATCAGGATCCTGCTGTGATGTCGCTGGTCGCTGAATAAAGTCCAGAACTTTATTTGGTCGTCCGATCACTGTGTATCGTTGTGTTTGAAAGCAAAAGCAACGATACCAGCGATATTTTACACTGGTAACCAGGGTAAACATCGGGTTACTAAGCGCAGGGCCGCGCTTAGTTACCCGATGTTTACCCTGGTTACTAGCGTAAAATGTAAAAAAAACAAACAGCACATACTCACATTGCGTCCCCTGCAGTCTGCTTCCTCCTCTGACTCAGCGCCGCAAAGTGAAAGTGAAAGCAGCACAGCGGTGACGTCACCGCTCTGCTCTCACTGTACGGCGCTCAGTCAGTCAGGAAGTGGACGCAGGGGGACGTGAATGTAAGTATGTGCTGTTTGTTTTTTTTAGATTTTACGCTGGTAACCAGGGTAAACATCGGGTTACTAAGCGCGGCCCTGCGCTTAGTTACCCGATGTTTACCCTGGTTACCAGGGGACCTCGGCATTGTTGGTCGCTGGAGAGCGGTCTGTGTGACAGCTCTCCAGCGACCAAACAGCGACGCTGCAGCGATCGACATCGTTGTCGCTATCGCTGCAGCGTCGCTTCATGTGAAGGTACCTTAAGTCCTTTTGGCATGGAAAGTTGTGAAGGACTAAGGTCAGGTTCACATTTGGTTGAGTCCGCAGCATTCCGTACGCAACCGCAAACGCATGCAAATGCATGCAACTTACACATGAAGGATAAAAAAAGCAACGTCTGCATGCATGCATTCGCGTTGTTTATGCGCATGCGTTTGTTATGAAAACATTTTTCAAGGAGAATTTCATTAACACAAGCCACGCCCAATGGGTGTGGCTCATGGGATTTCTGTATATAGATCCTTGTGCAAACGCAAGCGAACACATGTCTTTGCATTCTTATGCATTCCCATAGACTGTAATGCATTGTTTTGACGCACTCCTTCCGCAAGCATCCGCATGCGTATGGCGGCGGAAATTTTACGCCAAAAAAATTCTAACATGGTTCGTCAGCCGCGCCCAGCCGCACACCTCGAAAATACACATGCATAAGCGAACGCAAGCAAACGCATGTACCTACGTCTACAATGTTAAAGATAGGAAATCAAGACGCATGCGGATTTATGAGTCAGAAACACGGACACAACCGCAAATGTGAAACCAGCCTAAAACCAGAATAAGCACTCGAACTAAAGAATACGTACATACATACTCTCCAGCTTTTGAAAAATAAAGTTTGTTAGTGGTTATGCCAGCGGCTTGATGGTGCATAGTTTGAAATTCCAAGATGCAAAAGTTGCTTTTGCCTGAAATGACTGGGAATGGGACCACACAGATAGAAGTACATGCATCAATATATGTGTCTACAAAGTTTTTCCAGTTGGATTTCCAAACTGTCACAACATGGCACACATGTCTTTATTTCACTAGTTGCTGTCACTGTTTGTTCACCTTACTCTTTAATTCTCACAAGGATTGGATTCAGGATTGGGCGCTTATGGGTATCCTCATTCACAATAAAAAATTCATACGACATATGAGGGAGCCAATCCCAGAATTTATGCTCCAGCAGATGTGTGGGCAACTTATACAATAGCTTTTGCTTACTCTGGCACTAGTGACTAATAATTGAATGGTTTTCTTGCTTGCCAGGCTGAATTCTCATGCATTTATACAAACTGACAACGCTTCCTTGAAGCTGTTTATAGGGGTCACTCTGATGGTGGTCATTTGGGGAAAATGTACTATGAACAGACATAAGGACATTTCATTAAAAATACAACCAGTATGTCATGATCCAGGTCAGGGTTTTCTTCTTGCTTTTCTTTTCTTTCCTCTGCCTGGTTATGGTGGAGTTAACCTTACCTGCCTCTCTTTGGTTCGTGGGTGGCTATTTATTGGTGCTGTGACCTCTGGTACTTCGTCTTCCTGTTTGTTGCTGACCGGCCTGTCTGACTACTCTACTGCCTCCTAGTGGAGCTCTGCACTTTGCACTGTGGTGCTACATGGTGAGTGCTACCTTTTTCCCATTACCTGCACCCCTGGTGGAGGTTGCGTGCAACTGGCTTGCAGTTGCATTACACAGTATTGAAACAAATAAGCGAGCTATTTGTGCATAGTGATAAAACTGGATCATGCAGTATTTAACACATCAATAATTTTCTAAGTAAATATATTTCTAAAGGTGCTACTGACATGACATTCTCCCCAGATATCGGTAACAACCCACACAGGCAAAGAAATCAAACCATAGGTGTCTCTGAAACATGTAGGATAAACGTGTCCAAGCTGCACACTGTAGTTAGCACAGTGGCGTCAAATCTGCAGTGAGGAGCATCATTCAGAAGCTTCATTCATGGAGATAGACTTTTAGGTTCTAACCACCGGCCAGGGCACTACTCATAGACTCATAGCATAATTTTGGACTTTGTGAGTTATAGGAATGGAGCAAACACTGCTTCACAGCCTTTGAACAAGAAAAGTGGACCTATGGACTCATATACACTGCCAGGTTGGCGCATCTACTATATGGTTTTAGTGCAGCCTATTGATGCTATGAAGTCTAGAATACTTTTGAACACAGTGCTATATATGTGGGTGTTATAATACATATGTTCTACTTTTATCTCTATGCACAAGTAGTGTGTTTGTTTGCAGATTTGTCATGATCTCAATGGCAAGAGAACATAGCATAAGCATATATAGGAACTAGCTCTTGGAAGATGGGAACTGAGCTGACCATGAACTAAACCTAACGCACAACTAGCAGTGGCCGGGTAGCATGCCTACGTTGATTCTAGATGCCCAGCCCAGCCGGAGGACTAAATAAAGCTAGCAGAGGAAAATATTAGTCCTAGCTCACCTCTAGAGAAATACCCCGAAAGGAGACAGAGGCCCCCCACATGTATTGGCGGTGAGTTGAGATGAAATAACAAACGTAGTATGAAAATAGGTTTAGCAAATTTGAGGTCCACTTACTACATAGCAGAAGACAGAAAGGACACTTTCATGGTCAGCTGAAAACCCTATCAAAAACACCATCCAGAAATTACTTTAAAACTCTGGCATTAACTCATAACACCAGAGTGGCAATTCCCGTTCACAAGAGCTTTCCAGACACAGTAACGAAACTACAGCTGTGAACTGGAACAAAATGCAAAAACAAACATGGACAAGAGTCCAACTTATCTAGTAGTTGTCTAGGAGCAGGAACAAGCACAGAGAGGCTTCTGATAACATTGTTGACCGGCAAGCAACTAACAGAGCAGCAAGGTTATATAGCGACTCCCACATCTTGATGGGAACAGGTGAACAGAGAAGATGAAGACACCAGTTCAATTCCACCAGTAGCCACCGGGGGAGCCCAGAATCCAAATTCACAACAGTACCCCCCCCTCAAGGAGGGGGCACCGAACCCTCACCAGAACCACCAGGGCGATCAGGATGGGCCCTATGAAAGGCACGAACCAGATCGGAGGCATGAACATCAGATGCATTCACCCAAGAATTATCCTCCTGGCCGTATCCCTTCCACTTGACCAGATACTGGAGTCTCCGTCTGGAAACACGAGAGTCCAAGATTTTCTCCACAACGTACTCCAACTCACCCTCAACCAACACCGGAGCAGGAGGCTCAACGGAAGGCACAACCGGTACCTCATACCTGCGCAATAATGACCGATGAAAAACGTTATGAATAGAAAAGGATGCAGGGAGGTCCAAACGGAAGGAAACAGGGCCAAGAATCTCCAATATCCTATACGGGCCGATAAATCGAGGCTTAAACTTAGGAGAAGAGACCCTCATAGGGACAAAACGAGAAGACAACCACACCAAATCCCCAACAGAAAGCCGAGGACCAACACGACGGTGGCGGTTGGCAAAAAGCTGAGTCTTCTCCTGGGACAACCTCAAATTGTCCACCACCTGCCCCCAGATCTGATGCAATCTCTCCACCACAGCATCCACTCCAGGACAATCCGAAGATTCCACCTGACCAGAGGAAAATCGAGGATGAAACCCCGAATTACAGAAAAACGGGGACACCAAAGTGGCAGAGCTGGCCCGATTATTGAGAGCGAACTCCGCCAATGGCAAAAAAGCAACCCAATCATCCTGGTCAGCAGACACAAAACACCTCAGATATGTCTCCAGGGTCTGATTAATCCGCTCGGTCTGGCCATTCGTCTGAGGATGGAAAGCGGACGAAAAAGATAAATCTATGCCCATCCTAGCACAGAATGCCCGCCAAAATCTAGACACGAATTGGGTCCCTCTGTCAGAAACGATATTCTCAGGAATACCATGCAAACGAACAACATTTTGAAAAAACAGAGGAACCAACTCGGAAGAAGAAGGTAACTTGGGCAGAGGAACCAAATGGACCATCTTAGAAAAACGGTCACACACCACCCAGATGACAGACATCTTCTGAGAAACAGGCAGATCAGAAATAAAATCCATCGAGATGTGCGTCCAAGGCCTCTTAGGAATAGGCAAGGGCAACAATAATCCACTAGCCCGAGAACAACAAGGCTTGGCCCGAGCACAAACGTCACAAGACTGCACAAAGCCTCGCACATCTCGTGACAGGGAAGGCCACCAGAAGGACCTTGCCACCAAATCCCTGGTACCAAAAATGCCAGGATGACCTGCCAACGCAGAAGAATGAACCTCAGAGATGACTCTACTGGTCCAATCATCAGGAACAAACAGTTTATCAGGTGGGCAACGATCAGGTCTCTCCGCCTGAAACTCCTGCAAGGCCCGCCGCAGGTCTGGAGAAACGGCTGACAATACCACTCCATCCTTAAGGATACCTGTGGGCTCAGAGTTACCAGGCGAGTCAGGCTCAAAACTCCTAGAAAGGGCATCCGCCTTAACATTCTTAGAACCCGGTAGGTATGACACCACAAAATTAAACCGAGAGAAAAATAATGACCAGCGCGCCTGTCTAGGATTCAGGCGCCTGGCGGTCTCAAGATAAATCAAATTTTTGTGGTCAGTCAATACCACCACCTGATGTCTGGCCCCCTCAAGCCAATGGCGCCACTCCTCAAAAGCCCACTTCATGGCCAAAAGCTCCCGATTCCCAACATCATAATTCCGCTCAGCGGGCGAAAATTTACGGGAAAAGAAGGCACAAGGCCTCATCACGGAGCAGTCAGAACTTTTCTGCGACAACACTGCCCCAGCTCCGATCTCAGAAGCGTCGACCTCAACCTGAAAAGGTAGAGCAACATCAGGCTGACGCAACACAGGGGCAGAGGAAAAACGGCGCTTAAGCTCCCGAAAGGCCTCCACAGCATCAGGGGACCAATCAGCAACATCAGCACCCTTCTTAGTCAAATCGGTCAATGGCTTAGCAATATCCGAAAAACCAGCAATAAATCGACGATAAAAGTTAGCAAAGCCCAAAAATTTCTGAAGACTCTTAAGAGAAGAGGGCTGCGTCCAATCACAAATAGCTTGAACCTTGACAGGATCCATTTCAATGGAAGAGGGGGAAAAAATATATCCCAAAAAGGAAATCCTCTGTACCCCAAAAACACACTTAGAACCCTTCACACACAAAGAATTAGACCGCAAAACCTGAAAAACCCTCCTGACTTGCTGGACATGAGAGTCCCAGTCATCCGAAAAAATCAGAATATCATCCAGATACACAATCATAAATTTATCCAAATAATCGCGAAAAATATCATGCATAAAGGACTGGAAAACTGACGGAGCATTAGAAAGACCAAAAGGCATCACTAAATACTCAAAGTGGCCCTCGGGCGTATTAAATGCGGTTTTCCACTCATCCCCCTGCCTGATTCGCACCAAATTATACGCCCCACGAAGGTCAATCTTAGAGAACCACTTGGCCCCCTTTATGCGAGCAAACAAATCAGTCAGCAACGGCAATGGGTATTGATATTTAACAGTGATTTTATTCAAAAGCCGATAATCAATACATGGTCTCAAAGAGCCGTCTTTTTTTGACACAAAGAAAAAACCGGCTCCTAAGGGAGATGACGATGGACGAATATGTCCCTTTTCCAAGGACTCCTTTATATATTCTCGCATAGCAGCATGTTCAGGCACAGACAGATTAAATAAACGACCCTTTGGGTATTTACTACCCGGGATTAAATCTATGGCACAATCGCACTCTCGGTGCGGAGGTAACGAACCAAGCTTGGATTCTTCAAAGACGTCACGATAGTCAGACAGGAACTCAGGAATTTCAGAGGAAATGGATGATGAAATGGAAACCACAGGTACATCCCCATGAGCCCCCTTACATCCCCAGCTCAACACAGACATAGCTCTCCAGTCGAGGACTGGGTTGTGAGATTGCAGCCAAGGCAATCCTAGCACCAAATCATCATGTAGATTATACAGCACCAGAAAGCGAATAATCTCCTGGTGATCCGGATTAATACGCATAGTTACTTGTGTCCAGTATTGTGGTTTATTATTAGCCAATGGGGTGGAGTCAATCCCCTTCAGAGGAATAGGAGTCTCCAAAGGCTCTAAATCATACCCACAGCGTTTGGCAAAGGACCAATCCATAAGACTCAAAGCGGCGCCAGAGTCGACATAGGCGTCCGTGGTAATAGATGACAAAGAGCAAATCAGGGTCACAGATAGAATAAATTTAGACGGTAAGGTGCAAATGGAAACAGATTTACCAAGCTTTTTAGTGCGCTTAGAGCATGCTGATATAACATGAGTAGAATCACCACAATAGAAACACAACCCATTTTTCCGTCTAAAATTCTGCCGCTCGCTTCGGGACAGAATTCTATCACACTGCATACCCTCTGGCGACTTCTCAGTGGACACCGCCAGATGGTGCACTGGTTTGCGCTCCCGCAAACGCCTATCGATCTGAATAGCCATTGTCATGGACTCATTCAGACCCGCAGGCACAGGGAACCCCACCATAACATCCTTAATGGCATCAGAGAGACCCTCTCTGAAAGTCGCCGCCAGGGCGCACTCATTCCACTGAGTAAGCACAGACCATTTACGGAATCTTTGGCAGTAAAATTCCGCTTCATCTTGCCCCTGAGATAGGGACATCAAAGTTTTTTCTGCCTGAAGCTCCAAATGAGGTTCGTCATAAAGCAACCCCAAGGCCAGAAAAAACGCATCCACATTGAGCAACGCAGGATCCCCTGGTGTCAATGAAAAAGCCCAGTCTTGAGGGTCGCCCCGGAGCAAGGAAATCACAATCCTGACCTGCTGTGCAGGGTCTCCGGCAGAGCGAGATTTCAGAGACAAAAATAATTTGCAATTATTTCGAAAATTCTGAAACCCGGATCTATTCCCCGAGAAAAATTCCGGCAAAGGAATTCTCGGCTCAGATACAGGTGCATGACAAACAAAATCTTGCAAATTTTGTACCTTCGTGGCGAGATTATTCAAACCTGCAGTTACACTCTGAAGATCCATTACAAACAGGTGGACACAGAGCCATTCAAGGGTTAAGAGGAGGTAAGAAGCAGCTAGACAGCAATTAAGGGCTAGGCAGCAAAACTCTGAGGGGAAAAAAAAAAAAAAAATTTCCCTTCAACACTTCTTTTTCTCCTGCTTCAGCCCAAACAATTAACACTTTGCGGGCCGGTCAAACTGTCATGATCTCAATGGCAAGAGAACATAGCATAAGCATATATAGGAACTAGCTCTTGGAAGATGGGAACTGAGCTGACCATGAACTAAACCTAACGCACAACTAGCAGTGGCCGGGTAGCATGCCTACGTTGATTCTAGATGCCCAGCCCAGCCGGAGGACTAAATAAAGCTAGCAGAGGAAAATATTAGTCCTAGCTCACCTCTAGAGAAATACCCCGAAAGGAGACAGAGGCCCCCCACATGTATTGGCGGTGAGTTGAGATGAAATAACAAACGTAGTATGAAAATAGGTTTAGCAAATTTGAGGTCCACTTACTACATAGCAGAAGACAGAAAGGACACTTTCATGGTCAGCTGAAAACCCTATCAAAAACACCATCCAGAAATTACTTTAAAACTCTGGCATTAACTCATAACACCAGAGTGGCAATTCCCGTTCACAAGAGCTTTCCAGACACAGTAACGAAACTACAGCTGTGAACTGGAACAAAATGCAAAAACAAACATGGACAAGAGTCCAACTTATCTAGTAGTTGTCTAGGAGCAGGAACAAGCACAGAGAGGCTTCTGATAACATTGTTGACCGGCAAGCAACTAACAGAGCAGCAAGGTTATATAGCGACTCCCACATCTTGATGGGAACAGGTGAACAGAGAAGATGAAGACACCAGTTCAATTCCACCAGTAGCCACCGGGGGAGCCCAGAATCCAAATTCACAACACAGATTATAATTGTTTATCCCAAGGTGGTTGGGAGTGTTACATTGCAGCAGGCGATCTGTGGGTGGACTTAATAAGCGCCAGTGGTTATTTTGATTCAGTATTCAAACAAAATTGGAGTAAAAGTTGTGTAGATACTGTGGTGTAGTGACCCCTGTGGCAGCTAGGAGGCGCTGTGTGTGCTCCTTGGGATATGCATGGAGGCATATCTGTTGTGATAATGGTGGTAAAACAGTGATTGGCAGTGTTGTGAATAGCCGATATGTGTCGCAGAGGGAGTCTGCGTGGTAAGTCTGATGCAATGTTGTTGTTCTGGGACCTGTAGTCCCTCAAGAGTGTGTATATCTATGGTGTAGTTGTAAGGGAGACTTATTAGGCTGGTTGTGTGAGATGGGCGGGACAAACTAGCCATACATCCACACTCCCACCTGTGGGAGTGGATAGTACTATATAATGTGACTGAGGGATGGTCACATGGGCTCTGAGTGTGGATCTGAATGGTCTGTGCTGGAAGGTCCTGGAGAGAGCCCCATGTGTTGGGAGTGTCGGCTCCCTGAAGAGCACATGACGGGGGCTCTGGACCTCGCACAGACCAGACTGTGGAACAGATGGAGATCCATGTTGTACTGACCAGGGTCAGAGTGAGAATGTCTGTCTGAAGGATACCTCTGTGGAAGAGAGGTATCCGAGAACCTGTGTGGCAATGGCAGGTAACGAATGGAGATTTGTGTTGTACTGACCGGGGTCAGAGAAAAGGAAAGCCAGAGTGTGAATGTCTGCAGGATGCCTCTAAGGAAGAGAGGTATCCGAGAACCTGTGCGGCACCAACAGGTAACGGATGGAGATCCGTGTTGTACTGACCGGGGTCAGAGTGAAAGAGAAAGACATTGTGTCTGGGGCACCTCTCAGGCCAAGAGGTGTCCAGGAACCCGTGAAGGTTGCCAATGGGTAACGGTCTGAAAACCGTGTGTAATGCTGACCGGGGTCAGAGACGAACTGTGGTAAAGTTGAATATGTCCATATACTGTTCAAGCTGTTACGAAGTTCCTGTGGATGTGGTTTATGCTGTGCGAAATAAACCTAAGAGACTGCGTTTTGATAGAAAACCGTCCCTGAGTGCATTAATCCCGTGCCAAGTGAGTGTCCCCCAAGACACGTAGTAGGCGCTATGCTACAATACTTTCTGAAAATAGCAATTTATAGAATATGTATTCATGAAACATGAACCATATTTCTCTAATCAAAGGTGTTATCACGCTAATTAATGTATGTTTTATCAGTTTTCACCCAATTAGAACCACCCAATATGCTGACATACAGTATACTCATTACCGTATTATTAAATTGCTCTGTGGTGTTCAGTCTCATCACCATTGTGTATTATTGAAATCCACCGCACTCCCTGTGTGGAATATCTTAGAAACAAAAGGATTTTTTGAAACTTGCTAATTTATTCAAGTGAAAAACAGAAATCAATCAAATGTGACAGATCAAATAGTAGGTACTTATTAAACAATCATACAAGCGACTCAATGTGATGACGTTTCGACCCTCCCGGGTCTTACTCTAAAGTCGCACTTGTTGAGGAATAGCAGCGGTGCATCAGCGTCTTGCTGCTGTTTGCATATGCGATTTAAATAGAAAGTTGGTATGTCACTGGAGACAACCTTTTTTGCAGGTGCCAATGTATCAGCCTTAAATTGCTGGTAAGTTGTATGTAGTTTAATGGATTTGCCAGTTCTGGATAAAGCCTTGTAGAGGGGTAACAGCGGCGCATCTGCGTCTTGCTGGTGGACATGTAGGCTTAATACCCTTAGTAGATGGGGGATAGCGCTCCTGCGTCCTGTGGGAAGGCCTTCCCACAGGACGCAGGAGCGCTATCCCCCATCCACTAAGGCTTTATCCAGAACTGGCAAATCCATTAAACTACATACAACTTACCAGCAATTTAAGGCTGATACATTGGCACCTGCAAAAAAGGTTGTCTCCAGTGACATACCAACTTTCTATTTAAATCGCATATGCAAACAGCAGCAAGACGCTGATGCACCGCTGCTATTCCTCAACAAGTGCGACTTTAGAATAAGACCCGGGAGGGTCGAAACATCATCACATTGAGTCGCTTGTATGATTGTTTAATAAGTACCTACTATTTGATCTGTCACATTTGATTGATTTCTGTTTTTCACTTGAATAAACTAGCAAGTTTCAAAAAATCCTTTCTAAGATAATCCACACAGGGAGTGCGGTGGATTTCAATAATACTGATACTAGACCTTACGGTCTGTCTCACCAGAACCCCGATCTAAATTTAGAGTGCAGGCCAAATTATATATATTCATCACCATTGTGAGCGTCCTTCTTCTGTGCCCTTATTGGCGGACATCCATGTGCAGTTTGTTTCCATTTTCACTCCATTTAATGAAAACGGTATCCCTACTGGTGAGTTGGTTATGCAATAATCCGTAGCTTCTTATCTGCTTGCCTAAAGAGAAAACAGTATGCACAGTGGGATCCTGATCAAAATCAGAGTCATGTTTTAAAAAAAAAAAAAAAAAATTAAATCCACTCTGTCCATGAAAAAACTCAAGAAAAGTGAAAAGACCATAGCTTATAATGGTTACATGTTCTTTCCATGAAAAAAAGGATGAGTTCAGACAAATGTATTATTGATCCATTTGTTGTCCATGTGGAGAACGGACAGCACATGGACATACTCTTAGCCCTTGTGCTGGGTTGTATGCACCTCTTTCGCACTGAACACAGGTTGAGTGAAATAAAAAAATCACACCATACACTATTCCTGTATGCCATGCGAACGAACACAAGGAGATGCACATGGAGCCAGTCAAGTCCGCAATTTCAAGATGTGACTGGTCCAATAAATTAAACAGACCATGTTAAGCTAGCCAAACATAAGCAGTAGCGCAGCTGCTGACCTCAGAGTTCAGGTTCACTGACAAGAGATTAAGACTAGGGCTCCATTCTGACTAGTAAGTTCTGGCACCTCTACAGAACGGTTATTCACATGGATTCGGGCTACGTTCAAACTTGGCTGATTTGGAGACTGGTTCTAGCAGGCCTGATAAAAATGGCCTGAGGACGAGGTTTCAGGAACTGGCTGCACCCAGAACAGGGGAGCACGTTCAGGCCACTGGCCGCACACAAACCAGGGTAGAAAGTTGAGGCACTGGCTGCACATGGACCAGGGTAGCAGGTTCAGGCCCTGGCCACACACGGACCAGAAGAGCAGGTTGAGGCCACTGGCCGCACACAAATGAGGGAAGTAGGTTCAAGCCACTGGCCGCATACGGACGAGGGGATCAGGTGCAGGCAACTGGCCACACAAGGACTAGGGGAGCAGGTTTTGGCCACTGCCTGTACATGGACCAAGTTTAGGCCACTGGCCGCATACAGACCATGGGATAAGGTTCAGGCCACAGGCCACACATGGATTAGGGGAGCAGGTTCAGGACTCTGGCCGGAAAAAGACTGAGGAGCAGATGCAGACCACTAGCCACACATGGACCATGGGAGCAGATTCAGGACCCTGGCAGTACACGGACAAAGGGAGCAGGTTCAGGAAATTGGTTGCACCAGGACCAAGGGACCTCACAACTCACTAATAGGAGAAACTAAATACTAATGAATTGTATTGGTCCTGTGACTCCCTAAAGGTGAGGAAGTCTTTTATACAAGATGCCTCCCAGCTATTGGCTAAGGAGCCATCTTGCAGGTGTACTCTGATACTAAATGCCTCCCAGCTAGAGTTGAGCGACTTTTACTTTTTTCAGATCGAGTCGGGTTTCGCGAAACCCGATACTGTAAAAAGTCGGGTCGGGTGAAATCGGCCAATTATTGCGAAAAGTCGGGGCTGACTGAAACACGAAACCCAATGCAAGTCAATGGGGAATCAAAGTCGGCAGTGAGTGGAGGACAGGAAAACACCTACAGTGCCCATTTTAATGCCAAAAACATCAATTCTTATTACTTAAGCTTGTCAATTTTAATTTACTTTATAATAATAGTTAGGCATTGAAAACTGGGGGTCATTTGGCTAAAGTTGTGGGGGGGTAGGGCTGGCTCAAGATTTTCGTGGGCCCAGGAAACGCGGAATACGTCACGGCGGTGGAGCAGGGAGAGGTAAGTATTTCAACTTTGCAAGTGCTGTGATCCTGAGCAAGCAGGGGGGGCCCACTTGTTCGTAGGAAGGTGCAGATGAAAGTGCAGGTTCCTTCACCAGGTGGGGGGGCATACTCGTTGGCGACGTCACTGGCACAGGGCCCCTCAAAGTACAGCGGTGTGTTTGACGGCAGGTGGTGCCTCCCACTGGCAGAGACACTTTTGCGTACTATGAGGGGCCCTGTGCCAGTGACGTCGCCAACGAGTATGCCCCCCCACCTGATGAAGGAACCTGCACTTTCATCTGCACCTTCCTCTTTGTCCCCGTGTAAGGTGGTATAGTATGCGGGAAGGGGAACCTGACTTCCAGCAGGGTCAGATTCTGGCTGTGTAGAGTGCAAGGGGAATGTAGTGGTCTGGGTCAATGTACCAGCAGACTCATCTAGCAGTGGCTGGGCAATAGGCAGGATGAGGAGGAAACACAGTTAGCAGGCCCAAATAATAATAAAGTAGGCTAAATGCAGTTCAAATGTGGTAACAGGACTAAACAGGCGGCATTGCTTTGTTCAGTGGAGGAAAACTGTAATGAGTGGCAGACAGTTAGTAGGCCCAAATAATAAAGTGGGCTAAATGCAGTTCAAATGTGGTAACAGGACTAAACAGGCGGCATTGCTATGTTCAGTGGAGGAAAACTGTAATGAGTGGCAGACACAGTTAGTAGGTCCAAATAATAAAGTGGGCTAAATGCAGTTCAAATGTGGTAACAGGACTAAACAGGCGGCATTGTTTTGTTCAGTGGAGGAAAACTGTAATGAGTGGCAGACACAGTTAGTAGGCCCACATAATAAGGTAGGCTAAATGCAGTTCAAATGTGGTAACATGACTAAACAGGCAGCATTGCTTTGTTCAGTGGAGGAAAACTGTAATGAGTGGCAGACACAGTTAGTAGGCCCAAATAATAAAGTGGGCTAAATGTCTGCCAAAAAATTGTTCATAAATAAACAGTTGGCATAGCTAGGTACAGGGGTGGGCTCCTCTGCTGAGTAGCAGACAGTGGTAGTAGGCGCAAAGTATTAACTGGTCTAAATGGAGGCCAGGGCCCCTGTATATTTTAACTATCACCTATCATTTCAACAAATTTGTATTGGCAATGCCATTGAAGGATTTAACAGCACAGACTACACAGTGATGGAGCAGGGAGAGGTAAGTATTGCAAGTGGTAGAGCACTGTTCGAGCTGGGGGGGAACACTCTCTCATGGGCGGTGGTACTGGCACAGGGCCCCTCACATTACGACGGTGTGTCTGACGTTGGTTGTGCACCACCACCGTCAGAGACACTTCATTGTACTATAAGGGACCCTGTGCCAGTGCCGTCGCCCAAGAGTGGGCCCACCCACCTGTCCAGGCAAACGGCACTCGCACGGGTGCTTGCGCCAGGTGATGATTACGGCCCTGTGGGGGGAGTCAGCTCATTTAGGGAGGTATAAAAATGGCCTATGGTGGACATTCAGCAGCTGCAAATGGAGGAATTGGAGAAGTCAGTAAGAGGAGGCCAAAAGCAAGACATTTTTTAGGCAAGCTACGTGTCAGCAGGGGAAGGTGGGGCCAAATAATTTGAAATCCATGATTGGTTCATTTTCATGAAGGTTAGATCATCAACATTTTGGGTAGCCAGACGTGTCCTTTTTTCGGTCACTATTGAACCAGCAGCACTGAAGACTCTTTCTGATAGCACACTAGCAGCAGGGCAAGCGAGCTCCTGTAATGCATATTCTGCCAATTCAGGCCAGGTGTCAATTTTAGATGCCCAGTAATCAAAGGGGAATGACCTGTGAGGGAGAACATCGATAAGGGAGGAAAAGTAGTTCGTAACCATACTGGACAAATGCTGTCTCCTGTCACTTTGATTCGATGCAGCAGTACCTGTCGTGTCAGCGGTCATTGCGAAATCACTCCACAATCTGGTCATAAAACCCCTCTGTCCAACGCCACTTCGCATTTGTGCACCTCTAACACCTCTGACATGTTGCCCCCTATGGCTCGTGTGAGAACCATCACCGCCGCTGTGTGCTGGGAATGCCTGAACCAAACGGCCTACAAGAGTTGCTTGTTTGGTAGCCAATATTTGCTCAAGGTTCTCATGTGGCATGATATTTTGTAATTTTCCTTTATATCGTGGATCCAGGAGGCAGGTCAACCAGTAATCGTCAACGGTCATCATTTTGATAATGCGGGGGTCCCTTTTTAGGATACGCAAGGCATACTCAGCCATGTGGGCCAATGTTCCAGGTGTCAATTCACTGCTTGTGCTGGGTTGAGGAGCACTTTCTTGCAAATCAACATCACTTGTATCCCGCAAAAACCCTGTACCTGACCTTGCAACGCCACCAGTTTCTATTGCCCCCTGAGAAGCATCCTCCTCCCATATTCACCCCATCATCATCCTCCTCCTCTTCGTCTGCCACCTTGTCCAGTAGAGTTCCCTGAGCAGACAATGGCTGACTGTCATCAAGGCTTCCATCCTCCTTGGCTGCAGACGCCTGCGACTTAATGTGCGTCAAACTTTGCATCAGCAGACGTATTAGTGGGATGCTCATGCTTATGATGGCGTAGTCTGCACTTACCAGCCGTGTGCATTCCTCAAAACACTGAAGGACTTGACAGAGGTCTTGTAGCTTTGACCACTGCACACCAGACAACTCAATGTCTGCCATCCAAGTGCCTGCCCATGTATGTGTATCCTCCCACAAATTAATTACAGCACGACTCTGTTCGCACAGCCTCTGAACCATGTGCAGTGTGGAGTTCCACCTTGTTGCAACATCGATTATTAGGCGGTGCTGGGGAAGATTCAGTGATCACTGATGGTTCAGCATAAGGCTGGAGTGTACGGGCGACCGGCGGATGTGCGAGCAAAGTCTTCGCACCTTCAGGAGCAGGGCTGGTAACTCCGGATAATTTTTGAGGAAGCACTGCACCACCAGGTTCAAGTTGTGAGCCAGGCAAGGTATGTGTTTCAGTTATGAAAGGGCTATGGCAGCCATAAAATTCCTTCCGTTGTCACTGACTACCTTGCCTGCCTCAAGATGTACACTGCCCAGCCATGACTGAGTTTGTTGCTGCAAGTACTCGGCCAGTACTTCCGCGGTGTGTCTGTTGTCACCCAAACACTTCATTTGTAACACAGCCTGCTGACGCTTACCACTAGCTGTTCGATAATGGGACACCTCGTGTGCAACACTGGCAGCTGCAGATGGAGTGGTCGTGCGACTGCGCTCTGTGGACCAGCTTTCACTTCTGGAGGAGGAGGAGGAGGGGTGGTGAATGCCTACAGCTAACTGTTTCCTAGACGGTGGGCTAGGCAGAACTGTCCCACTATGGCTGTCCCTTGTGGACCCTGCATCCACCACATTAACTCAGTGTGCCGTGATGGACACGTAACGTCCCTGACCATGCCTACTGGTCCATGCATCTGTTGTGAGGTGCACCTTTCCACTGACTAATTGCCTCAGTGCATGGACAATGCGGTCTTTGACATGCTAGTGGAGGGCTGGGTGCCAACTGGGTAGGTCATAGCATGGTACTGCATAGGCCATCAGGTCTTTGAAAGCTTCGCTTTCAACCAACAGTTAGGGCATCATCTCTAATGAGATTAGTATAGCAATGTGGGCATTCAAACCCTGTGTACGTGAATGAGAGGATGAGTACTTTCTTTTCTTAATGAGAGTCTCTTGTAGGGTGAGCTGGACTGGAGAGCTGCATATGGTGGAACTAGCGGGGGTGGTGGTGGACATGGCGGATTGAGAGAGGGTTGGTGATGGTATTCTTGATGTTGGCCTTCATACAGTGTTTCCTACCAATAACCTTGTGATTTCCTGACTGCTTTGGCCTTGCGACGATACCTCCACATTTGCTGCTGGTGGTGTCCTAACCGGTGGGCTTACAGTGAGGGAAGCAATGTAGTGTTGATGACTACCTTCATTCTGAGCAGGTGCACCAACGGTACGGTACGTTTGGTAGTTAGTCCAGGCTTGCAAGTGCATGCTGGTTAAATGTCTAAACATGCACGTTGTATTTACATTTTGAAGATTCTTCCCTCTGCTAAAGGTCTTTGAGAATTTCTTACAGATAACTTTTGACTGATCATTCGGATCTTGGTTAAAAAATTGCCACACTACACTCTTCCTACTATTGAATACCTTTTCAGGCATTGCACGCTGTGCTACTTTCACCAGATGGCCACGCTGTCCTAAAACTGTTTTTGCTTTTGACAAACGTTTTTGGCCTGATACGGGCCTGCCAGATGACAGCTGTTGCGATGTAGATGGCTGCTGCGGATCATCCTCCTCCGCTTCTGAGCTACAGGCAGCGGCATCCTCTTCCCCCAATGGCTGCCAATCTGGGTCAACAACTGGGTCATCTATCACCTCCTCTTCAATGTCATGTGCACCTTCCTCTGTGTCACAGTGTAAGGTGCTATAGCGTTCGGGACGGGGCACCATAGTCTCATCAGGGTCAGATTCTGGCTGAGTACACTGCGAGGGCAATGTAGTGATCTGAGTCAATGGAACAGCATAATAATCTAGCTGTGGCTGTGCATCAGTGCACTCCATGTCCGATTCATCTTGTAATGGGCAGTTAACAATTTCCCTTTCTAACCCAGGCATGGTATGTGTAAAGAGCTCCATGGAGTAACCTGTAGTGTTGCCTGACGCATCCTTCAGTTTTGGTTTGGGTGAAGGACACAAGGAAACGTCTTGTTCCTGACTGGGAGCATCCACTGATGACTCGCTGCTTTTATATTTGGAACTTTCTGAAGAGGAGGCGAAAGACCTAGAGGCTGAGTCAGCAAGGAAAGCCAAAACTTTTTCCTGCTGCTCCGGCTTTAAAAGCTGTTTTCCTACTCCCAGATAAGGGAGCCTTCAAGGCCTTGTGTAGCCAGACGATGATGCTGGCTGAACACCTCCAGCCTTAGGTGCTATTGTGCTTTTGCCACTACCACCAGATGCACCACCACCACCATCAGTACCAGCTGGCAACCACTGCCCACGGGCACTGCCACCAGACTTCCTCATTTTTTGGAAAATCTAACCAAAATAACAACCGTTATATGGTACTGTAAAACAAGGTAGAAGGTGTATATAAACTTGTTGAGAATTTAAATCTCCCTTTTTTTTGTGGGAGACTGAACCAAAACTCAGGCCCTGTGCATAAAACAACACAATGTAAGTGGCAGAAAGTGGCTGGCTGATATACGACAAACTAACAGGACTGAAGTATATCCACTTTGTGAGAATTTGAATCTCACTTTTTTTGGGGGGAGACTGAACCAAAACTCAGGCCCAGTGTATAAAACACCGCAATGTAAGTGGCAGAAAGTGGCTGGCCGATATACGACAAACTAAGGCTGCCATCACACTAGCAGTATTTGGTCAGTATTTTACATCAGTATTTGTAAGCCAAAAGCAGGAGTGGGTGAGAAATGCAGAAGTGGTGCATATGTTTCTATTATACTTTTCCTCTAATTGTTCCACTCCTGGTTTTGGCTACAAATACTGATGTAAAATACTGACCAAATACTGCTAGTGTGACAGCAGCCTTACAGGACTGAAGTATATCCACTTTGTGAGTATTTGAATCTCACTTTTTTGGGGGGAGACTGAACCAAAACTCAGGCCCAGTGTATAAAACAGCACAATGTAAGTGGCAGAAAGTGGCTGGCTGATATACGACAAACTAACAGGACTGAAGTATATCCACTTTGTGAGAATTTGAATCTCACTTTTTTTTTTTTGAGACTGAACCAAAACTCTGGCCCAGTGTATAAAACAACACAATGTAAGTGGCAGAAAGTGGCTGGAAGATATATGAAAAAATACAAGGACTGTAGTACAATTTCAATCTCCCTACAATGATCTCAGGACAAGTATGGCAGCAATAAAAAGGACTGCTGCACACAAAAGTGTGGACAAATAAACAAGATAACTGTGCAGAAAGGAGCAACAGGATTTTTGCTTTTAAAAAAGCAGTTGGTTTGCACAGCAGCGTGCAAACAGCAATGCAGCTATCAGGGAGCCTTATAAGGCAGCCTAATAAGCTACAGAGCTGATGCACAAAAATATAGCCTCCACTGTCCCTGCAAAAAAAAAGGTGGTGTTGGACAGTGGAAATCGCTACAGCACAAGCAGTTTGGGGGTTAATCTTCACTCCCTAACTTTATCCCTTCTTCTGATGAAGCTGAAGCAACCTCTCCCTATGCTAAGATCGGCAGAAGTAAGATGGCGGTCGGCGTGCACGCCTCTTTATAGCCCCTGTGATGCCACAGATAGCAAGCCAATCACTGTCATGCCCTTCTCTATGATGGTGGGGACCGAGACCTACAGTATGTTATCACGCTGCCCACACTCTGCGTCCTCCTTCATTGGCTGAAAAATGGCGCTGAAAGCGTCATACGAAACGCGACTTTTGAGCGCAAATCGCCGACCTCATGGCCGATCCCACACTAGGATCGGGTCGGGTTTCATGAAAACTGACTTTGCCGAAAGTCGGCTAATTTTTGAATTTGTCCGATCCGTTTCACTCAACCCTACTCCCAGCCATTCGCTGGGGGCATTTTACTATGTACACGCGCTGCTCCTTTAAGAACAGGAAAGCACACACTACGTGTGCAGCGTGCACAAGCAGGAGACATGCCAGCAGTAGTGGCTATGCCATGGGGCCGGTGCATGAGTATGCCAGCGTCTCTGCATGGAGGGGGAAGAGAGACCATGCAGGGAGCTGGATATAGCATTACAGTACCCCCCTTTACACCCCCTCTACTTCAAGAACCTCTCTGCAGAGACGTTGCAGGCCAACACCTCTTCACAGACTCCCATGACTTCTCTTCAAGACCACAACTTCTTCTGTTCTTCTGTCCACTAGAAAAAAAAGTGACATCTCTCACCATCCTCACGACTAGGATGCTTTTCTCCAGCAAGCCATTCACAGTGTAGGACGAAGTGGGTGTGGTACCAGGAACTTGACATTGGGAAATCTCTCTCCATCTGATGAGATCAGCTACCACACTGGAGGATACAAGGGCTGAATGGAGTTCCTCCGCCTGTTTGGTGGATTCAAAACCTACAAGAAACAAAATGAGTAAAAACCCTGTTGTAATTAAATTAGTAAAAGCAAAAGTGCATCTAAATAACACAGAATTCTTAGCAATACTGTATTTGATCAAAAATAGAATAAAGGCCATCCCACTGTCGACAAGGTGACCCTGATCGGGACAGTCCTACTCTGTCTAATATTGAAAACCTTACCATGTGTCAGAGTTGACCTCTGTGTGTGAATAAGGGCAGACAAAAGGACCGGGTCCCGATCTATGGACATCAGTCTAGGAAGTCTTTAAATGTAATTTCCAGCTCAGGAGAGGGAGGCCACACCCCGTCTTGCACAGAATGCAAATATACAAAGAAAAAACACAAAGATTGAGCTTGATTTAAGTTGGTATACATGCAGCACATAAATGCATGTTCATATTGGCCATAAAGCATACAAAACCTACAAGAAACAAAATGAGCAAAAACCCTGCTGCAAATAAATAAGTAAAAAGCAAAAGTGCATCTAAATAACAGAGATCTTAGTAAACAGTGTTTGTCAGTATAATGTACACTTTCTAGACAAATAACAAAATAAATAGGCTGGACTATTGGAGCTCTGCATGGATGGATTTATACATTTCTCAAATTTTAAATTGCATCATAAAGAAGGAAAAGTCATAGCATTGTAAAACTCACAGCTTGTATGTTAAACTTGGAGCCATTTTGTAAACAGAATGTTAACCCCTATGCCCTACTCAACCAGTTAGTCTGTGTTATTCTGACCGGGGTCAGTGAGAGACTGTGTTTTTTTGTGTGTTTTTTTTTCTTAAATCAACTTGCTGTGGATCGGCGGGTCCACGAAGGTGACAAGCGGCTTGCTGTGGATCAGCGAGTCTACGAAGTCTGCGGTTGAGCCGTGCAGCGTGGTTGCAGCAAGAGGTTCTGCAGCAGCAGGAGCTGCAGTGGTGGTGGCGGCAGCTTGTGATCAGCACCCGGAGGTGCCAGTGATTTGGGACTGCAGCAGGAGCTGTAGCAGTGCCAGCAAGGGCTGGTGAAGGTTGAAGAGAAAAAATAAATAAAAATTGTGCTCCAGGTTGTGCAGACTCTTAAAGGGCCAGTGCAAGCCTGGGGACATTCTGGTGCATGGTGCGAACTAGTGCCTGAAAGTACTGTGGGGAGTCCATGGGGTGTACCCCTGGGAAGGGGGCGGTAACCCAAACAGGGTGGTTGTTAAAAAAGGGGGCGGAGTCCCAAAAGGGGGCGGTAACCCAAAAGAGCTTAGTTGCCCAAAAGGGGGTGAAGTCCCAAAAGGGGGTAGTGACCCTAAAGGGGGCAGAGTCCCAAAAAGGGGCGGTAACCCGAATAGGGGTTGTGGGAAAAAAGAGGCGGTGGTGAATGCATCATTGGACTGTAGCCAGGGACAATGGTACTATGCATGTCCTGTTAGAAAGGAACTTGAGGGTTCACCGTAGTGTGGGGTGTGACACAGATTCCGGGGGTGACTGTGACGTGTCATTACCAGTAGCAACCACTAGAGCTGAGTACGAGGTTGTGCGGACAGAAACACTGACACAGGGGAACGACAGTGCTCCCCAAGGTAAAGTCAGGATGGCAGGGGCAGTCATAACATAAATTATGACCTGTGTAGGGGGAGACTGCAGGTTATAGGATGACCTATTGGGTGGTGATGACTCCCATTCAGACAAGGACGCCAGTGGAAAAGAGTGCAGTATAGCTGACTCAAGTACAAGTGGCAAGTCTTCCTCCAGGAGACATAAAAGAGGAAAAGTGTCATGAATCCCCAATGGCTAGGGATAGCACAGGACAAGCAAAGTACAAATAAATAACGGACGAGCTCTAGGGTGATGGAACCTGGGCTGACCGCTGCCCTATGCCTGACAAACGCAACTAGAGATAGCCAGGGAGCGTGCCTACGTTGGTTCTAGACGCCACGCACCAGCCTAAGAGCTAACTAGTACTGCAGAGAAAATAAAGACCTCACTTGCCTCCAGAGGAATGAACCCCAAAAGATATAGTTGCCCCCTCACATGTATTGACGGTGAAATGAGAGGAAGGCACACACATAGAGATGATATATATAGATTTAGCAAATTGAGGCCCGCTGTAAACTAGAAAGCAGAACGATACAAAAGGGGACTGAGCGGTCAGCAAAAAACCCTAATCAAAAAACCATCCTGAGATTACAAGAACCCATGTGCCAACTCATGGCACATGGGGAGAACCTCAGTCCACTAGAGCTACCAGCTAGCATAGAGACATAATAAGCAAGCTGGACAAAAAAACCAAACAACTGAAAATCAGCACTTAGCTTATCCTGAAAGATCTGGGAGCAGGTAGGCAGGAACCAAACAGAGCACATCTGAATACATTGATAGCCGGCAAGGGAATGACAGAAAGGCCAGGTAAAATAGGAAACACCCAGCCTCTGATGGACAGGTGGAAACCAAAGGCCGCAACCCACCAAAGTCACCCAGTACCAGCAGTAACCACCAGAGGGAGCCCACAAACAGAATCCACAACAGTACCCCCCCCTTGAGGAGGGGTCACCGAACCCTCACGAGAACCCCCAGGGCGATCAGGGTGAGCTCTATGGAAGGCGCGGACCAAATCAGTCGCATGAACATCGGAGGCGACCACCCAGGAATTATCCTCCTGACCATAACCCTTCCACTTAACCAAATACTGGAGTTTGCGTCTGGAAACACGAGAATCCAAGATCTTCTCAACAACATACTCCAATTCTCCCTCCACCAGCCCCGGAGCAGGAGGCTCAACCGAAGGAACAACGGGCACCTCATACCTCCGCAACAACGACCGATGGAACACATTATGAATAGCAAACGATGCTGGGAGATCCAAACGAAAAGATACAGGGTTAAGAATCTCCGAGATCCTATAAGGACCGATGAACCGAGGCTTGAACTTAGGAGAAGAGACCTTCATAGGGACAAAACGAGAAGACAACCACACCAAATCCCCAACAAGAAGTCGGGGACCCACGTGGCGACGGCGATTAGCAAACTGCTGAGTCTTCTCCTGAGATAACTTCAAATTGTCCACCACCTGATTCCAAATCTGATGTAGCCTGTTCACCACCATGTCCACTCCAGGACAATCCGAAGACTCCACCTGACCAGAGGAAAAACGAGGATGAAACCCCGAATTACAAAAAAAAGGAGAGACCAACGTGGCAGAACTAGCCCGATTATTAAGAGCAAATTCGGCCAGTGGCAAAAAAGCAACCCAGTCATCTTGGTCAGCAGAAACAAAACACCTCAAATAAGTTTCCAAGGTCTGATTAGTTCGCTCCGTCTGGCCATTCGTCTGAGGATGGAATGCAGACGAGAAAGACAAATCAATGCCCATCTTGGCACAAAACGTCCGCCAAAATCTAGACACAAACTGGGATCCCCTGTCCGAAACGATATTCTCCGGAATCCCATGCAAACGAACCACGTTCTGAAAAAATAAAGGGACCAACTCAGAGGAGGAAGGCAACTTGGGCAAGGGCACCAAATGAACCATCTTAGAAAAGCGGTCACACACAACCCAGATAACGGACATTTTCTGTGAAACCGGGAGATCAGAAATAAAATCCATGGAAATGTGCGTCCAAGGCCTCTTCGGGATGGGCAAGGATAACAACAACCCACTGGCCCGAGAACAGCAAGGCTTAGCTCGAGCACACACTTCACAAGACTGCACAAAGGTACGCACATCCCTAGACAAGGAAGGCCACCAAAAAGACCTGGCCACCAAGTCTCTAGTACCAAATATTCCAGGATGACCAGCCAACACAGAAGAATGGACCTCGGAGATGACTCTACTGGTCCAATCATCCGGAACAAACAGTCTTTCTGGTGGACAACGATCCGGTTTATCCACCTGAAACTCCTGCAATGCACGTCACAAGTCTGGGGATACGGCGGACAATATTACCCCATCCCTAAGGATACCAGTAGGCCCAGAGTCTCCAGGAGAGTCAGGCACAAAACTCCTGGAAAGAGCATCTGCCTTCACATTCTTTGAACCTGGCGGGTATGAAACCACGAAATTGAAACGAGAAAAAAACAACGACCAACGAGCCTGTCTAGGATTCAAACGCCTGGCAGACTCAAGGTAAATGAGATTCTTGTGATCAGTCAAGACCACCACACGATGTTTAGCACCCTCAAGCCAATGACGCCACTCCTCAAATGCCCACTTCATGGCCAAAAGCTCCCGATTACCCACATCATAATTGCGCTCGGCGGGCGGGAATTTTCTAGAGAAGAATGCACATGGCTTCATCACCGAGCCATCAGAACTTCTCTGTGACAAAACCGCCCCCGCTCCAATCTCGGAAGCATCAACCTCAACCTGAAAAGGAAGTGAAACATCTGGTTGACACAACACAGGAGCAGAAGAAAACCGGCGCTTAAGTTCCTGAAAGGCCCCCACAGCCGCAGGAGACCAATTAGCAACATCAGCACCCTTTTTAGTCAAATCAGTCAAAGGTTTAACAATACTGGAAAAATTTGCAATGAACCGACGATAAAAATTAGCAAAACCCAAGAACTTCTGTAGGCTCTTAACAGATGTAGGTTGTGTCCAGTCACAAATTGCCTGAACCTTAACGGGATCCATCTCAATAGTAGAAGGAGAAAAAATGTACCCCAAAAAAGAAATCTTCTGGACTCCGAAGAGACACTTTGAGCCCTTCACAAACAGAGAATTGGCCCGCAGAACCTGAAACACCTTCCTGACCTGTAGAACATGAGACTCCCAGTCATCAGAAAACACCAAAATATCATCCAAATACACAATCATAAACTTATCCAGATATTCATGGAAAATATTGTGCATAAAGGACTGAAAGACTGACGGAGCATTGGAGAGTCCAAAAGGTATTACCAAATACTCAAAATGGCCCTCAGGCGTATTAAATGCGGTTTTCCACTCATCACCTTGTTTTATCCGCACCAGATTATACGCACCGCGAAGATCTATCTTAGTGAACCACCTAGCCCCCTTAATGCGAGCAAACAAGTCAGTTAATAATGGCAATGGATACTGATATTTGACTGTAATCTTATTTAGAAGGCGATAATCTATACAAGGCCTCAGGGAACCATCTTTTTTTGCCACGAAAAAAAAACCTGCTCCCAGAGGGGACGAAGATGGACGAATATGTCCCTTTTCCAAGGACTCCTTAATATAATTCCGCATAGCAGTATGCTCTGGTAGTGACAGATTAAATAAACGACCCTTAGGGAACTTACTGCCAGGAATTAATTCTATAGCACAGTCACACTCTCTATGAGGAGGGAGCGAATTGAGCTTAGGCTCCTCAAAAACATCCCTATAGTCAGACAAAAACGCAGGGATCTCAGAAGGAGTAGATGAAGCGATTGAAATCGGAGGTGCATCACCATGAACCCCCTGACATCCCCAGCTTAACACAGACATTGTTTTCCAGTCCAGGACAGGATTATGAGTTTGTAACCATGGCAGACCAAGCACTAGTACATCATGTAAATTATACAGTACAAGGAAGCGAATCACCTCCTGATGAACGGGAGTCATGCGCATGGTCACTTGTGTCCAGTACTGCGGTTTATTCATAGCCAATGGTGTAGAGTCAATTCCCTTCAGAGGAATAGGAACTTCCAGAGGCTCCAGACTAAAACCGCAGTGTTTAGCAAATGACCAATCCATAAGACTCAGGGCAGCGCCAGAATCCACATAGGCATCGACGGAAATGGAAGACAGTGAAAAAATCAGAGTCACAGACAAAATGAACTTAGGCTGCAGAGTACCAATGGCAAAAGATTTATCAACCCTTTTTGTACGTTTAGAGCATGCTGATATAACATGAGCTGAATCACCACAATAAAAACACAATCCATTTTTCCGCCTATAATTTTGCCGTTCACTTCTGGACTGAATTCTATCACATTGCATAGTCTCAGGTGCCTGTTCAGAAGACACCGCCAACTGGTGCACGGGTTTGCGCTCCCGTAAACGCCGATCAATCTGAATGGCCATAGCCATAGACTCATTCAGACCTGTAGGCGTAGGGAACCCCACCATAATATCCTTAATGGCCTCAGAAAGACCATTTCTGAAGTTTGCAGCCAGGGCGCACTCATTCCACTGAGTAAGCACCGACCATTTCCGAAATTTTTGACAATATATTTCCGCTTCATCATGCCCCTGAGAGAGGGCTAATAAAGCCTTTTCAGCCTGAATCTCCAGGTTAGGTTCCTCATAGAGCAATCCCAATGCCAGAAAAAACGCATCCACACTGAGCAATGCAGGATCCCCTGGTGCCAATGCAAATGCCCAATTCTGAGGGTCGCCCCGCAGGAAAGATATTACAATCTTGACCTGTTGAGCAGGGTCTCCAGAGGAGCGAGATTTTAAAGAAAGAAACAATTTACAATTGTTCCTGAAATTCAGGAAGGTAGATCTATCTCCAGAAAAGAACTCTGGAATAGGAATTCTAGGTTCAGACATGGGAGTGTGAACAACAAAATCCTGTATGTTTTGAACTTTTGCCGCGAGATTACTCAGGCTGGAAGCCAAACTCTGGACATCCATGTTAAACAGCTAAGATCAGAGCCATTCAAGGGTTAAGAGGAGGTAAGAAGCAGCTAGACAGCAATTAAGGGCTAGGCAGCAAAACTCTGAAGGAAAAAAAAAAAAAATTCCCTTAAACACTTCTTTTTCTCCTGCTTCAGCCCAAACAATTAACACTTTGTGGGCCGGCTATACTGTCATGAATCCCCAATGGCTAGGGATAGCACATGACAAGCAAAGTACAAATAAATAACGGACGAGCTCTAGGGTGATGGAACCTGGGCTGACCGCTGCCCTACGCCTGACAAACGCAACTAGAGATAGCCAGGGAGCGTGCCTACGTTGGTTCTAGACGCCACGCACCAGCCTAAGAGCTAACTAGTACTGCAGAGAAAATAAAGACCTCACTTGCCTCCAGAGGAATGAACCCCAAAAGATATAGTTGCCCCCTCACATGTATTGACGGTGAAATGAGAGGAAGGCACACACATAGAGATGATATATATAGATTTAGCAAATTGAGGCCCGCTGTAAACTAGAAAGCAGAACGATACAAAAGGGGACTGAGCGGTCAGCAAAAAACCCTAATCAAAAAACCATCCTGAGATTACAAGAACCCATGTGCCAACTCATGGCACATGGGGAGAACCTCAGTCCACTAGAGCTACCAGCTAGCATAGAGACATAATAAGCAAGCTGGACAAAAAAATCAAACAACTGAAAATCAGCACTTAGCTTATCCTGAAAGATCTGGGAGCAGGTAGGCAGGAACCAAACAGAGCACATCTGAATACATTGATAGCCGGCAAGGGAATGACAGAAAGGCCAGGTAAAATAGGAAACACCCAGCCTCTGATGGACAGGTGGAAACCAAAGGCCGCAACCCACCAAAGTCACCCAGTACCAGCAGTAACCACCAGAGGGAGCCCACAAACAGAATCCACAACAGAAAAGGGGCTGTACAAATTGCACCCGGTGAGAAGGTTGATAAAGAGGAGGTCCAGGATCTCGCTAATGGGTTGTCTCATGAGAAGCAGAAGGTAACAGATTTACAGGCCGAGTTAAGGCATATGAGACAAGCAGCTGAGCACCGGGTAGGTGAACTAGAGAAGGAAGTCTCTGAGCTCAAACATCACCTGTCAACCTGGCAAAGTGTGAATAAAGCGTTAAGGGAAGATGTGGAAGGGCTCAGAGAAGCGTTAAGTGGTCTTCTGCAAGAGAAGAAGGTGCTGGTCGAAGACTCACGGCGGCGGTACCAGAGTGGTAACGAGGTGAAGCTACCAGTGCCCATCCTGGCCAGGGATCTGGAAGAGTGTAAAGCGGAGGATGAATTGGCGCTAAAAGTAGAACAAGACAGTCACCCGGTCTTGACAGATGTCTTCATGGAAAGGTCAGAGGCAAAAAGGGAGCCGTCTGTCTATGAAGAGAGTGAGACCCCGCTCTTCAAGACCGTGATTGATGTACCCGAAGAGGTGCAAGAAGCCTGTACTGGTGAAGGTGTGCATGAGGCCTTTAGAAAAGCAGTAGAAGCGTGTAGTGTGCACTGGGCACCAGAGACTAAACAGTTGGTGATACTGTTGAGTATGGAAGTCACAGTGAAGCGGGTGGCTATCCTGAAGGATATGCACCTACAATGTCTCCGTACGAAACAGATGATCTTGTTGAGAAATAAGGAAGCCGCTCGACATTTGGAGCATACCAGGAAAGCTCAAAGTCGGCTGGGCTTTGTGGAAGACGTCGTTTGGGTACCCAGAAGTCTGGTGGGGAAAGTCATTGGAAGATTTGGAAAAGTGATGCAGGACCTGGTGAATAGATCCGGTGTGGCAAGAGTGAGGATTCCAGATGTCGGTGAAGTCCAGGTAACTGGTGAAGATGAGATGTTTCCATTTGCTGTAATTAGCTCAGTAGATAGCCTTAGGAGCATTCGAGTGCTTCTTGAATACCGGGTGACGTATCTAAAGGAGATAGAGCAGCTAAGACTGGAGCGTCTGAAGATTAATAAACAGCTGCAGAATATAAGATGGTGACCACTTTCAACCCAGGGTATGGAGATACGAAAAAATACCCTAAAGGATAGAAGAGTCCCAAGAAGTTACTTCTCTGTTAGCTCAGGGCTGAGTGACCGAGGTGGGAGACCTGGTAGTAGACGTAGTAGTGAAGGGTCAGACTCAGACCAGACAGTCAGCTCGACTGTAAGTGGGTTGACCAAAAAGGGTCTGCTGACACAGATGGATGGTGGCTCAAGGGTTGAAGCCCAGGGCCGACAAACTGACCGCTGGGGGCGGGGAAGGCCTATCAAAGGTGACGTGGGTTCCCGGTATTGGAACCCCAGGTTTATGTCATGTGTCCACCCCAATAGGGTTGAACAAAGGGGGGAGGTATGTGGTGCAGTGACCAATGTTACAGCCAGGGGGCGCTGTGTGTGCACTTCAAGATGCACTTGGAGGCAGGGTTATGATGAAACAGTGATTGGTAGTGTGGTGAATGGCCGATATGTGTCGCAGAGGGAGTCTGTGTGGTAAGTCTGATGTAACGTGGTTGTTCTGGGACCTGTAGTCCCACAAGAGTTTGTGTGATGTTGTATAATAGTCATGGGGGACTTACTAGGCTAGTTGTGTGAGATGGGTGGGACAAACTAGCCACACAGCCACACTCCCACTCATGGGAGTGGTTAAAAGGTATATAACGTGACCAGGGTGTGGGTCACATGGTCTTGTGAGGTTCCTGTGTATGGAGCCGTTTGTTCCTGTGCAAGGTCCTGGACGGTCAGTGTTGGAGACTCCTGGGAGTGGAGTCGTCCTGGAAGCACCTGGAGACCGTAGACCAGGTCGGTCTGTGTTGACGACCTGGGACTGACCTGAAGTCAGTGTGAGGAGTGGAAACTCCTGAGAGGTAACCCCGGACAAGGGGATCATAATGTACATCGGAGAAGCCTATCTGTTACATGAACTGTCTGATGTCCTGTAATGTTTCGTGGCTGTAATGAAACGGACTGTACCCTATCTGGTTTATGCGGAGTTAAAATAAACCATATGGACTGATTTGTGTGAGGAACCGTGCCTGTCTATGATGATTCTGCTGCCAAGCGAGTGTCCCCAAGACCCGTAGCGGGAGAAACGCTACAGCACGAATAGGGTACCAATATGGCACGAATATGGATTCGGTGACCGAATCCGAACACATTCACTCAACTCTAGTCAAGATCACAAAAAATGCTCAAAATGCAAAATGGTCTAATAGTGCACTGAGCTCATGGCCAAATGTGCACCAAATCACGCTGTTTTACAAAATGGAGTAAAAGTTGATTTATCTGCTATTAAAATACTATTTATTCTGCTGGTATCAAATATTAGGGGCTAAGTCTACTATATAATTGTGTACGTAGTTTAATTTAAATTTTAGGGGGGGCAGACTCCCTATCAAAAGGATCAATATATTTCTATCACAAATGTACAAGTCACTAGAGGGCACACTGGATCCCAGAAACTGCCATTTGAGCCATAAATCCAAAATAATTGTTTTTACATGGTGCTAAGACAGACAGCATTAACCCCAAAAAAGAATGCTTTATAAAAATATTATGGCTTTTCTTTTTAGGAACAGGTATTTCAGTAACGTTATTTTTCACAGTTGCTTCCTGCCCATGTCTAATTTTAATTTACAGTGTGAGCTTTGGAAATACTTGAACAGCACATAAACTCATTTACAGGAATAAGAATTTGGGAAGCAGCCAGACAAATGCATTAAAGACCAAATGTCCATCATCTCTTCACAAGTAAACACTTCTAAGATGAGTCAGCAGATCAACTATCGATTCCTGGGTATCATTTTCCAGGGTTATCGGAAGCAGTTATTTTTTTGCTGTGGTATACCCTCATCATCTCTGGACACTAAATATCTTAAGGAACCTCGTGAATTACTAAGCTTCTTCCCGATTAATACAACATTGACATAAATTCTCTGCTATAGTGTGTCTCCCTAATGACAACATGGCACACTAATGGCATTATATTTCCTCAAATTTTCTTTGACGTTGGATCTCCCCTTCAAGAGCGGTGGCTGTATTTATATTTGGAAAACTTGGTGACGTCCATGTCTCGCATGTGAAAACCAAGCTCTGGCGCCGGCACTTGGGAGCGGAGAGTGCAGCCGCATAGCAACACATGGAGCTGCATGCTCCGCTCCAACGTGCCGGAGCCAGAGCTTGGTTTTCACATGCGAGACACGGACGTGTTTCTCGCAAATGGAAACGAGCCCTAATAGATGGGATCGGAGATAACTTTGTCATTCAGCCATTTAAATGCAACAGTCAGTGATGACTGCAGCATCGAATCCTATTAGATCAATTCTACCATACTTATAGGAAAATTAGCATCATTGAGGTTCAATCTTAACCCCTTAACCCCCGGAGCTTTTTTTCAGTTTTGCACTTTTGTTTTTTGCTCCCCGCCTTCCCAGAGCCATAACTTTTTAATTTTTCCGTCAATATGACCATGTCAGGGCTTATTTTTTGTGGTTTAACCATGTCGTGTACTAGAAAATGGGAAAGAAATTCCAGGTGTTTCCAAGTCCTTGTTTTTTGTTTGGCTTTTTTACTAGGTTCATTAAATGCTAAAACTAACCTGCCATTATGATTCTCCAGGACATTACGAGTTCATAGACATCAAACATGTCTAGATAATTTTTATCTAAGTGGTGAAAAAAAATTCCAAACTTTGCTAAAAAAGAAAAATTGCGCAATTTTCTGAGACCTGTAGCGTCTCAGTTTTTGGGATCTCGGGTCGGGTGAATACTGATTTTTTGCATGCCGAGCTGATGTTTTTAATGATATCATTTTGGTGCAATTACGTTCTTTTGATCGCCCATTATTGCATTTTAATGCAATGTCGCGGCAACCAAAAAAAGTAATTCTGGCGTTTTTAATTTTTTTCTCGCTATGCCGTTTAGCAATCAGGTTAATCCTTTTTTTATTGATAGATCGGGCGATTCTGAATGAGGCGATACCAAATATGTGTATGTTTGATTTTTGTATTGTTTTATTTTGAATGGGGCGAAAGGTGGGTGATTTAAATTTTTATATTTTTTTATTTTTTTCATATTTTTTAAAACATTTTTTTTTACTTTTGCCATGCTTCAATAGCCTCCATGGGAGGCTAGAAGCTGACATAGTTTGATCGGCTCTACTACATAGAGGCGATGCTCAGATTTCTCCTATATAGCAGAATTATTGCATTGCCGACCACAGGGTGGCGCTCATATCAATCTGGCATCAACAACCATAGAGGTCTTCAGGAGACATCTGGTTGTTATGCCAACACACTGCTGACCCCAGATCATGTGACGAGGGTCAGCGGTGCGCGCATTTCCGGCCCTATGGCCAGAAGCGCCTGTTAAAGGCCGCTGTCAGAGATTCACAGTGGCATTTAACTAGTTAACAGCGGCGGGTGGATCGCGATTCCACCCGCCGCTATTGCGGGCATATGTGAGCTGTTCAAAACAGCTGACATGTTCCGGCTGTGATGCGGGCTCATCGCTGGAGCCAGCATCAAAGCGGGGGATCTGCCATTGGACGTACTATTCTGTCCAATGGCACAAAGAAGTTAAACATCTTTTAAAAGTTAATTACTTTGTGTGTATAACATGAAGATGAATCGCCCCCACGTAAGGGCAATGGGGTACTCGGCACCGGGTCCTTCAGTTCAGGGGATGTCACGGTGGCTTACCCGGTCCGTGGCCCTTTGAGGGACGTCCAATAAAGAAAGGGGATTTTATGGTTTTGGGAAAGGTCTTTAAAGGGGAAATGTTCGTGACGCCACCTGTGGTATTCGGTCAGGATGACCGACGCTGCTTAGGGGTCTGCTGGGGTGATGTTATGTTAGCAAGATGGTATACCTTCCCACAGGTGAAGTGTGTCCCCAGGGCTTCCCAGAAGTGTAGATGGTGATGGCGGATGATGTAAGATGCAGTGAATAATGAGGACACAAGGTTGCAGTCTCTTTACCTTTTACTGAAGACTTCAGCATCCACAGTCCGGGGTACAGACCACAGGGTAGGCAGAGTCCGGCTGGTCCGAAGGCAAATCCAGAGTCCCCTTATCCAGGTGGAAATCAGTAGCCTTCCTCTAGCGCCTGTTTGTTGTAGTACCTCCCTGCTGAGCTTTTCGGTAAGGTCCTCACAACTATTGTAGATGTTCTAGATGTTATTTCTTCCTCTCTGTCCCCCAGATGGTATGGATAGGACAAACCCGTATGACTGATGGCCTGAGGCTTTTTATAGGGACCCTAGAGATGCCCCGGCCACCACAAGTTGCCACCGTGTCTCCTGGGTATAAGGTCGGGCAGCCAACGTGGAATTGACTGTCCTGCCGGTCTCTGGAGCAAGGCTTAGAGACAGTTGCTCCCTCGGTGTTCCGGCCACTGGCTTCTGCACCTCAGAAGGAGGCAGCCTTTTACAGGGCAGAACTCCTTCTGGTTTTATCTCCTTGTGCTATGACTTCGTTTCTCACCTGCTACAATACAGTTCTCTTCGTGTCCTTTCATAGGATGCTGCTGCACGTGGGGCAGGCGCAGCTCCGTAGCCTTCTATCTAGGCCTCTGGCAGGATCCCACCCCTGTCAAGGACCCTCTGTCTGCAGCTCTGATGTTCCTCCTTCCCCTGTCTGCCTGACAGGATGTTGCCTGGGCAAAGCCCAGCCAGCTTCTGACTAACTTTCTATCCAGCCCACCAGTTTTACCTAATTCTGAGGAGTGCCCTAGTAGATAGGAGCAAGGCTCCCCCTGGTGGACTGGAGTGTGAAATGTGGTGTATGGTTTGTGATACCTGGTAGGAAGATCTCCTTTATTGCCTTCAGACGTAACACCACTCAACCTGGTGGAAGAACGACATTACTGCAACGACCAGAACTCTGGGGCACTGCACTCCCCCCGTTAAATCCAATACTCCCGGACTGGGAAAAGAAAACAACAATTACAGGTTAACAAAAGACATGCAAAATTTTGGAAATGCTATAGAACAAGTTATTATAGAAATGCTTCCCTTTATGGGAGGTGAGAACATTTGAGCGTTGCAAAACAAGTTTGTAAAAGGTCATCTGTATTGTCCTTAGACAGATGTAGCAAAGAAAGGCTCTACCCACATTGGCAAAGTGGGCAGTACCAGGGTGCACCTTGGAGGTGCCAAACTATTTACAAAGAAAGTCTTTTGGTAAGCATTGTCCATTACCGCAATGTCCATTTTTAAACCTGTAACAAAGATACAGTTAGGTCCATATATATTTGGACAGAGACAACATTTTTCTAATTTTGGTTATAGACATTACCACAATGAATTTTAACCAAAACAATTCAGAAGCAGTTGAAGTTCAGACTTTCAGCTTTCATTTGAGGGTATCCACATTAAAATTGGATGAAGATTTTAGGAGTTTCAGCTCCTTAACATGTGCCACCCTGTTTTTAAAGGGACCAAAAGTAATTGGACCGATTCAATAATTTTAAATGAAATGTTCATTTTTAATACTTGGTTGAAAACCCTTTGTTGGCAATGACTGCTTGAAGTCTTAATCTCATGGACATCACCAGACGCTGTGTTTCCTCCTTTTTGATGCTCTGCCAGGCCTTCACTGCGGTGGTTTTCAGTTGCTGTTTGTTTGTGGGCCTTTCTGTCTGAAGTTTAGTCTTTAACAAGTGAAATGCATGCTCAATTGGGTTGAGATCAGGTGACTGACTTGGCCATTCAAGAATATTCCACTTCTTTGCTTTAATAAACTCCTGGGTTGCTTTGGCTTTATGTTTTGGGTCATTGTCCATCTGTAGTATGAAACGACGACCAATCAGTTTGGCTGCATTTGGCTGGATCTGAGCACACAGTATGTCTCTGAATACCTCAGAATTCATTCGGCTGCTTCTGTCCTGTGTCACATCATCAATAAACACTAGTGACCCAGTGCCACTGGCAGCCATGCATGCCCAACCATCACACTGCCTCCGCCGTGTTTTACAGATGATGTGATATGCTTTGGATCATGAGCTGTACCACGCCTTCGCCATACTTTTCACTTTCCATCATTCTGGTAGAGGTTGATCTTGGTTTCATCTGTCCAAAGAATGTTCTTCCAGAACTGTGCTGGCTTTTTTAGATGTTTTTTTAGCAAAGTCCAGTCTAGCCTTTTTATTCTTGATGCCTATGAGTGCGCTTGCACCGTGCAGTGAACCCTCTGTATTTACTTTCATGCAGTCTTCTCTTTATGGTAGATTTGGATATTGATACGCCTACCTCCTGGAGAGTGTTGTTCACTTGGTTGGCTGTTGTGAAGGGGTTTCTCTTCACCATGGAGATTATTCTACGATCATCCACCACTGTTGTCTTCCGTGGGCGCCCAGGTCTTTTTGCATTGTTGAGTTCACCAGCGCTTTCTTTCTTTCTCAGGATGTACCAAACTGTAGATTTTGCCACTCCTAATATTGTAGCAATTTCTCGGATGGTTTTTTTCTGTTTTCGCAGCTTAAGGATGGCTTGCTTTACCTGCATGGAGAGCTCCTTTGACCGCATGTTTACTTCACAGCAAAACCTTCCAAATGCAAGCACCACACCTCAAATCAGCTCCAGGCCTTTTATCTGCTTAATTGAGAATGACATAACGAAGGGATTGCCCACACCTGTCCATGAAATAGCCTTGGAGTCAATTGTCCAATTACTTTTGGTCCCTTTAAAAACAGGGTGGCACATGTTAAGTAGCTGAAACTCCTTAAACCTTCATCCAATTTTAATGTGGATACCCTCAAATGAAAGCTGAAAGTCTGACCTTCAACTGCATCTGAATTGTTTTGTTTAAAATTTATTGTGGTAATGTCCATAACCAAAATTAGAAAAATGTTGTCTCTGTCCAAATATATATGGACCTAACTGTATATATACAGACATTTTCAAAAAACAGCAGCAACCATTAATATTTCCAAGTTTTGTAGCGAATTGGGGTTTGATTCTTGGTGCTACGTGTAGACCTCCGCAGTACAGGGGTTGCTAGTGACCTAACAGGGTCTGCTGTGCTTGCTATCGCTGGTGTAGTGCACTGTCTTTTGGCTACACTTCTAGTGAGTCTAGGTAGCACTGGTATACTGGAACTCTCAGGACTGCTTCTACTAACTGTAGGCATGGCAGATTCACCGATAGCAGAGGGTGGACTTGCCAATTCAACTGTTGGCATGGGGTCCTCTGTTGGAGTCTGCTGTTGTTGAGTTACGGCTGGGATCACATCGGCTGTTTGAATCTGTTGGTGCAGAGTCTCTTTTGGGTCAAGATGGTCTGGCATCACATTTGGTTCTGGCGTTTTCGGCTGACGAAACATCAAAACAGGTACCAGGATGGCCTGATTTATTTGAATCCAAGACTGGGGAAAGTCTCCAAGAACAGTGTGTATCATCTTTTCCTCTTCCACGGGTGGAGATGTTCCTGGATCTGTTTCTCTATCTCTCAACTTATCAGGGCATATTTTGAGGTGGTCTCTGGATATTGCCGTCGAAGTTTCTCTTCCATCTTTGCTGATGAGACAGACCTTTGTATTGTCAAAGTTGGATGGCAGGATGGTATAAGGTTCTGCTTCCCATTGGTCGTCAAGTTTGTGTAGTCTCCTTTTCCGTTTAAGTACTTGTTCACCTGGTGACAAAGGAATTGCAGGAGCATGCTGGTTGTAGTCCCTTTCTTGTTTTTGTCTGGCTTGGGATAGACTTCTTTCCACGCATTCCTGTACTTTGCGATACCTTTGCTGTCTTTGTGTATCCCAATCTGCATCTGGCGAGGTATCTTCTGGGGTTAGGACCCCCATGTCTAGATCAACAGGTAACTTGCTGGATCTTCTCCTCATCAGGTATGCTGGAGTACAGTTGGTGGAATTCACTGGGATGTGGTTGTACATGTCTACCAAGTCAGGCAACTTTGTTGGCCATAAGTTCCGTTCCTCCACAGGCAAGGTCTTCAGTAAGTCGATTACCACTTGGTTCATCTTTTCGCACATCCCGTTGGTTTGTGGGTGATATGGTGTCGTTCTGATCTTCTTACACCCGTATAAATTGCAGAATTCCTGGAACACCTCCGCTACAAATGCTGGTCCTTGATCAGTTAGTACCTTCTCTGGGTACCCGTGTGGTCTACAGAAGTACTGCTGGAAGGCTTTGGCTGCTGTCCTGGCCGTCAGATCTTTGACAGGCACAACTACCAGAAATCTAGAGTAGTGGTCCACGATGGTTAGAGCGTAGACATAGCCTGACCGCCTGGGTGTTAGCTTTACATGATCTAGCGCGACCAGTTCAAGCGGCCGTTTGGTGATAGGCTGCAAGGGAGCCCTTTGGCTGTCACGGTCCTTCCTGCGTAGGCTACATGGGCCACACTCTCGACACCACTTTTCATTTCGATGGCTTTCTTCATGCCAACCCAGTAGAACCTTCCACAAAGTAGACTCTCCAACTTCCTCCATCTGAAGTGCCCTGCTCCATCGTGGTACCCTTCCAGAACCATTGGCGCATCTTGTCTTGGGACTACTATCTGCCATACCAACTCATGGGTGTGTGGGTCGATGCTTCTTTGGCACAGCTTACCATCGTAGATAAACAGTTTGCCTCTCCCCTTCCACAGTTGTTGAGTCTCTTGTGGATCATCCGGGCCAGGGTGTGAACCTGCCTGTGTCTTTCACGCCACGGACCGCGGGGTCACTGTCCTGGGTCTCTGCCCATCCATGGTGGGGCAGGGGATTCAGCGTGGCATCCTGCTTGTTCTTGCGCCTGTTTCTCACATGATGGGAATACTGAGTGGGCTTGGGGCGATGGAAAGCTGGCAACTCTATTTCTTCGAGTGCTTCCAAGTCTTCTCCCGTTTCTGGCAAGTTGGGCATCCTGGACAATGCATCGGCATTCGCATTCTTGTGCCCTGCCCGGTACTTGATGGTGAAATCATAATTGGACAACCGGACCATCCACCGCTGCTCCAAGGCACCAAGTTTTGCTGTGTCCAAGTGTGTTAGTGGATTGTTGTCCGTGAAGGCGGTGAATTTTGCTGAGGCCAGGTAGTGCTTGAACCTCTCCGTCACTGCAACTCCAGCTTAAAGGAACTGTAGTTGTCAGGGTTCCTTTCAGTGGGATGAAGTTTCCTGCTGGCATAAGCAATTACCCTCTCTTTGCCTTTCTGGACCTGGGACAACACGGCTCCCAGTCCCATGTTGCTGGCATCCGTATACAGCACAAACGGTTGGTCATATTCAGGGTAGGCCAGTATCTCTTCTCCCATCAGCACCAACTTAAAACAAGTGAAGGATCCCTCCAGTCCGTCGTTCCAGTCAAATGGGGTATTCTTACCCTTGGTTTTCTTGGATTGGCCCACTAACAGGTCTTGCAATGGCGCGGCTTTCTTGGTGAAGTCTTTGATAAATCTCCTGTAGTAGCCTACCAACCCGAGGAACTGCTGGACTTCATGGAGGTTGCTGGGCTTCGGCCAGTCTCTGATCACAGTGACCTTGTCAGGATCTGGGGCCACCCCTTCGGCACTCACTACATGGCCCAGGTACTGCACTTTGGGCTTTAACAGTTGGCATTTGGACGGTTTTACCTTTAGGCCAAAGTTGGACAGGGCTTCGAACACCTCGGCCAGGTGCTCCAGATGGTCCTCATAAGTCTTGGAGAAGACAATGACATCGTCCAGATATAGCAATACGGTTTCAAAGTTCTTGTGTCCAAGACAGCACTCCATCATCCTCTGGAACGGTCCTGGGGCGTTGCACAGTCCGAATGGCATGTAGTTGAATTCACAGAGACCCATCGGTGTGGTGAAGGCCGTCTTTTCCTTGTCCGCCTCTGCTATGGGAACCTGCCAGTACCCACTGGTGAGATCCAAGGTAGAGAAGTAGTTAGCAGATTTTAAAGCAGCTAAGGACTCTTCTATTCTGGGCAGTGGGTATGCATCTTTATGTGTAATGCGGTTTATCTGCCTATAATCAACACACATCCTCATCGTGTCATCCTTTTTCCTGACGAGGACTAATGGAGCTGCCCAGGGGCTACAACTGTCTCTAACTACCCCAGCCTCCTTCATCTCTCGCAATTAGTGTTGAGCATTCCGATACCGCAAGTATCGGGTATCGGCCGATACTTGCGGTATCGGAATTCCGATACCGGGATTCCGATACTTGCCGCGTATCGGATACCGGAATCGGAAGTTCCCAGATTCAAAATGCACAAATTCAGCCAATGAGAATGATTTCAAGTGTGTTCAGCATGGAGGGCATGAAACTACTGGCATGGCTGTGATTGGCTGCTGAAATGATGTCATGATGCAGTTTAAAAGTCGCTGGCGCCATTTTGCGATCACTCTGCTGTGAATTCAGTTAGTGACAGGACGCTGTTTGCTGACTGAGGGCCAGTTTAGAGATAGCGATTTGCTTCTTTGTGCTTTCCAAAGGCTAATTTAGCAACCGCTGTGTTCACCTACTATTCACCTTGCTTTTGCCTTGTAGCGCTGTTTTCACAGCGATCTGCAAGGTCTGTGTGTGTGTGTGTGTGAGTGCAGCCCACTCTCTAGTCTGAGTGCAGCCACATAGGCCATCCATAGCTGGTTGTATTCAGTTCAGGGAGGGTGGTTCATTGCCTCATACTGTTCTTTTTTTTTTTTTTTTTTCCCAAGTAGTGTAGTCTGCTGCTAAGTTTTAACAAAAAATCCTATTAGTGTCTTTCCACCCGTCTCCAGCTAATTTGTGGAAAAACACTACATAGGATAACGTAGAGGAGGGTTTTTGGGTCTTGCAGCGCCGTTTACGGCTGTCTGCACGGTCTCCGTGTGACTGCAGCTCGCCCTGTAGTCTGTGAGCAGCCATAGCCTGGTTGTCTCCAGCTCAGGGTTGTTCACTGCGTCATACCGCAAAATCAATTTTCATTTTGTTTTAAGTAGTGCAGGCTGCTGCACATTTTTTCAAAAAATTCCTATTAGTGTCTTTCCACCCGTCTCCAGCTAATTTGTGGAAAAACACTACATAGGATAACGTAGAGGAGGGTTTTTGGGCCTTGCAGCGCCGTTTACGGCTGTCTGCACGGTCTCCGTGTGACTGCAGCTCGCCCTGTAGTCTGTGAGCAGCCATAGCCTGGTTGTCTCCAGCTCAGGGTTCTTCACTGCGTCATACCGCAAAATCAATTTTCATTTTGTTTTAAGTAGTGCAGGCTGCTGCACATTTTTTCAAAAAATTCCTATTAGTGTCTTTCCACCCGTCTCCAGCTAACTTGTGGAAAAACACTACATAGGATAACGTAGAGGAGGGTTTTTGGGCCTTGCAGCGCCGTTTACGGCTGTCTGCACGGTCTCCGTGTGACTGCAGCTCTCTCTGTTGTCAGTTCAGCCCCCCAAAAATAAATAAATAATAAAGTTCACCAAACACACCAGTGACACCACTTTACATTTCTGTAGGCCACATTAGCTCATATTAAAGTCTAGTCCACACTTTAGAAAATTAGTGTTTCTTATACCTGTTAGGAGGAGTTGTTCAGGAATAAGCACACAAAGCCGTTAGTACTTTTCTGCTTATCTTTATCAGTCACCCAAGATGAAGAAGGCAGTGAGTAAGGCACGTGGGCGTGGGCCCGGAGCAGGGAGGGGACGAGGGGATTCTGTGCCCGCTGCGGGCACCGGTGACTCATCAGCACCCACTTTCACAAGGGAACAGTCATTCATGCGCAGCTTTGTCGCAGAGCGCCGTACACCGCTGCTGCGTGAAGACCAAATTGAAGCCGTTGTCGGATGGATGGCAGCTAATGCATCAACTTCAATTAGTGCCACATCCTCTCAGACACAGAGCACTGGAGAGCAGCCATCTGTCTCTTCACCACCTGCCAAATTGCCCAGGCAGACAGAGAGCCCAGGACAGGAGCCGTCTCTACTTCTGTTCTCTGAATCTCTTGGCTCGGAAACAGGGGGCCAGCCAAGCAGCATTGGAGAAATGGAAGAAGAGGCAGGGTGCAGTGATGCCCAACAGCTTTTTCTCTCTGAGTCTGAAGAGGCGGGTGGGCCAGTGGCTCCGGTCACCACATCGCAGGCCGCATCCGCTGATGATGACACTCAGGTGCCACTTACTGGTGCGTGCTCTGCTGCTGAGACTACCCAGGAGGAGCAGTTGGGGGCAGAGGGTAGTGTAGATGATGAGGTCCTTGACCCATCTTGGCGTGAGGGACAGGAAGGTGGTGGGAGCAGCTCTGAGGAAGAGATTCCCCGTACGGCCCAAAGAAGGAGAGGGAGGGGGAAGACTGCGGATCCTGCAGCCTCCGCTTTGGCACCCGTTAGGAGCATGTCTCTTCCAAAAGCCAAAAAGGGCGCTCCCAAGACTTGCAGTGCCTGGGCCTTTTTTGACACAGTTGCAGATGACATTTGCTATGTCAAATGCAAGGTGTGTCATCAGAAAGTCAAAAGAGGTCGAAATGTCAGCAGCCTCAATACCTCCAACATGTGGAAACATGTGCGCAACAGGCACGCGGCGTTGTTAGAAAAACACACTGAAGAGCTAGGCCAACCAACAGCGGCAGCTACCACCTCTTCAGCTCGTGTTGCCTCTTCCTCCAGCTCACACGCAGCTGGTTCGGCTTCCTCCCAGGATCGCCGTGGAAGAACCTCTGGCCCTGTTGTCCAGAGACCCGCTGTAATTCCACCCGCAGCACCACTTTCCCAGTCATCCACACACTCCCAGCCCAGTCTACAGCCATCGGTAGTACAGGCATGGGAGAAAAGGCGGCCTTTCTCGTCAAACCACCCACGAGCACAGGCTCTGACTGCAGGCATTGCCAAACTTCTGTCACTGGAAATGCTGTCATTCAGGCTGGTGGAGACTGACAGCTTCCGTGACTTGATGTCATTGGCAGTCCCACAGTACAATGTGCCCAGCCGCTTTTACTTCAGCAGGCAAGCCGTCCCTGCCCTGCACAAGCATGTGGAGGGACACATAAAACACGCGCTACTGAACGCCGTCAGTAGCAAGGTCCACCTCACCACCGATGCGTGGACCAGTCAACATGGACAGGGGCGATACCTTTCCCTCACTGCCCATTGGGTTAATGTCGTTGAGCCGGGTACAGACCGTGCGAGTGGCGCAGGACGTGTCCTGCCCACTCCAAGGATTGCAGGAATCCATTCTGTACGCATTGACTCCTCCTCCTACACCAGTTCCTCAGAATCATCGCTGCAGGAGCCGTCACAGTCCACCTCCACATGGACCCGTGATGAACGTGTACCTGTTACGACCGACATGAGCACAGCCATGGCCAAACGTCAACAGGCCGTCTTGAAATTAATTTATTTGGGGAATCGAAGCCACACAGCGCAGGAGCTCTGGAATGCCATCAAGCAGGAGAGCGATGTGTGGTTTGTGCCAGCGAATCTCCAGCCAGGCATGGTAGTGTGTGATAATGGCCGAAATCTGGTGGCAGCTCTGGGCCTCGGCAACCTCACTCACATCCCATGTCTGGCACATGTGCTCAATTTGGTCGTGCAGAGTTTTCTGAGGGACTATCCGGATCTTGATGCACTGCTGCACAAGGTCCGCCTAGAGTGTGCTCACTTGCGGCGTTCCAGCACGGCAAAAGCGCGCATTGCGGCTCTGCAGCGCCGACACCGCCTGCCGGAACATCGCATCATATGTGACCTACCTACCAGGTGGAATTCCACGTTACATATGTTGGAGCGGTTGTGTGAGCAGCAGCAAGCTGTAATGGAGTACCAGCTGCTTCAGGCGCAAAGAAGTCGCAGTCAGCGCCGTACAGACTTCACAACCACAGAGTGGGCCACTATGAATGACGTCTGCCAGGTTTTGCGTCCCTTCGATTATTCCACGCGGATGGCGAGTGCAGATGATGCACTAGTCAGCATGACTGTCCCCCTTATCTGCCTGCTTGAAAAATCACTGCAAGCGCTAAGGGATGATGTTGTGGAAGAGGTGGAGGATGAGGATTCAGCATTTCCATCAACTTCTGGACAGTCAGCGCCACGTGGTTCCTCACAAACGCGTAGGCAGGGGACAGTTTGTGAGGAGGATGAGGAGGAGTCAATGGAGGAGGAAGACATCCGTCCAGAGGAGGGAGTTACACAATTGTCCAGTAGTCAGTGTGTACAGCGAGGGTGGGGTGATGACGAGCGGGCAGAGATCACGCCTCCAGCAGGGGACAGCGTTTCTTGGGCAGTTGGCAGTCTGCAGCACATGGTGGATTACATGCTGCAGTGCCTGAGAAACGACTGCCGCATCGCCCACATTCTCAACATGTCTGATTATTGGGTGTTCACCCTCCTCGATCCTCGCTACCGGGACAACGTAGAAAGCCTCATCACACCGTTGAACCGGGAGCGAAAAATGCGGGAGTACCAAGACACACTGGTGAATTCCATCATCTTCTCCATTCCAAGTGAGAGAAGTGCTGCTAGTGCATTCCAAAGCAGCTCAGTGCGTCCAGGCAGTGGTGGAGGCTCTGCACAAAGAGGGAGCAGAAGCAGTGCCTCTGCCAAAGGCAAGACCAGTATGGCCCAACTGTGGCACACTTTTCTGTGCCCGCCACAAAAGTCTACACCATCACAGATGGCTCCAGTCAGCAGGAGGCAACGGTTCCGTCAGATGGTGACAGACTACATGTCTTGCCCTCTTGCTGTACTCCCAGACGGCTCTTCCCCTTTCAAGTTTTGGGTCTCAAAGCTGGATACATGGCCAGAGCTAAGCCAGTATGCATTGGAGGTGCTGTCTTGCCCTGCGGCCAGTGTATTATCGGAACGTGTCTTTAGTGCTGCAGGTGGTGTACTAACTGACCGTCGCATGCGACTATCCTCCGATAACGTTGACCGGCTTACTTTCCTGAAAATGAACAAGGCCTGGATCTCGCAGGAATTTGCCACTCCTCTTCCTGATTAAATAATTAGGTGACGGTCTACAGTATCCAGGTCTCCTGTTGTGTTCATCTTTCTACCACCTGAACTTAAATTCCAGGGCTCCAACACCGCCAGTTGAGGCTCAGAAGTGCCGTCTGCACAGTCAAAACATACGACCCAGTGTTATTGGGTTTCAGTAACGTCAGCTGATCCCCAGCTGTGCAGCCGGCAATGTGTCCTGCGACCGCCACGCAGACACAACAACTGAAATGTAAGGGAACCTGTCCCCCCCCCAAGGCGTTTGTTACTGAAAGAGCCACCTTGTGCAGCAGTAATGCTGCACAAGGAAAAGTTAGCTATTTTTATTTAGCTCCTTGCACACGCAGAACTTAACACTTATAAAATGTGTCCACTGATACCGTAAAACCGTCCCGGAGGTGGGACTTTCCTTCGTAATATGACGCAGCACAGCCGTCATTCCTACCCCCTTAGCGCCGTGCCCCGGCTCCTCAGCGTTGTTTGATTCCGTCCCGGAGCCTGCGCTGTTATGTTATCCCTTGGCCAGGCACACTTAGCGCTGCCCGTCTTCTGACATCATTTGGTGTCAGGATGGCTGCGCCTGTGCGGCCGCGCTGGCCGAGAGCCCGCCTCGCAGTGTCTTCTGATTTCATCCCACTGGGGGCCTGAGATCCATGGACATGCGCAGTGCATATCTGAACCTCCACCTCTCACTCATCTCCCTACGGCTTCTTCAGACTGTGCGGTGTCAGCTGGTCCCTAATAGCATGCCACGGCCGTGACACCGCACAGTCTTAAGAAGCCGTAGGGAGGGGAGTGAGAGGCGAGGATATGCACTGCGCATGGCCACGGATCCCAGGCCCGCGGTGGGATTACATTAGACGACACTGCGAGGCGGGCTCTCGGCCAGCGCGGCCGCACAGGCGCAGCCAGCCTGACACCAAATGATGTCAGAAGATGGGCAGCGCTAAGTGTGCCTGGCCAAGGGATAACATAACAGCGCAGGCTCCGGGACGGAATCAAACAACGCTGAGGAGCCGGGGAACGGCGCCAAGGAGGTAGGAATGACGGCTGTGCTGCGTCATATTACGAAGGAAAGTCCCACCTCCGGGACGGTCACACGGTATCAGGGGACACATTTTATAAGTGTTTAGTTCTGTGTTTGCAAGGAGCATCATGAAAAGAGCCACCTTTTCCTTTTGCATCTTTTTTGCTGCACAAGCTGGCTCTTTCAGCTACAAACGCCTTGGGGGGGGGGTTAAAGGTTCCCTTTCGACTTTCTCCAATCAGGCTTCGGCCTACATTGTGTTCCTCTGCTTCTCCACCTGTCCCTGGGCTCCAACACCGCTATTTGTTGCCTGGTAGTGCTGTACGCACAGTCAACAGTCCCTCCTCTGTTATTGGGGTTCAGTAACGTCAGCTGTTCCCCTGCTGTGTGTGTGGCAATCCCTCCTACCTCCTCCTACCTCCTCCACCTCCTCCTCCTCCTGTCCCTGGGCTCCAACACCGCTAGTTGCCGTCCGGTAGTGCTGTACGCACAGTCAACAGTCCCTCCTCTGTTATTGGGGTTCAGTAACGTCAGCTGTTCCCCTGCTGTGTGTGTGGAAATCCCTCCTATCTCCTCCACCTCCTCCTCCACCTGTCCCTGGGCTCCAACACCGCTAGTTGTTGCCTGGTAGTGCTGTACGCACAGTCAACAGTCCCTCCTCTGTTATTGGGGTTCAGTAACGTCAGCTGTTCCCCTGCTGTGTGTGTGGCAATCCCTCCTACCTCCTCCTACCTCCTCCACCTCCTCCTCCTCCTGTCCCTGGGCTCCAACACCGCTAGTTGCCGTCCGGTAGTGCTGTACGCACAGTCAACAGTCCCTCCTCTGTTATTGGGGTTCAGTAACGTCAGCTGTTCCCCTGCTGTGTGTGTGGCAATCCCTCCTATCTCCTCCACCTCCTCCTCCACCTGTCCCTGGGCTCCAACACCGCTAGTTGCCGTCCGGTAGTGCTGTACGCACAGTCCCAACAGTCCCTCCTCTGTTATTGGGGTTCAGTAACGTCAGCTGTTCCCCTGCTGTGTGTGTGGCAATCCCTCCTACCTCCTCCACCTCCTCCTCCTCCTGTCCCTGGGCTCCAACACCGCTAGTTGCCGTCCGGTAGTGCTGTACGCGCAGTCCCAACAGTCCCTCCTCTGTTATTGGGGTTCAGTAACGTCAGCTGTTCCCCTGCTGTGTGTGTGGCAATCCCTCCTACCTCCTCCACCTCCTCCTCCTCCTGTCCCTGGGCTCCAACTCCGCTAGTTGCCGTCCGGTAGTGCTGTACGCGCAGTCCCAACAGTCCCTCCTCTGTTATTGGGGTTCAGTAACGTCAGCTGTTCCCCTGCTGTGTGTGTGGCAATCCCTCCTACCTCCTCCTACCTCCTCCACCTCCTCCTCCTCCTGTCCCTGGGCTCCAACACCGCTAGTTGCCGTCCGGTAGTGCTGTACGCGCAGTCCCAACAGTCCCTCCTCTGTTATTGGGGTTCAGTAACGTCAGCTGTTCCCCTGCTGTGTGTGTGGCAATCCCTCCTACCTCCTCCACCTCCTCCTGTCCCTGGGCTCCAACACCGCTAGTTGCCGTCCGGTAGTGCTGTATGCGCAGTCCCAACAGTCCCTCCTCTGTTATTGGGGTTCAGTAACGTCAGCTGTTCCCCTGCTGTGTGTGTGGCAATCCCTCCTACCTCCTCCTACCTCCTCCACCTCCTCCTCCTCCTGTCCCTGGGCTCCAACACCGCTAGTTGCCGTCCGGTAGTGCTGTACGCACAGTCAACAGTCCCTCCTCTGTTATTGGGGTTCCGTAACGTCAGCTGTTCCCCTGCTGTGTGTGTGGCAATCCCTCCTATCTCCTCCACCTCCTCCTCCACCTGTCCCTGGGCTCCAACACCGCTAGTTGCCGTCCGGTAGTGCTGTACGCACAGTCCCAACAGTCCCTCCTCTGGTTTTGGGGTTCAGTAACGTCAGCTGTTCCCCTGCTGTGTGTGTGGCAATCCCTCCTACCTCCTCCACCTCCTCCTCCTCCTGTCCCTGGGCTCCAACACCGCTAGTTGCTGTCCGGTAGTGCTGTACGCGCAGTCCCAACAGTCCCTCCTCTGTTATTGGGGTTCAGTAACATCAGCTGTTCCCCTGCTGTGTGTGAGGCAATCCCTCCTACCTCCTCCTACCTCCTCCACCTCCTCCTCCTCCACCTGTCCCTGGGCTCCAACACCGCTACTTGCCGTCCGGTAGTGCTGTACGCACAGTCAACAGTCCCTCCTCTGTTATTGGGGTTCAGTAACGTCAGCTGTTCCCCTGCTGTGTGTGTGGCAATCCCTCCTATCTCCTCCACCTCCTCCTCCTCCTGTCCCTGGGCTCCAACACCGCTAGTTGTTGCCTGGTAGTGCTGTACGCGCAGTCCCAACAGTCCCTCCTCTGTTATTGGGGTTCAGTAACGTCAGCTGTTCCCCTGCTGTGTGTGTGGCAATCCCTCCTACCTCCTCCTACCTCCTCCACCTCCTCCTCCTCCACCTGTCCCTGGGCTCCAACACCGCTAGTTGCCGTCCAGAAGTGCTGTCCGCACAGAGCCAAACACCTCGCCAATGTGTTAGTGGGGTTCAGTAACGTCAGCTGTTCCCCTGCTGTGTATATGGCAACGTGTACTGCGACCGCCACGCAGGCACAACAAGTTAAATTTAAGGGAACCTGTCCCCCCCCCCCCAGGCGTTTGTTACTGAAGGAGCCACCTTGTGCAGCAGTAATGATGCAAAGGGAAAAAGTGCCTCTTTTCGTGGTGCTCCTTGCACATGCTGAACCTAACACTTATGAAAAGTGTCCCCTCCTACCGTGATACCGTCCGGTAGGTGGAACTTTCCTTTGTGATGTGACGCAGCACAGCCGTCATTCTTACCCCCTTGGCGCCGTGCGCCGCCTCCTCAGCGTTGTTTGAATCAGTCCCGGAGCCTGCGCTGTTAGGTTATCCCTTGGCCATGCACACATTTTGCGCTGCCCGTCTTCTGACATCATTTGGTGTCAGGCTGGCTGCGCCTGTGCGGCCGCGCTGGCCGAGATCCCGCCTCGTACTGTCTTCTGATTTCATCCCACTGGGGGCCTGAGATCCATGGACATGCGCAGTGCATATCTGAACCTCCACCTCTCACTCATCTCCCTACGGCTTCTTCAAACTGTGCGGTGTCAGCTGGTCCCTAATAGCATGCCACGGCCGTGACACCGCACAGTCTGAAGAAGCCGTAGGGAGGGGAGTGAGAGGCGAGGATATGCACTGCGCATGGCCACGGATCTCAGGCCCCCAGTGGGATTAAATCAGAAGACAGTACGAGGCGGGATCTCGGCCAGCGCGGCCGCACAGGCGCAGCCAGCCTGACACCAAATGATGTCAGAAGACGGGCAGCGCAAAATGTGTGCATGGCCAAGGGCTAACCTAACAGCGCAGGCTCCGGGACTGATTCAAACAACGCTGAGGAGGCGGCGCACGGCGCCAAGGGGGTAAGAATGACGGCTGTGCTGCGTCACATCACAAAGGAAAGTTCCACCTACCGGACGGTATCACGGTAGGAGGGGACACTTTTCATAAGTGTTAGGTTCAGCATGTGCAAGGACCATAATTAAAAGAGCTAAGTTTACCTTTTCCAGCATTAGTGCTGTACACGATGGCTCTTTCAGCTACAAATGCCTGGGGGGGGGGTTAAAGTTTCCCTTTCAACTTGCTCCAGTGCAGGCTTCGGCCTACACTCTGCTCCCTCTCCTCCTCCTGCTGACCCTGGGCTCCAACACCGCCAGTTGGGGCCCAGATGTGCTAGCTGCACAGAGAAAAACACCAGCCAATGTGTCAGTGGGGTTCAGCACCGCCAGCTGTTCCCCTGCTGTGCAGCCAGCAACGTGTCCTGCAACAGCCACGCAGACACAAGAACTGGAATTGAAGGAAACCTGTCCCCCCTCCCCCAGGTGTTTCTACGTTTTACAGCCACCTTGTATGACAGTAATGCTGCATGTGTGCAAGGTGGCTCAGAAACTTATTCTCCTTGCCCATGTTGAACTGAACACGTCTAAAATGAGTCCTCTGCGACCATTAAAACGTCCCTCAGGTGTGATTATCCTTTGTATTGACACGCAACAAGCTCCTTGGTAGCGCTGCCCGTCTTCTGGCATCATTGTTTGGCTGCCTGCGCCTCTGCGGCCGCCTTGCCCCACACAACGCCCCTCGGTGTCTTATTTATTTGGACTGCGAGGGTGTGATTGATGGGCATGAACGGTGCATTTCTTCGCCTGTCCCTCATCTCCTTCCGCCTTCTTCGGACTGTGCGGCTTCCTGGCCGTGGCATGCGATAAGGGATCAGCTGACGCCGCATAGTCTGAAGCGGGTGTAAGAACCCAAGCGAGAGGCGAACATATGTACTGCACCAGGCCATGAATCCCAGCCCCGCAGTGTTTTAACAATGTTAAGACACTGCGGGGCTGGGATTCATGGTCATCGCAAACCGCAACGGCCGACATTACATGATGTCAGAGGATGGGCAGCGCTAACAGCGCAAGGCCAAGGGATAACACGACAGCGTAGACTCCTGTGCAACAAATAACGATGCTCAGGAGGCCGCGCCAAGCACCAAGGTGGCATTTTTGCCAGCTGTACTGCGTCTCTTTACGAAGGGAACTCACGCCTCAAAATCAGTTTGACTGTGTAAGGGCCTAAATGTTATACGTGTTCCTTTCAGCGTGTGCAAGGAGCAAAATTAATAGAGCAACCTTTGACTTGTGCAGCATTACTGCTGCATAAGCTGTGGCTCTTCTACTTTGTAACACCTGAGGGGGGGTTAAAGGTTACCTTTGAAATTGGTTCAATTAGGCTTCGGCCTACACTCTGCTCCCCCTGCAGAGCCCGGGCTCCAACACCGCCAGTTGGGGCCCGGTACTGCTAGCTGCACAGAGAAAAACACCAGCCAATGTGTCAGTGGGGTTCAGCACCGCCAGCTGTTCCCCTGCTGTGCAGCCGGCAACGTGTCCTGCAACAGCCACACAGGCACAACAGACCCAAAGCTGCCGCCAGTGCAGGCTTCGGCCTACACTCTGCTCCATCTCCTCCTCCTGCTGACCCTGGGCTCTAACACCGCCAGTTGGGGCCCGGTACTGCTAGCTTCGCAGAGAAAAACACCAGCCAATGTGTCAGTGGGGTCCAGCACCGCCAGCTGTTCCCCTGCTGTGTAGCCGGCATCGTGTCCTGCAAAAGCCACGCAGACACAAGAACTGAAATTGAAGGGAACCTGTCCCCCCTCCCCCAGGCGTTTGTACGTTTTACAGCCACCTCGTACAGCGGTAATGCTGCATGTGTGCAAGGTGGCTCATAAACGTATTCTCCTCGCACATGTGGAACTGAAAACACGTCTGAAATGTGTCCTCTGTGTGACCATTTAACCGTCCCGGTGGTGTGACTTTCCTTTGCAATGACACGCTGCAACCCCCTTGGTAGCGCTGCCCGTCTTCTGGCATCATTGTTTGGCTGCCTGCGCCTCTGCGGCCGCCCTGACCCACACAACGCCCCTCGGTGTCTTATTTATTTGGACTGCGAGGGTGTGATTGACGGGCATGAACGGTGCATTTCTTCGCCTATCCCTCATCTCCTTCCGCCTTCTTCGGACTGTGCGGCTTCATGGCCGTGGCATGCGATAAGGGATCAGCTGACGCTGCATAGTCTGAAGCAGGTGTAAGAACCCAAGCGAGAGGCGAACATATGTACTGCGCCAGGCCATGAATCCCAGCCCCGCAGTGTTTTAACAATGTTAAGACACTGCGGGGCTGGGATTCATGGTCATCGCGAACAGCACCGGCCGACATCAAATGTTGTCAGAGGACGGGCAGCGCTAACAGCGCAAGGCCAAGGGATAACACGACAGCGCAGACTCCTGTGCAGCAAATAACGATGCTCAGGAGGCCGCGCCAAGCACCAAGGTGGCATTTTTGCCAGCTGTGCTGCGTCTCATTACGAAGGGAACTCACGCCTCCAACACAGTTTGACTGTATAAAGGGCTAAATGTTATACGTGTTTCATTCGGCGTGTGCAAGGAGAGAAATTAAAAGAGCAACCTTTGACTTGTGCGGCACTACTGCTGCATAAGCTGTGGCTCTTCTAGTTTGTAACCCCTGAGGGGGGGTTAAAGGTTACCTTTGAAATCGGTTCAATTAGGCTTCGGCCTACACTCTGCTCCACCGGCAGAGCCCGGGCTCCAACACCGCTAGTTGCTGTCCGGAAGTGCTGGCTGCACAGAGCCAAACACCTCGCCAATGTGTCAGTGGGGTTCAGCACCGCCAGCTGTTCCCCTGCTGTGTAGCCGGCAACGTGTCCTGCGACCGACACGCAGGCACAACAGACCCAAAGCTGCCGCCAGTGCAGGCTTCGGCCTACACTCCCCTCCCCCTGCTCCTCCTCCTGCTCCTCCTCCTGCTGACCCTGGGCTCTTACACCGCCAGTTGGGGCCCGGTACTGCTAGCTGCACAGAGAAAAACACCAGCCAATGTGTCAGTGGGGTCCAGCACCGCCACCTGTTCCCCTGCTGTGTAGCCGGCAACGTGTCCTGCGACAGCCACGCAGACACAAGAACTGAAATTGAAGGGAACCTGTCCCCCCTCCCCCAGGTGTTTCTATGTTTTACAGCCACCTTGTACAGCAGTAATGCTGCATGTGTGCAAGGTGGCTCGGAAACTTATTCTCCTTGCCCATGGGGAACTGAACACGTCTAAAATGAGTCCTCTGAGACCATTAAAACGTCCCTCAGGTGTGATTTTCCTTTGTATTGACACGCAACAAGCTCCTTGGTAGCGCTGCCCGTCTTCTGGCCTCATTGTTTGGCTGGCTGCGCCTCTGCCGCCGCCTTGCCCCACACAACGCCCCTCGGTGTCTTATTTATTGGGACTGCGAGGGTGTGATTGATGGGCTTGATCGGTGCATTTCTTCGCCTGTCCCTCATCTCCTTCCGCCTTCTTCGGACTGTGCGGCTTCATGGCCGTGGCATGCGATAAGGGATCAGCTGACGCCGCATAGTCTGAAGCAGGTGTAAGAACCCAAGCGAGAGGCGAACATATGTACTGCACCAGGCCATGAATCCCAGCCCCGCAGTGTTTTAACAATGTTAAGACACTGCGGGGCTGGGATTCATGGTCATCGCAAACCGCAACGGCCGACATTACATGATGTCAGAGGATGGGCAGCGCTAACAGCGCAAGGCCAAGGGATAACACGATAGCGCAGACTCCTGTGCAGCAAATAAAGATGCTCAGGAGGCCGCGCCAAGCACCAAGGTGGCATTTTTGCCAGCTGTACTGCGTCTCTTTACGAAGGGAACTCACGCCTCAAAATCAGTTTGACTGTGTAAGGGCCTAAATGTTATACGTGTTCCTTTCAGCGTGTGCAAGGAGCAAAATTAATAGAGCAACCTTTGACTCGTGCAGCACTACTGCTGCATAAGGCGTGGCTCTTCTAGTTTGTAACACCTGAGGGGGGTTAAAGGTTAACTTTAAAATTGGTTCAATTAGGCTTCGGCCTACACTCTGCTCCCTCTCCTCCTGCTGACCCTGGGCTTTAACACCGCCAGTTTGGGCCCGGTACTGCTAGCTGCACAGAGAAAAACACCAGCCAATGTGTCAGTGGGGTCCAGCACCGCCAGCTGTTCCCCTGCTGTGTAGCCGGCAATGTGTCCTGCAAAAGCCACGCAGACACAAGAACTGAAATTGAAGGGAACCTGTCCCCCCTCCCCCAGGCGTTTGTACGTTTTACAGCCACCTCGTACAGCGGTAATGCTGCATGTGTGCAAGGTGGCTCATAAACGTATTCTCCTCGCACATGTGGAACTGAAAACACGTCTAAAATGTGTCCTCTGTGTGACCATTTAACCGTCCCGGTGGTGTGACTTTCCTTTGTAATGACACGCTGCAACCCCCTTGGTAGCGCTGCCCGTCTTCTGGCATCATTGTTTGGCTGCCTGCGCCTCTGCGGCCGCCCTGACCCACACAACGCCCCTCGGTGTCTTATTTATTTGGACTGCGAGGGTGTGATTGATGGGCATGAGCAGTGCATATCTTCGCCTGTTGTCACTCATCTCCTTCCGCCTTCTTCAGACTGTGCGGCTTCATGGCCGTGGCATGCGATAAGGGATCAGCTGACGCCGCACAGTCTGAAGCGGGTGTAAGGACCCGAGTGTGAGAGGCGAACATATGTGCTGCGCCAGGCCATGAATCCCAGACCCGCAGTGTTTTAACAATGTTAAGACACTGCGGGGCTGGGATTCATGGTCATCGCGAACCGCACCGGCCGACATTACATGATGTCAGAAGATGGGCAGCGCTAACAGCGCTAGGCCAGGGGATAACACGACAGCGCAGACTCCTGTACAGCAAATAACAACGCTCAGGAGGCTGCACCCAGCACCAAGGTGGGATTCTTGACATCTGTGCTGCGTCTCATTACGAAGGGAACTCGCGCCTCCAACACAGTTTGACTGTATAAACGGCTAAATGTTATACGTGTTTCATTCAGCGTGTGCAAGGAGAAAAATTAAAAGAGCAACCTTTGACTTGTGCGGCACTACTGCTGCATAAGCTGTGGCTCTTCTAGTTTGTAACCCCTGAGGGGGGGTTAAAGGTTTACTTTAAAATTGGTTCAATTAGGCTTCGGCCTACACTCTGCTCCCCCTGCAGAGCCCGGGCTCCAACACCGCCAGTTGGGGCCCGGTACTGCTAGCTGCACAGAGAAAAACACCAGCCAAAGTGTCAGTGGGGTTCAGCACCGCCAGCTGTTCCCCTGCTGTGTAGCCGGCAACGTGTCCTGCGACCGCCACGCAGGCACAACAGACCCAAAGCTGCCGCCAGTGCAGGCTTCGGCCTACACTCCCCTCCCCCTGCTCCTCTTCCTGCTCCTCCTCCTGCTGACCCTGGGCTCTAACACCGCCAGTTGGGGCCTGGTACTGCTAGCTGCACAGAGAAAAACACCAGCCAATGTGTCAGTGGGGTCCAGCACCGCCAGCTGTTCCCCTGCTGTGCAGCTGGCAACGTGTCCTGCAACAGCCACGCAGGCACAACAGACCCAAAGCTGCCGCCAGTGCAGGCTTCGGCCTACACTCTGCTCCCTCTCCTCCTGCTGACCCTGGGCTCTAACACCGCCAGTTTGGGCCCGGTACTGCTAGCTGCACAGAGAAAAACACCAGCCAATGTGTCAGTGGGGTTCAGCACCGCCAGCTGTTCCCCTGCTGTGTAGCCGGCATCGTGTCCTGCAAAAGCCACGCAGACACAAGAACTGAAATTGAAGGGATCCTGTCGCCCCACCCCCAGGTGTTTGTGTGTTTTCCAGCCACCTTGTACAGCAGTAATGCTGCATGTGTGCAAGGTGGCTCATAAACGTATTCTCCTCGCACATGTGGAACTGAAAACACGTCTAAAATGTGTCCTCTGTGTGACCATTTAACCGTCCCGGAGGTGTGACTTTCCTTTGTAATGACACGCTGCAACCCCCTTGGTAGCGCTGCCCGTCTTCTGGCATCATTGTTTGGCTGCCTGCGCCTCTGCGGCCGCCCTGACCCACACAACGCCCCTCGGTGTCTTATTTATTTGGACTGCGAGGGTGTGATTGATGGGCATGAGCAGTGCATATCTTCACCTGTTGTCACTCATCTCCTTCCGCCTTCTTCAGACTGTGCGGCTTCATGGCCGTGGCATGCGATAAGGGATCAGCTGACGCCGCACAGTCTGAAGCGGGTGTAAGGACCCGAGTGCGAGAGGCGAACATATGTACTGCGCCAGGCCATGAATCCCAGCCCCGCAGTGTTTTAACAATGTTAAGACACTGCGGGGCTGGGATTCATGGTCATTGCGAACCGCAGCGGCCGACATTAAATGATGTCAGAAGATGGGCAGCGCTAACAGCGCTAGGCCAAGGGATAACACGACAGCGCAGACTCCTGTACAGCAAATAACAATGCTCAGGAGGCTGCACCCAGCACCAAGGTGGGATTCTTGACATCTGTGCTGCGTCTCATTACGAAGGGAACTCGCGCCTCCAACACAGTTTGACTGTATAAAGGGCTAAATGTTATACGTGTTTCATTCGGCGTGTGCAAGGAGAAAAATTAAAAGAGCAACCTTTGACTTGTGCGGCACTACTGCTGCATAAGCTTTGGCTCTTCTAGTTTGTAACCCCTGAGGGGGGGTTAAAGGTTACCTTTGAAATCGGTTCAATTAGGCTTCGGCCTACACTCTGCTCCACCGGCAGAGCCCGGGCTCCAACAACGCTAGTTGCTGTCCGGAAGTGCTTGCTGCACAGAGCCAAACACCTCGCCAATGTGTCAGTGGGGTTCAGCACCGCCAGCTGTTCCCCTGCTGTGTAGCCGGCAACGTGTCCTGCGACCGCCACGCAGGCACAACAGACCCAAAGCTGCCGCCAGTGCAGGCTTCGGCCTACACTCCCCTCCCCCTGCTCCTCCTTCTGCTGACCCTGGGCTCTAACACCGCCAGTTGGGGCTCTAGGAAGACAAGCTTGAATAGGTCCCCATCCTGGTTCCAGTACCGTCAGCTGGTTCCGGGCAGAGCCTTTGGCTTAGGTGCCTCCCTCTGGGTATCCGATTTCCACCAACGTCAGGTGGTCCTTGGTAGTGCTTTCAGGCACGGGTACCTCCTGCTTAGTAACCGGGTTCCAGTAACGTCAGCTGGTCCTCGGTAGTTCCATTGGCTCTTGGACCTTCGGCTACCTATCCGGGTTCCAGTACCGTCAGCTGGTTCTCGGCAGTGTCTTGCTCTTGTACCTTCTGCTCCCCATCCTGGTTCCAGTACCGTCAGCTGGTTCCAGGCAGAGCCTTTGGCTTAGGTGCCTCCCTCTGGGTATCCGAGTTCCACCAACGTCAGGTGGTCCTTGGTAGTGCTTTCAGGCACGGGTACCTCCTGCTTAGTAACCGGGTTCCAGTAACGTCAGCTGGTCCACGGTAGTTCCATTGGCTCTTGGACCTTCGGGTAGCCATCCGAGTTCCAGATCCATCAGCTGTTTCTTGGCATTTTCTCAGCCTTCTTGTACCTTCTGCTACATTTCCAAGTTCAAGACCCTAAAGACGATGACCCGGAAGACCACCCCTAAGATGATGACGACACCAGAGACGACAACCACCGAGATGACGACGACCCTGGAGACGATGACCCCGAAGACGACCCCGATGACGACGACCCCGATGACGACGACCCCGGAGACGACGACCCTGGAGACGACGACGACATGGGAGACCGAGAAGCAGAAGAACAAGAGGCTGCAGAACAAAGAGCAGAAGAACATTAAGCATAACACTAAATATCAGAGCAAAAGATATTATCTAAATTATAAGCAGAAGAAGACTAAGCAGTGTATGGGGGTGAGTCCGTTCCTCCTCGTGGTGCCCCTGGATAAAGCCTGATGCTGCAGGCCAAACTGAACGCGGACAAATGTAACTCTTTTGTGACAGGCAGAACGGAAGGTGTAATCTTCAAACTTTTATAGATAACAACTACGGGAATGCCTGTCACAAATAAGAATATGATGAAGAAGTTGAATATGAAAAAGATAATAGTTAAATAAAAAGAATATGAACAATGTAAAAAAAAAAAATTAGAGGTAGAAGAAGATGAATAAGGTGAAGATAGTTGATGTCAAAGAAGCTGATGATGAGGATAATGAAGAAGAAAGTGTGGGAGAAGTAAAAAAGAAGGTGAAGGACGTGGAAGTAGTGAAACATCAATATCTGACAAAATAAAAAAAAAAAAATAGTCAAAATCGTTCTAAAGCCGACCGTCATAAAAAAAAACAAAAAAACCTGCTATTCTATTTGTTTGGGCTAAACCTCTGTGCCTTTAATGTCTCCGCCACCTCCCCCAATACATCCTACATTATTCTTAGTTGTTTTCCTTCATGTAGAATGAACCTACAAGGAAAGAAAGGGTTTATTTTAATTCCGATATTTTCGTCCCATTGACTTGCATTGGGATCGGGTATCGGTATCGGATTAGATCCGATACTTTGACGGTATCGGCCGATACTTTCCGATACCGATACTTTCCGATATCGGAAGGTATCGCTCAACACTACTCGCAATATGTCTTTGGCACATTGATAATGAGCTGGGGGTACAGGTCGATATCTCTCTTTAATGGGTTGATGATTTCCCATGGGGATATGATGTTGAATCCCTTTTACCTGCCCAAAATCTAGGGGGTGCTTGCTGAATACCCGCTCATACTCATGAACCACCCTGTAAGCCCCTTGTTTTTGGTGTGATGGGGTAGAGTCAGTGCCCACGTGTAATTTCTGACACCAATCTTCCATTTGTCCTGCAGAGCCATTGTCCTCCGCCTGGTTGGACGGGACCAAGGGTTATGTTGACTGTATCACATTATTATCAACAGCAAACAATTTGGCAAGTGTGGCATATTTGGTTAGGTGGACCTCTTCCTCTCCACAGTTAAGGACACATACTGGCACCCTCCCCTTGCGGACTTCAACCACCCCCCTGGCTGTCAGGAGGGTGGGCCTACTATCTGAATACACAGGTTCTACCAGGGCTTGGTAATCTTTACCTCTGAGGCCTATTGCTGCCTGACACCATATTAACATTTCACTCCTGGGGGGTATTGCAATGGGGATTGAATCACTCACTGTGACTCGGCCGATTTCTCCACCAGTCAGTTCTACCTGCTGTCTCTGCATCAGACCTCTGATTTCTTTCTGTAGGGCACGTTGTTCACTGTAACCAGCTGTTTCTGCTACCTACTGTAACAAGACAATAACCTCTGCAAGACAATTTTCTATGACATTAGTACCAATGGTCATCATGGGGTTACATTCACGTCGGTCAATATCAACAATTATAATTCCTTGGCCCTTCAATTCTACCCACCCCACTTTAATGGTGACCTCTTTGTACCCCACTTGTGGCAATGGCTGACCATTACTGGCTACGGAGAACAGGTCGTCCTCCAATGTACTTGGCTCTCCAGTTTTGTGGGCCTGGTCATCCTACTCCTGGGGGTTGGCCCTCTGCCCCAGGGGTTGCTCGTTTAAATGGCAGTACCTTGCAATGTGGCATGCCTGGTTGCAGCGGCGGCAGATGGATCGTCCATCCTGATGAAAGCGATCGTCGTCTCTGCCTCTGGTCGGCAGGATCCTCCTCTGTCGTCGCCAGGGAACATCCACCAGTCTGGAAGCCAGCTTGATCTTCTCCTTGGGGGCCTCCTGTAGAGACTGCACGGTCCGAGCTAAGGCAGCAACGCTCTTGGTCAGCTTCTGCATCTGGAGGCATAGTCTTTCAGGATCTGGGCATCGGTGGTACGTGAGGGCTTGACTCCTAGGAAGTACTGCACGACTGGGCTGTCACTCCTGTAGCACTTGGATGGCCTTGTCTTTAAATTGCGCAAAGGTCAGGTCAGGATTCTGCATGGCCAGGAGGTGCAGTTGGGCCCTTTGGTTATTGCACAGGAGCCCCTCGATGAACCGCTCCTTTAAGAGTTTATCTTCACCTTGCATGCTGTTTGGATCAACCTGCTTGATTGCTCGCAGTGCCTCCTGGAGATTAAGGGCATAGTCCCGTAAGCTATCCTGCGGCCTCTGCTTGCACCCATAGAACGTCAATTTAATTTCTGTAGCGGTGCGGGTGTCAAAGGTGGTTTTAAGCTTTGCAAAGACCTGCTGCACAGTTCCTTTATCCACAGCGGGCCAGGACTTCACCTTTCTCAGAGCCGCTTCAAACAGTTGGCCCGTTACCATGTGAACCTTCTGAGGCTCTGTCAGGGGATAAAACTCAAGCAGGCTGCAGATTCCTTCTTTAAAGTCAGTTAATGTATGCGATTCTCCAGAGTATCGCGGGAGCTAGGCTACTCCAGGTAGGTATGGCATGGAGAAGGGCATTATGGCCGCTGTAGCCGTGGCGGTGTCCGGCTGGCTGATGGAAGCGGCAAGCTCTGCGGGACCCGGCGGCGGTACAAGGCCTGCGGCTGCGCCTATTGCGCGGCCTGGAGGCGCTTCTAGGTCTGCGGCTGCGACTGCTACTTCCCTTCCCGAATAGGGCATGGCCGTTCCTCCCCTCTGCTAACCTGGTGGAAGTCGGAGATCCTCTCCGGAATTGGCACTTTGCAGCGTCTCTTCTGGTGGCTCTGCTGCACGGCGTCTCCACTTCCAGCTTTCCAGGCAGCAACACAGCACCCGTCTTCTTGCTTCTCGCTCTTTTCGGCTGGCTCTTCCCACGAAGGTATGGCTCCTCCCCTTGCGCTCCACACGGCACGGCAATGGCGGATTTTGGCGGCAATTTTTGGCGGGAAATTGCAACACACAGTCTTTAAGCAAATCACAGTTCAAATACAGTTCTGGCACAGTTCTTAGGTGCACATGACCTGATTTTCAGGCTTAAGTTGATCCTGTTCACGACGCCAAAGATGGATCACCCCCAAGTAAGGGCAATGGGGTACTCGGCACCGGGTCCTTCAGTTCAGGGGATGTCACGGTGGCTGACCTGGTCAGTGGCCCTTTGAGGGACGTCCAATAAAGAAAGGGGATTTTATGGTTTTGGGAAAGGTCTTTAAAGGGGAAATGTTCATGACTCCACATGTGGTATTCGGTCAGGATGACCGATGCTGCTTAGGGGTCCGCTGGGGTGATGTTATGTTAGCAAGATGGTATACCTTCCCACAGGTGAAGTGTGTCCCCAGGGCTTCCCAGAAGTGTAGATGGTGATGGCGGTTGATGTAAGACGCAGTGAATAACGAGGACACAAGGTTGCAGTCTCTTTACCTTTTACTGAAGACTTCAGCATCCACAGTCCACGGTACAGACCACAGGGTAGGCAGAGTCTGGCCGGTCCGAAGGCAAATCCAGAGTCCCCTTATCTAGGTGGAAATCAGTAGCTTTCCTCTAGCGCCTGTGTGTTGTAGTACCTCCCTGCTGAGCTTCTCGGTAAGGTCCTCACAACTATTGTAGATGTTCTAGATGTTATTTCTTCCTCTCTGTCCCCCAGATGGTATGGATAGGACAAACCCGTATGACTGATGGCCTGAGGCTTTTTACAGGGACCCTAGAGATGCCTCGGCCCCCACAAGTTGCCACCGTGCCTCCTGGGTATAAGGTCGGGCAGCCAATGTGGAATTGACTGTCCTGCCGGTCTCAGGAGCAAGGCTTAGAGACAGTTCCTCCTTCGGTGTTCCGGCCACCGGCTTCTGCGCCTCAGAAGGAGGCAGCCTTTTACAGGGCAGAACTCCTTCTGGTTTTATCTCCTTGTGCTATGACTTAGTTTCTCACCCGCTACAATACAGTTCTCTTCGTGTCCTTTCTTAGGATGCTGCCGCACGTGGGGCAGGTGCAGCTTTGTAGCCTTCTATCTAGGCCTCTGGCAGGATCCCACCCCTGTCAAGGACCCTCTGTCTGCAGCTCTGATGTTCCTCCTTCCCCTGTCTGCCTGTCAGGATGTTGCCTGGGCAAAGCCCAGCCAGCTTCTGACTAACTTTCTATCCAGCCCACCAGTTTTACCTAATTCTGAGGAGTGCCCTAGTAGATAGGAGCAAGGCTCCCCCTGGTGGACTGTAGTGTGAAATGTGGTGTATGGTTTGTGATACCTGGTAGGAAGATCTCCTTTATTGCCTTCAGACGTAACATCACTCGACCTGGTGGAAGAACGACATTACTGCAATGACCAGAACTCTGGGGCGCTGCATATATTCATAAGCAGGGGCGTACATAGAAATCATGGGGCCCCATAGCAGAGGTTCTATTTGAGTTCCCCTCCTCCCCCAAAAAAATAGCCTTGATATTTCATGGCATCACAGAAGAGCATATCTCAACTTTACAGCCCTTACAAAGTCATTTTCCTCCTATATAGTCCTCCATACAGTATTATGTGCATGACAGTGCTCCATACAGCATAATGGGCCCCATATAGTGATCCATACTGTATGCAGTATTATAGGTACCACATAGTCCTCAATACAGTATTATAGGCAGCATATAATTCCTCTCACAGTATAATGGGCACCACATAGTGCTTCATACAGTATAATGGGCCCAATATAATGCTCCATACAGCATAATGGGCCCCACATAGTGCATCATACAGAATAATGGGCCCCATGTGTTGCTTATTTATAAAAAATAAATAAATAGTGCTCTATACAGCATAATGGGCCTCATTTAGTACTCAATACACTATAAAGGGCCCCTTATAGTGTTCCATATTATAAAATGGGCCTCACATAGTGCTCCATACAGTATAATGTGCCCAATATAGTGCTCCATACAGAATAATAGGCCCAATATGTATTGCTCCATACAGTATAATGGGCCCCAGATAATGCCACATACAGTATAATGGGCCCCTTATAATGCTCCATACAGTATAATGTTCCCCACATAGTGCTCCATACAGTATATTGTGCCCCACATAGTGCTCCATATGACATAACGGACCCCATATAGTTCATACAGTATTATGGGCACCACATAGTGCTCTATACAGTATAATGGGACCCATATACTGCTCCATACAGTATAATGGGGAACATATCAAGCCCAAAAGAGTATAATGGGCTACATATAGTGCTCCATACAACATAAATGGCCTCTCATAGTGCTTCATACAGTATAATGGGACCCATATATTGCTCTATTCAGTATAAGTGGCCACACAGTGGCCACATAGTGCTTCATAGCTCCATACAGTATAATGGCTGCCATATAGTGCTCCATATATAAAAAAAATAAATAGGGCTCCATACAGCATAATGATCCCCATATTGTGTTCCATATAGTATAATGGCCAGCATATAGAGCTCAATTCAGTATAATGGGCCTCATATAGTGCTCCATACAGTATAATGGGCCCCATAAAGTGCTCCATATAATATAATGGACCTCACATAGTGATCCATATAGTATAATGGGCCACATTTAGTAAACTTATAAAGTTGTACTTATTATTCAGATTGTGCTCTCATTGTTAGGTGTTTGTTGCTTTGAAATAAAACTTCGGCAAGTTAAAAACTTTTCTGCTTAGAAAGGGTGTGATGTCATCTAGGTGTGAAGACAACAAAAGTTGACTCATTCCAAAGCAGATGATAGTTTTCTCACCAGACATACGTTTTCTGCAGCCTTTATAGTCATTAGTAAGTGTTAATTGAACTCAATAAATGCAAATATATAATCTGCTACACATTTTATTGTAAATTCACCTGTGTACAATTTTGCACATATGAATATGAAGACGATTTATAGATAACATTTTTATCACTATGAAGCTAATCTTGCACCAATCAGTCATAATAACATTAAAACCACCTGCTTGTCATCAAAATAGCAGCAGATCCTTTACTGGATGACTTTTTCAATCTCTCACATAACTCTGGATGAATTTTTGCTTACTCTTCCATACACAGTTGCTTAAGTTTGTTAAGGTTTGTGGGCATCTGTTTATGCACAACTCTCTGTCCCGTCACAGCATTTCAATTGAGTTTAGATCTGGGCTTTGACTTTGTAACATCTAGATTCTAGCATGGGTGTGAATAGAATTGCAGGTCCCGGCTAATCAATGATAACAGTATTCTGTGACCCCTTGAAAGGAGCCTTGAGAACCTCTCATCTGATACCATTTCCAATTGATTAGACGGTCTGGTGCAACACCGTAATTGCAGTATGATGAGCATCTGATGTCATACCAAGCAGGCTAACCAAAATAAATGACGTGGATGCCAGGAGGTAGTGGGTGGTCCTCAAAGCACCTGTCCAGTGACCACAGATTCCTGACATGGCCAATGTACCGCGACCACAGATTATTGATGTGAACGACTTTCACCACTCCAAGATGCACCGAGAACCTTTACTTGGTTTGAACAGCCATTTTGTGCTGATAGTCCCTTTAAAGGTCCCTGTATACAAAGAATGTATAGAAATTACATGAACAATTGTTTGGCCAATAGTCATTTTTCTCATTCCCCCATACACGGAAGTGCTCTGTTAGTCAAGCGTTTCTGTGTTCTCTATGTGAGAGCCACTACCAGACTTTTTTGGCCACGGCTTACCTCCAGAGTTAACAAAATGGGCAGCATGGTGGCTCAGTGGTTAACACTGCAGCCTTGCAGGGCTGGAGTTCTGGGTTCAAATCCCACAAAGGACAACATCTGCAAGGAGTTTATATATTCTCCCAATGTTTGTGTGCATTTCTTCACATACTGTAAAATTATACCAATAGTAAATTTAGATTGTGAACCGCAATGGGGGTGATGATGATGAAAACTATGGAAATTAATGTGGCAGAAATTCAGAAGGCAAAATCCCTGTCTCCCCTAACGTTATCTGTCAGGGGAGAGTCTGTAGATCCTTATACACATTAGACTGTTGGCAGATAATGAGGGATAGGGCTTAAGTTGGAAAAATTAAAGCATTTATTGTTTTCAATATCTCTGACAATGCAGCACATAATGATACTACTGCATTAGGATAATTCATACAGTTATGTCACACTCACAGCCCATAGGTCATGCACAGAATGAGTTTTCAGCATCATAGAAGAGATCTATGTGCAGCGCCCCAGAGTCCTTGTCATTGCAGTACTGTCGCTCCGCCACCAAGGGGAGTGATGGTACGTCTGATTGCACTAAAGGAGTTCACCTGACCAGGTATCACAGTCACACATTACACTTCACACTCCGGCCACCAGGGGGAGCAAAGTGTTCTATGTATTAGGCCACTCCTCACACTCTGGTAAAACTGGGGGTTGGATAGGAAGTTAGGCAGAAGCTGACTGGGTTTTGCCCAGGTAACATCCAGTGAGAGAAGAGCGTTGCTTGGGAAGATCCAGGGGGTCCCTGTCAGGGGTGGGATCCTGACAGAGGCCTAGCGAAAGGACAGATCGTTATGGAGCCGCGCCTGCACTTCATTGTGGCGGCATCCTAAGAAAGGACACGAAGCGAAGTATATTGTGGAGAAGTGAGAAACGAGATCACAGCACAAAGGCGATAGAACCAGTAGGAGTCGTGCCACGAGATCGGCAACATCCTACGGAGGCGCGTAGCCGGTGGCCGGAACGCCGAGGAAGTATTGGGCTCTACGCATTACTTCAAACCAAGGGCAGGGCAGTTAATTTTAGGTTGGCTGCCTCACCTTAATCACCTAATGAAGACAACGGAGGCAATTGTGGGAGAGGGGCATCTCTAGGGTCCCTATAAAATAACTCCAGGCCTACCCCGTCATACGGGTGCGTCCTATCCATATCATCTGGGGGACGGAGAGAAAGAACAGAAACATACATGACAGTTGTGAGGTCTATCCCGTGGTGCTCAGCAAGGAAGTACTACAACACCCAGGCGCTAGTAGGTAGGCACTGATTTCCACCTGCAAAGGGAACTCTGGATGTGCCTTCGGACTGGCCGGTCTCAGCCAGCCCTGTTAACAGTGCTCTGGATTGCGGATGCCGAAGCCTTCAGTAAGGAGGTAAAGAGACTGCAACCCTGTGTCCTCGTTATTTGCTGCGACCTACGCCACCACCCACACCTTTTATTGGGTGCCCCTTAGCAGGACCACGGACCGGGTCGGGCCACCGTGACATCCTCAGAACCGATAGACCCGGTACCGAGTACCTCGCTGTCCTGCGTCTGGGGGTCGCTTCAACTTGGCGTCACGAACAGGATCTACTTAAAGCCTGAAGAATCAGGTCATGTGTGCCTTGGAACTGTGACTGAATTGTGCTTGAAATGTGATTTATTGCAAAGACTGTGTATTGCTATTTGCTGCCAAAATCGCTGCCATTATGGCGCCACGAGGAGCGCAGGAGAAGAAGAAGGGCATGGATTTGTGGGCGTAGACAAACTGAAGAGCGCGAAGAACAATGGCCGCCCAGTCTAAGTATTTCTGTACCTTGAGGACGTGTCCGTCAGCAGCCAAGATCCGCCTCCTGATCCTCAATGGAGGGCGGAGACAAAGAAAGCGAAACCGCCCAAGGAGGAGAGAGCGGGAAAAAGACCAGGAAGCGAGCCACGTGGAGGACATCCTGGCCAGTTGCTCAGATCTAGAATGCGGGGTTGAAGCAGAGAACTCCCCCAGCTACTCGGAAAAGCACAGCAGCCAGATCTCCACGATTGGAACCGGCCTTCTGCAGATCGAGATGGAGGAATTGATTGAGCAGCTCCTCCAACTACGGGTGGAAACCAAGACCTTATCCCAGGAGACGCCAGCGGAGGATTCCCTGACATCGGTTCCTGTGCCGCTGCCCGAGCTGCTGCCAATGACTCCACCGACGTCACCGCCAGTGGAGCCAGCCGCGAGGGAGGACGCCGCACCGGCCGGTAAGCACGCTGACCCTGCCCCGCCAGCCGAGGACCTGTTGATAGGCCCTGTCGCAGCACCACCTCCCCCAGGGACCCATAGACTCCAACGCCTTGCACCCTGGGATCAGGCCATGGGTATGGAGCACTTCCTCAAGGCCCCGATTTCACTGATCACCGTGGCAGAAGAGGTCTATGCGGAGCGGACCGTATGTCGCTGGGTGAACCCAGGGTCAGACTTCATTGGGTTCCCCGGAGTAAAGACACAGGAAGGGGAGATGGTGGAGGCCCTTAGCTGGGAGGAATACCAGGCCCAGCTGGACCAACGATGGGAGAAGGAGGAGAAGGAGTACCAGGCCCAGTGGGAGGCCCATCACCAGCGGGACCTAGCAGTGAAGGACAGGGCCCACAAGGACCGCACCACCCACCAGGCCCCACGCAGGCAGGGCACTGTCATAGCCTTTAGACTCCATGGGGCTTCATTAAAGAACCAGACCTGTATGCCGAGGTCTTCGTGAACCGACGAGATGTGGAGTCCCACCTCAGGGAAGGCCACCCGGACCGGGATCTTTACCCAGGAGACATTGTCACCTATACCAGGCACTTCGGGGAGAAGGGCTGGTTCACGCTAAACGTGCACAAACAGCAAGGCCTAGTAACACCTACACCCAAAGCGCCAAGGAAAGTGTCTCCCATGGCAGTGGCGCCCCCTCATGGTCAGGCTACGGTTACTGTTATGATCTGATGACCTAGGAGCCGCATGAAACTTTCTCTGGAGTCGGTGGCACCTGTACTGACCGCAATCCTGAACTAACACCGCAACTAGAAGTAGCCGTGGGGTGTGCCTAACACTCCCTAAACACCTCGACACAGCCAGAGGACTAAATACCCCTATAGATGGAAATGGGAATGCTATCTTGCCTCAGAGCAGACCCCCAAAGGATAGGCAGCCCCCCACAAATAATGACTGTGAGTAGGAGAAGAATAGACACACGCAGGTAGAAAACAGGATTTAGCAAAAGAGGCCACTCTAGCTAAATAGGAAAGGATAGGACAGATAACTAGGCGGTCAGTATTAAAACCCTTTCAAAAATATCCACAGCAGATAATACAAAAAGTTCCACAATCTAACTAAAGACATGGAATGTATATCTGCCACTCCAGAGAATCCAGCAAGACTGGGAAAATACTGACACAATCTAAGCTGGACAAGAAAACACAAAGAATAGCACTGAATTGTGAAGCACACAACATGTGTGCCACAGGGAAAAAGAACCAGACACTTATCTTTGCTGATTTGGCAAAAAGGCAGGAGGAACCAGGCAGAGGTCCTACACCTCCCAACAGCAATTGACAACTGGCAAGGACTAATGAATCCTGCACGCCTAAATACCCCAGTCAGATCTGCAATCAGCAGATACACCTGACCAGGACTGCAACTCAGGGGCAACTGCATTACCACCTACAACCACCGGAGGGAGCCCAAAAGCAGAGTTCACAACAGTACCCCCCCTTGAGGAGGGGTCACCGAACCCTCACCAGAGCCCCCAGGCCGATCAGGACGAGCCAGATGAAAAGCATGAACCAAATCAGCAGCATGGACATCAGAAGCAAAAACCCAAGAATTATCCTCCTGGTCATAACCCTTCCATTTGACAAGGTACTGAAGCCTTCGCCTCGAAAAACGAAAATCTTCTCAACCACATACTCCAACTCCCCATCAATTAACACAGGGGCCGGAGGATCAACAGAGGGAACAACGGGCACCACATATTTCCGCAATAAAGATCTATGGAAGACATTATGGATAGCAAACGAGGCCGGAAGCGCCAATCAAAAAGACACCGGATTAATAATCTCAGAAATCCTATAAGGACCAATAAACCAAGGCTTAAACTTAGGGGAAGAGACCTTCATAGGAACATGACGGGAAGACAACCAAACCAAATCCCCAACCCGAAGCCGGGAACCAACACACCGACGACGGTTAGCAAAACGTTGAGCCTCCTCCTGAGACAACACCAAATTGTCCACCACATGAGCCCAAATCTGCTGCAACCTGTCAACCACAGAATCCACACCAGGACAGTCAGAAGGCTCAACCTGCCCAGAAGAAAAACGAGGATGAAAACCAAAATTACAAAAAAAAGGCGAAACCAAAGTAGCCGAACTAGCCCGATTATTAAGGGCAAACTCGGCCAATGGCAAAAAGGCCACCCAATCATCCTGATTGGCAGACACAAAGCATCTCAAATAAGTCTCCAAAGTCTGATTAGTTCGCTCCGTCTTTCCATTTGTCTGAGGATGGAATGCAGAAGAAAAAGACAAATCAATGCCCAGCCTAGCACAAAAGGCCCGCCAAAACCTAGAAACAAACTGGGAACCTCTGACGGACACAATATTCTCCGGAATACCATGCAAACGAACCACATGCTGAAAAAACAACGGAACCAACTCTGAAGAGGAAGGCAATTTAGGCAAAGGCACCAAATGAACCATCTTAGAAAACCGGTCACAAACAACCCAGATAACCGACATCCTCTGGGAAACCGGAAGATCAGAAATAAAATCCATAGAAATATGCGTCCAGGGCCTCTCAGGGACCGGCAATGGCAAAAGTAACCCACTAGCACGGGAACAACAAGGCTTGGCCCGCGCACAAGTCCCACAGGACTGCACAAAAGAACGCACATCACGTGACAACGAAGGCCACCAAAAGGACCTACCAACCAAATCTCTGGTACCAAAAATACCAGGATGACCAGCCAACACAGAACAGTGAACCTCAGAAATCACTCTACTAGTCCATCTGTCAGGAACAAACAATTTCCCCACAGGACAGCGGTCAGGTCTATCAGCCTGAAATTCCTGAAGAACCCGCTGTACATCAGGGGAAATGGCAGAAAGGACCACCCCTTCTTTCAGAATGCCGACCGGTTCAAGGGCCTCAGGAGAATCAGGCAAAAAACTCCTAGAAAGGGCATCAGCCTTAATATTCTTAGAACCCGGAAGATACGAAACCACGAAATCAAAACGGGAAAAAAACAAGGACCTTCGAGCCTATCTAGGACTCAGCCGTTTGGCAGACTCGAGGTAAATCAAATTCTTATGATCGGTCAGGACCACAATACGGTGCTTAGCTCCCTCAAGCCAATGTCGCCACTCCTCAAACGCCCACTTCATAGCCAACAACTCCCGATTGCCGGCATCATAATTGCGTTCAGCAGGCGAAAACTTGCGGGAGAAGAAGGCACACGGTTTCATCAAAGAACCAACAGAATCCCTCTGAGACAAAACGGCCCCTGCCCCAATCTCAGAAACATCAATCTCAACCTGAAACGGAAGAGAAACATCTGGTTGGCGCAACACCGGAGCAGAAGTAAATCAGCGTTTAAGCTCCTGAAAGGCAGAGACAGCCGCAGAGGACCAATTCGCCACATCAGCGCCTTTTTTCGTCAAATCAGTCAAGGGTTTAACCACGCTGGAGAAGTTAGCAATGAAACGGCGATAAAAATTTGCAAAACCCAAAAATTTCTGAAGGCTCTTCACGGATGTGGGTTGAATCCAATCATGAATGGCCTGAACCTTAACCGGATCCATCTCCATAGATGAGGGAGAAAAAATAAAGCCCAATAAAGAAACCTTCTGCACCCCAAAGAGACACTTAGACCCCTTCACAAAGCATTGTCACGAAGGATCTGAAATACTATCCTGACCTGTTCCACATGAGACTTCTGCAGCGCCCCAGAGTCCTGGTCGTTGCAGTATCGTCGCTCTGCCGCTAAGGGGAGTGATGTTGCGTCTGATTGCAATAAGGGAGTTCACTTGACCAGGTATCACACACTATACTTCACACTCCGGCCACCAGGGGGGGTGGTTCTATCTAGTAAGCCACTCTTCACACTCTGGTAAAACTGGGGGGTTGGACAACAAGACGGGGAGAAGTGACTGAGGAGAGCTAGAGAGAGGACCTGTCAGGGATGGGATCCTGGCAGACTCCTAAGAGACCAACGCAACAAGTGAGCAGCGGGAATACAGCAAAGAGGCAATAGGACCAGAAGGAGTTGTGCTGAGAGATCGAGGCAACATCCTTCTGATGCGCAAACAGTCGGTGGCCGGAACGCCGAGAAAGTAAGAGACTTTAAGCATTACTTCAAACCACGGCAGGACAGCCAATTATAGGTTGGCTGTCTCACTAAAACACCTAAGCAGACAACGGAGGCAGCTGTGGGAGAGGGGCGACTCTAGAGTCCCGGAAGAACTCCAGGCCTACCCCATCATACGGGTGCGTCCTGCCATATCATCTGCGGGACGGAGAGAGAGAACGAACATCAGAGACAGAATTAGTTGTGAGGACTATCCCGGGTGCTCAGCAGGGAAGGACTACAACACATAGGCGCTAGCAGGTAGACGCTGATTCTCACCTGTCAAAGGAACTCCTAATGTGCCTTTGGACCGGCCGGTCTCAGACAGCCCAGTTAACAGTGCTCTGGATCGGCTAACTCGAAGCCTTCAGTAAAAGAGGTAAAGAGACTGCAACCTGGTGTTCTCCTTATTTACTGCGATCTGCACCGCACCACCATAACCTCATCACCATCCGCACCTTTCATTGGGCGCCCCTCAGCAGGGTCACGGATCGGGTCTAGCCACCGTGACAATCCCAGCGCAGAGACTCAGAGGCCCGGTACCGGGTACCCCTCGGCCCTGCAACAGTGGGGGCGCTACAACTTGGCATCACGAACAGGATGTACTTAAGCCTGAAGAATCAGGTCATGTGTGCCTTGGAACTGTGACTTATTGCAAGGACTGTGCATTGTTATTGCGCCAAGAGTTCCTGCCACAATTTGCCATCGCCACGCATGGGGGGAGGAGCCTTAGCTTCGTGGGCGGAACCGGACAAAAAGAAGCGCGGAACGAGAAAACGCAGTAAGGTGCCAACCCCGGAAGAGGAACTCCGACCTCCAGCAGGTTAGTGGGAGGAAGGGAAAGCCATGTCTGAGTCAGGGGAAGCGGAGGCGGCGGTCACAGCCGTGAACGCAGAGGCAGCTCCGGTCCCCTTAGCGGATGTAGCCGCGGCCCTAATACCACCACCGGTGGCCGCAGAGCCCGCTGCCCCCATCAACCAGTCGGACACTGCCGCTACCACAAAGGCCATAATGCCCTTCTCTATGCCATACCTGCCCGGAGCGGCCTGGCTCCCGCGATACTCCGGGGAGTTGCACGCATTAACTGATTTTAAAGAGGGAATCTGCAGCCTGCTCGAGTTCTATCCCCTGACGGAGCCACAGAAGGTTCATATGATAATCGGCCAACTCTTCGGGGCGGCTTTGAGGGAAGTGAAGTCCTGGCCCGTCGCGGATAAGGGAACTGCGCAGCAGGTTTTTGCAAAGCTTAAAGCCACCTTTGTTACCCGCACTGCTACAGAAATTAAACTGACTTTCTATGGATGCAAACAGAGACCGCAGGATAGCTTACGGGACTATGCCCTTAATCTCCAGGAGGCGCTGCGGGCCATTAAGCAGAGTGACCCCGACAGCATGCAGGATGAGGATAAACTCCTGAAGGAGTGGTTCATTGAGGGGCTCCTGTGCAGTCACCAACGGGGCCAACTGCACTTCTTGGCCATGCAAAATCCAGACTTGACTTTTGTGCAATTCAAGGATAAAGCCATCCAGGCGTTGCAGGAGCGACAGCCCAGCTGTGCGGTGCCTCCCAGGCGTCCCGCTCTCACATACCACCAGGAGGTGGCGTCAGATGCCCCAGTCGCCGCCGAGGCCGATGCCCAGAGCCTAGAGGACGACTCCCCTGCAGGGCTCCGCCTCCAGATGCAGGAGCTGACCAAGAGCGTTGCTGCCCTGGCCCGGACGGTGCAGTCCCTACAGGAGGCCCCCAAGGAGAAGATCCAGCTGGCCTCCAGACCAGAGGATGTCCCTTGGATGCGACCGAGTCGGACTCCGCCGAACAGAGGCCAGGACGACGATCGCTTCCATCGGGACGGACGACCCATCTGCCGCCGCTGTCACCAGGTGGGCCACCTGGCAAGGTACTGTCCTTTAAACGAGCAACCCCTGGGGCAAAGGGCCAACCCCCAGGAGTAGGACGATCAGGCCCGCAGCATTGGAGAGCCAAATACATTGGAGGGCGACCAGTTCTTCCTGTAGTGGTTGACGGTATCCCCATGAACGCTTTGCTGGACACCAGTTCTCAGGTGACGACTATGCCTTACGTGCTTTATAAACGGTATTGGGAGGACACCGATATTACTCGTGGCCCCAATGACGATTTCACCATAATAGCCAGTAATGGTCAGCCATTGCCACAAGTGGGGTATAAAGAGGTCACCATCAAGGTGGGGCGGGTGGAATTGAAAGCCCAAGGGATTGTAATTGTTGATATTGACCGCCGAGAATGTAATCCCATGATGACTATCAGTACTAATGTTATAGAAAATTGTCTTGCAGAAGTTATTGTTTTGTTGCAACAGGTAGCAGAAACCGCTGGCCTCAGTGAACAACGCGCCCTGCAAAAAGAAATCAGAGCTCTGATGCAGAGACAGCAGGTAGAGCTGACTGGTGGTGAGATTGGTCGTGTCACTGTGAGTGATTCAAACCCCATCGCGATACCCCCCAGGAGTGAGATGTTAATATGGTGTCGGGCAGCCATAGGCCTCAGGGGTAAGGACTACCAGGCCTTGGTAGAACCCGTATACTCAGACAATAGGCCTACTATCCTGACAGCCCGGGGGATGGTCGACATCCGCCAAGGGAGGGTGCCCGTACGTGTCCTCAATTGTGGGGAGGAGGAGATTCACCTCACCAAGTATGCCACGCTCGCCAAACTGTTCGTTGTCAATAATAGTGTGATACAGACACCTGAACCCTTGGTCCCGTCAAACGTGGCGGAGGACAACGGTTCTGCAGGGCACTCGAAAGATTGGTGTCAGGAATTGCATGTGGGCACTGACTCCACCCCAGCCCATCAGAAACAGGGGGCCTACAGGGTGGTTCACGAGTACGAGCAGGTATTCAGCAAACACCCCTTAGATTTTGGGCAGGTGAAAGGGATCCAACATCACATCCCCACGGGAGATCACCGACCCATAAAAGAGACATATCGCCCTGTACCCCCAGCTCATTACCAGTGTGCCAAGGACATGTTACGAGAAATGAAGGAGGCTGGGGTGGTGAGAGACAGTTGTAGCCCCTGGGCAGCCCCATTAGTCCTTGTTAAAAAGAAGTATGGTACAATGAGGATGTGTGTTGATTACAGGCAGTTGAATCGCATTACACATAAGGACGCATACCCACTGCCCAGGATAGAGGAGTCTCTGGCTGCCTTAAAATCTGCTAACTACTTCTCTACCTTAGATCTCACCAGTGGGTACTGGCATGTTCCCGTGGTGGAGGCGGACAAAGAGAAGACAGCCTTCACGACACCGATGGGTCTCTGCGAATTTAACTACATGCCCTTCGGATTGTGCAATGCCCCGGGGACGTTTCAGAGAATGATGGAGTGCTGCCTGGGGCACAAGAACTTTGAAACCGTACTGCTGTATTTGGATGATGTCATTGTCTTCTCTAAGACCTACGAAGACCATCTGAAGCACCTGGCTGAGGTGTTTGAAGCCCTGTCCAACTTTGGCTTAAAGGTGAAACTGTCCAAATGTCATCTGCTGAAACCAAAAGTGCAGTACCTGGGCCATGTGGTGAGCGCCGAAGGAGTGGCCCCAGACCCCGACAAGGTCACGGTGATCCAGGACTGGCCAAAGCCCAGCAACCTCCACGAAGTCCGGCAGTTCCTTGGGCTGTTAGGCTATTACCGGAGGTTCATTAAGGACTTCACCAAGAAGGCCGCGCCCTTGCAAAACCTGTTGGTGGGCCAATCAAAGAAGACCAAGGGGAGGAACACCCCATTCGATTGGAACGAGGGGCTGGAGGGATCCTTCACTTGCTTAAAGTCGGCACTGACGGGAGAAGAGGTACTGGCCTACCCCGAATACGACCAACCGTTTGTGCTGTACACGGATGCCAGCAATGTAGGATTGGGAGCTGTGCTGTCCCAGGTCCACAAAGGCAAGGAGAGGGTAATCGCTTATGCCAGCAGGAAACTTCGTCCCACGGAAAGGAACCCTGACAACTACAGTTCCTTTAAGCTGGAATTCCTTGCCATTGTCTGGGCAGTGACAGAGAGGTTCAAACACTACCTGGCCTCAGCAAAATTCACCGTCTTCACGGATAGCAATCCGCTAACGCATCTGGATACCGCCAAACTCGGAGCCTTGGAACAACGGTGGATGGCCCGACTGTCCAACTATGACTTCACCATCAAGTACCGGGCAGGACGCAAGAATGCAAATGCCGATGCCTTGTCTCGAATGCCCAATTTGCCAGAAGCGGGGGAAGACCCGGAGGCACTTGAAGAGGTGGAGCTGCCTGCATTCCATCGCCCCAAAGCCACTCAGAACTCCCATCATGTGAAGAACAGGCACAAGAACCAACCGGATGCCACGCTGAATCCCCTGCCCCATCATGGATGGGCGGAAACCCAGGATGGTGACCCCGCGGTCCGTCGGGTGAAAGAGCTCTTGACGCAGGCAGGGTTGCATCCCGGCCCAGATGATCTACAGGAGACCCAACAGCTGTGGAAAGGGAGAAGCAAACTGTTTATCCATGATGGCAAGCTGTGCCGGAGAAGCATCGACCCACGTACTCACGAATTGGTATGGCAGATAGTAGTGCCAAGGCAAGATGTGCCCATGGTTCTAGGAGCCTACCACGATGGAGCCGGACACTTCGGGTGGAAGAAGCTGGAGAGGCTACTCCGAGGGAGGTTCTATTGGATTGGCATGAAGAGAGCCATTGAGAAGTGGTGTCGAGAGTGCGGTCCATGTAGCCTATGCAGGAGGGACCGTGGCAGCCAACGGGCTCCCTTGCAGCCTATCATCACCAGGCGGCCGCTCGAACTGGTCGCGCTGGACCATGTGAAGCTGACACCTAGCCGGTCAGGCTATGTCTACGCTCTTACCATTGTGGATCACTACTCCAGATTTTTGGTGGTTGTGCCTGTCAAGGATCTAACGGCCAGGACGGCCGCCAAGGCTTTCCAGCAGTACTTTTGTAGGCCCCATGGCTACCCGGAGAAGGTACTGACCGATCAGGGACCAGCATTCGAAGCGGAGGTGTTCCAAGAGTTCGGCCAACTGTACAGGTGTAAGAAGATCAGAACCACACCATACCATCCCCAAACCAATGGGATGTGCGAAAAGATGAACCAGGTGGTGATCAACTTACTAAAGACTTTGCCCATAGAGGAACGGAGCCTGTGGCCAACGAAGCTGCCTGACTTGGTGGACATATATAATCACATCCCAGTAAATTCCACCAACTATACTCCAGCATACCTAATGCGAGGAAGGTCTAGCAAGTTACCCGTTGATCTGGACATGGGGGTCCTAACCCCCGAAGACACATCGCCGGATGCCGATTGGGATACCGAGAGGCGGCAAAGGTACCGCAAGGTACAAGAATGCATGGAAAGAAGCCTTGCTCAGGCCAGGCAAAAACAGGAATGGGACTACAACCAGCATGCCCCTGCAATTCCTTTGCCACCTGGTGAGCACGTACTCAAACGAAAGAGGAGGCTACACAAACTCGACGACCAATGGGAAGCAGAACCGTATACCGTCCTGCCATCCGATTTTGACAACACGAAGGTTTGCCTCATCAGCAAGGATGGAGGGGAGACCTCGACGGTGATATCCAGGGACCACCTTAAAGCCTGCCTTGATAAGCTGAGAGCGAGGGAAATGGATCCAGGAACCTCCCCACCTGTAGAAAAGGAGAAGATGATCCACACTGTCCTTGGTGACTTTCCCCAGTCCTGGACTCAGATAAATCAGGCCATCGTGGTACCTGTTCTAACGTTCCACCAGCCGAACCCACCAGAAACAATGGTGGTCCCAGATCATCCGGCCCCGCAGCCTCAACAAGCCCTACCTGAAGATCCTGTGCCGACCGTTGAAATGGTAAATCCTCCCTCTGCTATCGGCGAGCCTGCCGTACCCACTGTTGCTGGCAGCAGCCCTGAGAGCTCCAGCCTGCCACTGCTACCTAGACTCACTAGAAGTGTAGCTAGAAGGCAGTGCACTACACCAGCGGTAGCAAGCATATTGGGCCCTGTTAGGCCAGTAGCAACCCCTGCGCTGCGAAGGTCTACACGCAGCACTCAGAATCAAACTCCCCTCCGCTACAAAACTTGGAGGTATTAATGAGGGCTGCTATTTAGTTGAAAATGTTTGTGTGCATATCTTTTGTTACAGGTTTTAAAATGGACAACAGAGTAATGGACAGTGAATTGCTCTAAAAACTTCTAAAAGGGGACCCCTTTGTTTACCCGGGGTCCCCGCAGTTTCAACCACTGAACTGAGAGTCATAAACTGTGCATGACCTAACTTTCGCAACGTTCATGAGTCCTCACCTCCCATAGAGGGAAGCACTGTTATGTTTAATTGTTTATAATCTTTCAAAATGTTGTGTGCTTTCTGTTAACATGTATTGTTGTTTTTATTTTCCCAGTCCGGGAGTACTGGATTTAGCCGGGGGGGAGAGCAGCGCCCCAGAGTCCTGGTCGTTGCAGTAACGTCGCTCTGCCGCTAAGGGGAGTGATGTTGCATCTGATTGCAATAAGGGAGTTCACTTGACCAGGTATCACACACTAGACTTCACACTCCGGCCACCAGGGGGGGGGGGGTTCTATCTAGTAGGCCACTCTTCACACTCTGGTAAAACTGGGGGGTTGGACTACAAGACGGGGAGAAGTGACTGAGGAGAGCTAGAGAGAGGACCTGTCAGGGATGGGATCCTGGCAGACTCCTAAGAGACCAACGCAACAAGTGAGCAGCGGGAATACAGCAAAGAGGCAATAGGACCAGAAGGAGTTGTGCTGAGAGATCGAGGCAACATCCTTCTGAGGCGCAAACAGTCGGTGGCCGGAACGCCGAGAAAGTAAGAGACTTTAAGCATTACTTCAAACCACGGCAGGACAGCCAATTATAGGTTGGCTGTCTCACTAAAACACCTAAGCAGACAACGGAGGCAGCTGTGGGAGAGGGGCGACTCTAGAGTCCCGGAAGAACTCCAGGCCTACCCCGTCATACGGGTGCGTCCTGCCATATCATCTGGGGGATGGAGAGAGAGAACGAACATCAGAGACAGAATTAGTTGTGAGGACTATGCCGGGTGCTCAGAAGGGAAGGACTACAACACATAGGCGCTAGCAGGTAGACGCTGATTCTCACCTGTCAAAGGAACTCCTAATGTGCCTTTGGACCGGCCGGTCTCAGACAGCCCGGTTAACAGTGCTCTGGATCAGCTAACTCGAAGCCTTCAGTAAAAGAGGTAAAGAGACTGCAACCTGGTGTTCTCCTTATTTACTGCGATCTGCACCGCACCACCACAACCTCATCACCATCCGCACCTTTCATTGGGCGCCCCTCAGCAGGGTCACGGATTGGGTCTAGCCACCGTGACAATCCCAGCGCAGAGACTCAGAGGCCCGGTACCGGGTACCCCTCGGCCCTGCAACAGTGGGGGCGCTACACTTCCAATCATCGGAAAAAAATCAAAATATCGTCCAAATATACAATCAAGAATTTTTCAATATAAGTCCGGAAGATATCATGCATGAAGGATTGAAAAACAGATGGAGCGTTAGTGAGCCCGAATGGCATCACAAGGTATTCAAAATGGCCTTCGGGCGTATTAAACGCAGTTTTCCATTCATCACCCTGTTTAATACGAACAAGATTATATGCCCCCCGAAGGTCAATCTTAGTAAACCAACTAGCCCCCTTAATCCTAGCAAACAAATCGGAAAGCAAAGGTAAAGGGTATTGAAACTTGACAGTGATCTTATTCAAGAGGCGATAATCAATACAAGGTCTCAAGGAGCCATCCTTCTTAGCAACAAAAAAAAACCTGCTCCTAACGGTGAAGAAGATGGCCGAATATGCCCTTTCTCCAAAGACTCCTTAACATAACTCCGCATGGCGGTATGTTCAGGCACAGACAGGTTGAAAAGTCGACCCTTAGGAAACTTACTGCCTGGAATCAAGTCAATAGCACAATCACAGTCCCTGTGAAGTGGAAGGGAACTGGACTTGGGCTCATCGAATACATCCTGAAAATCAGACAAAAACTCTGGAATTTCAGAAGAGGAAGAAGAGGAGATTGACATCAAAGGAACATCATTATGAACCCCCTGACAACCCCAACTAGTCACAGACATAGATTTCCAATCCAATACAGGATTATGTACCTGCAACCACGGGAAACCCAGCACGATAACATCATGCAAATTATGCAACACCAGAAATCGACAATCTTCCTGATGGGCTGGCGCCATGTGCATGGTCACCTGTGTCCAAAACTGAGGCTTATTTTTAGCCAAAGGTGTAGCATCAATCCCCCTTAAAGGAATAGGGTTCTGCAAAGGCTGCAAGGGAAAACCACAACGCCTGGCAAACTCAAAATCCATTAAGTTCAAGGCGGCGCCTGCCTCCACAAACCCCATGACAGAGAATGATGACAATGAGCAAATCAAGGACACCGATAACAGAAATTTAGGTTGTACAGTACTGATGGTAGCGATCCTCTTTGTCCGCTTAGGGCAGACTGAAATGACATGAGAAGCGTCGCCACAATAATAACACAACCCATTCTGACGTCTGAATCCTTGTCATTCCGTTCTAGACAAAATCCTATCACACTGCATTGGCTCAGGAATTGGCTCTGAGGACGACGCCACAGCGTGCACAGTTCTACGCTCCCGCAAGCGCCGATCAATCTGAATGGCCAGAGACATAGAATCACTCAGACCGGAAGGCGTGGGAAACCCCACCATAACATCTTTAACGGATTCAGAAAGACCCTTTCTGAAAATTGCCGCCAAAGCATCATCATTCCATTTAATCAACACAGACCATTTCCTAAATTTCTGACAAAACAATTCTGCCGCCTCTTGACCCTGAGACAGGGCCAACAAGGTTTTCTCTGCTTGATCCACAGAATTAGGTTCATCATATAATAAACCTAAAGCCTGAAAAAAGGAATCTACATTAAGCAAGGCCGGATTCCCAGATTCCAGGGAAAATGCCCAATCCTGTGGATCACCACGCAGCAGGGAGATGACAATTTTAACCTGCTGAATGGAATCACCGGAGGATCGCGGTCTCAGAGCAAAAAACAATTTACAATTATTTTTAAACCCCAAAAATTTGGACCTATCACCAAAAAACAAATCAGGAGTAGGAATCTTCGGTTCTAAAGCTGGAGTCAGAACAATATAATCAGAAATACCCTGTACCCTAGCAGCAAGCTGGTCTACACGAGAAGCTAATTCCTGAACATCCATGCTGGCACAAGACTCCTCAGCCACCCATAAATAAAGAGGGAAAAAAAGACAAAACAGACTGCAGAAAAAAAAATGGCTCAACACTTTTCTTCCCTTCTTCTGAGATGCATTTAACTCATTATGGCCCAGTTGTACTGTTATGATCTGGTGACCTAGGAGCCGCATAAAACTTTCTCTGGAGTCGGTGGCACCTGTACTGACCGCAATCCTGAACTAACACCGCAACTAGAAGTAGCCATGGGGTGTGCCTAACACTCCCTAGACTCCTCGACACAGCCGGAGGACTAAATACCCCTATAGATGGAAATGGGAATGCTATCTTGCCTCAGAGCAGACCCCCAAAGGATAGGCAGCCCCCCACGAATAATGACTGTGAGTAGGAGAAGAATAGACACACGCAGGTAGAAAACAGGATTTAGCAAAAGAGGCCACTCTAGCTAAATAGGAAAGGATAGGACAGATAACTAGGCGGTCAGTATTAAAACCCTTCCAAAAATATCCACAGCAGATAATACAAAAAGTTCCACAATCTAACTAAAGACATGGAATGTATATCTGCCACTCCAGAGAATCCAGCAAGACTGAGAAAATACTGACACAATCTAAGCTGGACAAGAAAACACAAAGAATAGCACTGAATTGTGAAGCACACAACATGTGTGCCACAGGGAAAAAGAACCAGACACTTATCTTTGCTGATTTGGCAGAAAGGCAGGAGGAACCAGGCAGAGGTCCTACACCTACCAACAACAATTGACAACTGGCAAGGACTAATGAATCCTGCACGCCTAAATACCCCAGTCAGATCTGCAATCAGCAGATACACCTGACCAGGACTGCAACTCAGGGGCAACTGCATTACCACCTACAACCACTGGAGGGAGCCCAAAAGCAGAATTCACAACAGGTTACTACAAAGACCACCATTGCTACCCCAACGTGCACCATCGTCAAAACTACGACCTGCACTGTTGCCACCACCGCCACTGTTGTGGCTAGAGAACTGACCGTGGTGATGGCTAGTGCCCAGGCCATCTCAGGATCCGAAACTGTGGGTACCCAGACCCCTGACTGGAGTGAGGGAGCTCTTGGTACAACACCTGGTAGCCGCAGGTATCCGGGCGGATGGCCTCGCCCATTGCTACCTGTGGATCTGCGGCCGCCTGAACAGGAGTAAACCTCAGAATCAGAACAACTGTAAATAGTTAACTGTGTGTTTTCCTTGCTATTTTAAACCCGACCAGGGTTAGTTCTTAAAGGGATCCCTTCGTTTACCCGGGATCCCTACTGTTTTATGTTTGTTTTGCATCAGTGTTTTAAAAGACTGCCGAATCATGGACGGTGAATGATTCACAAACTGTTGCTGTAAATAGTTGCACCTTCTTAAAGGTGCCCCCTACTGGTTTTACAAAGGAAAGAGGCTTTTGAAGAGACTGTTCCTGGATACAGCGCAGAAGTTCTTGTTTATTGCAGACTTGCAACTTGAGAGTTGCACTACCTCAAAGAGACTTGAGATGTCCCTCTTAAAGGGAATGTTCACTGTTGCAATTAGCCGAGATATAATGTTGCTTTAAGAAAGTTGGATAGTAATAATGTTTTACATAGTAGTATGTAGATAGAAAGATAGTGATAAGGAATCGAAATGTTGATAATGATATGTGAATAAAATTGAAGTTAAAGTGATTATCGGAACTAATGATAGAGAGCCAAGGAAAGATGCAGTAGGCCCGTGGGGGTAGACCAGAGAGTCCTGCATAGGAGAAAGAGAGCTCAGGAAAATGTTGATTTGCACTTTTAGTCTTGTAGTATGCCTTTAGTGGGTCCCTGCCTTACGCCCTTAAAGGAGAAGTTAAATTATTGTTCGAGAAAAGTTTGCACTTAAGTAGATAGTGGATAGTATACCCTGCTGGGTAATAAAGGTTATTTATAGTCAGTTATTTAATGAGTGTTACTTAAAATCTTCAGCACTATGTAAATATGTTTTTTGTTTGTAACGTTCAAGTGTCCTTACCTCCCATAAAGAGAAGCAATGTTAAATTTACTTGTTTATTGCATTTCAAAATTTTGTATGTCTTTTGCTAACATGTATTGTTGTTCTTCTTTCCCAGTCCGGGAGTACTGGATTTAACCGGGGGGGAGTGCAGAGCCCCAGAGTCCTGGTCGTTGCAGTACTGTCGCTCCGCCACTAAGGGGAGTGATGGTACGTCTGATTGCACTAAAGGAGTTCACCTGACCAGGTATCACAGTCACACATTACACTTCACACTCCAGCCACCAGGGGGAGCAAAGGGTTCTATGTATTAGGCCACACCTCACACTCTGGTAAAACTGGGGGTTGGATAGGAAGTTAGGCAGAAGCTGACTGGGTTTTGCCCAGGTAACATCTAGTGAGAGAAGAGCGTTGCTTGGGATGATCCAGGGGGGTCCCTGTCAGGGTTGGATCCTGACAGAGGCCTAGCGAAAGGACAGATCGCTACGGAGCCACGCCTGCACTTCATTGCGGCAGCATCCTAAGAAAGGACACGAAGCGAAGTATATTGTGGAGAAGTGAGAAACGAGATCACAGCACAAAGGCGATAGAACCAGTAGGAGTCGTGCCACGAGATCGGCAACATCCTACTGAGGCGTGTAGCCGGTGGCCGGAACGCCAAGGAAGTATTGGGCTCTACGCATTACTTCAAACCAACGGCAGGGCAGTTAATTTTAGGTTGGCTGCCTCACCTTAATCACCTAATGAGAGAGGGGCATCTCTAGGGTCCCTATAAAATAACTCCAGGCCTACCCCGTCATACGGGTGCGTCCTATCCATATCATCTGGGGGACGGAGAGAAAGAACAGAAACATACATGACCGTTGTGAGGACTATCCCGTGGGACTCAGCAGGGAAGTACTATAACACCCAGGCGCTAGTAGGTAGGCACTGATTTCCACCTGCAAAGGGAACTCTGGATGTGCCTTCGGACCGGCCGGTCTCAGCCAGCCCTGTTAACAGTGCTCTGGATTGCGGATGCCGAAGCCTTCAGTAAAGAGGTAAAGAGACTGCAACCCTGTGTCCTCGTTATTTGCTGCGACCTACACCACCACCCACACCTTTTATTGGGCGCCCCTTAGCAGGACCACGGACCGGGTCGAGCCACCATGACATCCTCAGAACCGATAGACCCGGTACCGAGTACCCCACTGTCCTGCGTCTGGGGGCCGCTCCAACTGTTTTCTACCATTTATTTTATGTATCGTAACAAAATCACAGTAAGAGCTGTAAGAGGTGTAAGGGTATGTGTCCACGTGGCGGATTACATCCGGATTAGCTGTGGATTGAATGCTGCGTACAGCTGCGGCGTTCAACCCGCAGCGTCCAGATGTTACAGCATAGTGGAGAGGATTTTATGAAATCCCATCTCCAGTATGCGTGTGAACACACATCCGGCGGCCCTGTGTTTCCGGACATACGGCGCGTCTTTTTAGAACGCAGCATGTCTGTTTACCTTGTGGCGACGCTCCGTCGCCACAAGGTAAATCACAGAGCCCTATGTATAGGGTGCAGAGATTCCGGATGTGTGCAATGAACACATCTGAAATCACCGCGTGTACAGAAGTGGGCGGCGCTTTGGGCAGAGCGGGGTTTCCGCTCCGTCCAAAGGGCCGTCATTACGGACCGTAGACACGCACCCTAAGAGTTTCGGACCTGTTTGAATATAGTCCTGCGAGACTTAATTATTGTCACATGTAATGTTTTTAATACAGGAGAAATGAATGATATGTTTTATTGGTGCCTCAGATCTCTTCTGTAACCACACTTACATTACAGTAGTATAAATATAATGGTAATAAAGTAATCTCCCTGCACAGGGACAATAAAAATAATGAGGTCACCACACAGGAAAAATGACTAAAGTGAAGTAAAAGCTCAGGGATAGTCACCGTGATGTCACAGTTCATGTATTATGTATACAGTGATCAACGATATAATGTAAACAGGAATAATGCTGAAAGGAATAACACAAAATTGGAAAATAGACATACTAAAGTCACAGAACATAAAGAGCAAACACAGTGGAGATATAATAAAGGGTCACAGTGCCCAATGAAGTCACTGTATGGGAATAATGCCCACAGTGGTGGAGCGAGTTCAAGTAAACTCAAAACCAGAGAGGCAGAAGAAATACGTAGGGACATAGTCAACTTCAAGTACAGGGGGTAGGCAGTGATAGCAGGCAAAGAGACTTGTCAGGCAATTTAAGGGTCAAATCCACAAGGAAATCCAATGAAATCACCAAAATAATAAATAGGGAACAACCCAGATCAGTAAAGAGATCAACCATTATAAAGGACACTGGAGCAGCATAATAAATACAATAACTGGCTACTGACAAGGGGACATGTAGGGATCACTTATAGTCAGCCAAACCAGCTTCCAGGTCCCTTTAATGACCGGCCCCTAATGATCATCAGTACAGACAATAATAATAATAAAAATAATAATAAATTCTGTGCCACGTTTATATTTACTTATAAGACAATATTATGGTATTGATTTTTCTTTTAAGGTAGAAAAAGACAAAAGAATTGAGAATTTCTAAAGAAAAGTGGAAGCTCCTATCAGAAGCTGAAGGGATTAAAGAAATGTTTTGAAATGTAAAATGAGACAAGGGACATGTGGTGATGCTGGCATTCATCTTGCTTGTTAACACTTGGTTTGGAAAAAGGGGTTTTGGCATGGGGATTCCTTTATTACTGTGTTTCCTTGGCATGCAGTAGCACGCTCTGTTGCTGCCGTGTGCTGTGACTGTTGGTAGTGTTTAGAGATGGGCAGAAGGGCTGTATGTTGTGCAGCTCATACCAAATAAAAAGCTAATGGGCTGTGGAGATTTGCAAAGCGAACAAACTATCACAGCTTATCTGCCTCTACACGTTGAACATTATTTCTAGAAACTACTTACAGTACCAAAACAGGAAATCATAGTTTTAAAATCTAATGTGAAGACAAATTACATCACAGGATCATTTGTTAACCAAAGCACCAGTCACTGGCAGCCCATTGTGATAGTATACATTTTCTGGAGGCCTTTAGGGTATGTGTCCACGTTCAGGATTGCATCAGGATTTAGTCAGGATTTTTCATCAGTATTTGTAAGCCAAAACCAGGAGTTGAACAATTAGAGGAAAAGTATAATAGAAACATCTGCACCACTTTTGCATTTATCACCCACTCCTGGTTTTGGCTTACAAATACTGATAAAAAATCCTGACCAAATCCTGACATACCCTAAGGGTACGTGTCCACGATCAGGATGGCCGGCGGTATCGTCGGAGCGGCGAAGCCGCTCGGTGTTAAGCCCCGGCCCCTTCTGGGACGCGATGATGCCGGATGTGTTCATTGTACATATCCGGGATCATCGCACCCCTCGCATAGGGCCCTGTGTTATTCCTTGCGGCGACGCTGCGGCGACGCAAGGAACACGGACATGCTGCGATCTGAAAAGATGCGCAGCATGTCCGGAGTCGCAGGGCCGCCGCGTGCGTGTTTCCACGCATAGTGGACACGGGATTTCAAAAAATCCCCTCTACTGTGCTGGAACATCTGGACGCTGCGTGTTTGATGCTGCGGCCCCACGCAGCGTCAAACACGCAGCGTTTCCTGACCGTGGACACGTACCCTAAGAGTCTACTGACTGGGAATTCTGTACAATACATATGCTTCTCAAGAATCCCTAGGAATAGTATCCATGCTCTTAATCAAATGGATATGCTTGTGGTTGATATATGATATTCCAAATTACTTATGCCTTGGATCGCCAACTGTTACATGGTATTTCAGTGCTAATCTTTTTCATCCTTGATGACCCACTAGGCCAGGGGTGGGCAATTAATTGTCCTGAGGTGCCCCATGAGAGATCCTGACTGTTGTGGAGGGCTGAAAAATAGGCTGAAATTATTTATGCTCAATTAATATTAATATTAATTTCAATTATTATTTTCCATGTATATTATCACTTAATATTAAGCAGAATTAAGCATGCTGACATCCCCTTATATACAGCATGAGCCCACACACAGCCTCCCTATATACAGCATGAGCCACCACACAGCCTCTGTATATACAGCATGAGCCCTCACCCAGCCTCCCTACGCACAGCATAAGCCCCCACACAGCCTCAATCATACAGTATGAGCCTTGATACAGCTTCCCTATATACAGCAGGATCCCCCACATAGCTCTCTATATACTACAAGAGCCCTCATACAGCCTCGCTAGATATGGCATGAGCCCCCACACAGCCTCCTTATATACAGCATGAACCCCCTCATAGCTCTCTATATACAGCATGAGCCTCCACACAGCCTTGTTATATACTGCATAACCCCCACTCAGCCTCCCTATATACAGCACTAGCCCCCAGACAGCCTGCCTAAATACAGCATGAGCCCCCTCACAGCCTCACTTTATACAACATGTGCCCCAACATAGCCCTCTATGTCATATAGACAATTTTAAATCAATATAGACATGTCTGGAGAGAGGACATATCATCCTCACATTAAACATAACTAACATGTTAAAGCTGCACTCTAAAATGCTATAATATCTACACATTGAATATATGAAACTTGAATTGCATTACTGTTGTAGAAAGCAGTCACTTTGTTGGAACCCTAAACTTAACATGACTCCTCTCCTGGCTGAAAGCATGTTAGGTTTAAGGACCCAACAAAGGGGTCGATGACTGTTGGGCTCACACAAATTGGCCAATTTGTGCTCTAAGTACCTTCATTTTTTCTACAGCAGTAATACAAGTCCAATTTCATATATTTAATGTGTACATATTATAGTGTTGCACAGCGCAGCTTTAATTTGTTAGCTCTCTGAGCTTGCACCTGTTCACACTTTTATTTTTCTGTTTGGAAGTGCCAAACATATGGGATTAATTATAACTGAGGTAGTGAGAAAGAACTGAGACTTCAACACCCTTTGAAGTAGGACTTCACATTGAACATATGGGATTAATTATAACTGGGGAAGTGAGAAACTAATTGTAACTTGGGAAGTGAGAGAGCTGACACTTTAGCTTCCATTGAAGTCGGTAGCTCCTGGAGTGACCAGGTAATTACAGTGGGATCTTCTCTCAGAGCCAGACACTATGGCCACATTCACACATAAAATTCAGAAGTGGTGCACAGGTTTCTATTATACTTTTCCTCTGATTGTTCATCTACTGTTTTTGCCTTATAAATACTGATGTAAAATACGAACCAACTACTGAACATGTGTACAAAGCCTACGACTGGGATCCATTACACAGGCCATAGCTTCCTCTGATTAAAGCACTGTTCTGAGACTTTTTGGAGCCAGTGATCAGTGATAAATATTGAGGTTTGCATCAATCCAATATTTATAGAAGATATATTTTCAGCGTTGTAGTAAAGAGACCAGCATAACGCATTCACTCACATCACCATAAGGCCATTCTAACCCCTCTAACTTAAAGAGGTTGTCCACTACTTTTTCATTGATGACCTATCCTCAGGATAAGTCATCAATGTCTGATCGATCTGGGTCTGAAACCCGGCACCCCCGATGATCAACTGTTATCAGTGTCGGCGGCCAGAAGTACTCACTTGTGGAGGTGGCCATCTTCTGATAGTGCCCGCCGCAAGGTACTACACATCCGCCACCTATTCAAATCAATAAGAGGCAAATGTGTAGTACCCTGTGGCAGCCACTACCAGTTGCACGAGAGTACTCCCCGTTGGCGACCGGCAACAACATCTTTAACATTTTTCCGATAGTGCTATCCATGCCATGTTTCATCTCTATAGAAAAGTTTAAAAAATCACGATAAGAAACATGACAATATATACCAACTGGGAAATTGAGGGGCAAATATATCCTGAACAATGGGAGTCTCATAATCTACTAAAAGACCTAGCATATCCCACAACCAGACCCCCCTTATGATATGTGACATACACTCACCGGCCACTTTATTAGGTACACCATGCTAGTAATGGGTTGGACCCCCTTTTGCCTTCAGAACTGCCTCAATTCTTCGTGGCATAGATTCAACAAGGTGCTGGAAGCATTCCTCAGAGATTTTGGTCCATATTGACATGATGGCATCACACAGTTGCCGCAGATTTGTCGGCTGCACATCCCAAAGATGCTCCCTACAAGGCAGGATGGATCCATGCTTTCATGTTGTTTACGCCAAATTCTGACCCTACCATCCGAATGTCGCAGCAGAAATCGAGACTCATCAGACCAAGCAACGTTTTTCCAATCTTCTACTGTCCAATTTCGATGAGCTTGTACAAATTGTAGCCTCAGTTTGCTGTTCTTAGCTGAAAGGAGTGGTACCCGGTGTGGTCTTCTGCTGCTGTAGCCCATCTGCCTCAAAGTTCGACGCACTGTGCGTTCAGAGATGCTCTTAGGCCTACCTTGGTTGTAACGGGTGGCGATTTGAGTCACTGTTGCCTTTCCATCAGCTCGAACCAGTCTGCCCATTCTCCTCTGACCTCTGGCATCAACAAGGCATTTCCGCCCACAGAACTGCCGCTCACTGGATTTTTTTTCTTTTTCGGACCATTCTCTGTAAACCCTAGAGATGGTTGTGCGTGAAAATCCCAGTAGATCAGCAGTTTCTGAAATACTCAGACCAGCCCTTCTGGCACCAACAACCATGCCACGTTCAAAGGCACTCAAATCACCTTTCTTCCCCATACTGATGCTCGGTTTGAACTGCAGGAGATTGTCTTGACCATGTCTACATGCCTAAATGCACTGAGTTGCCGCCATGTGATTGGCTGATTAGAAATTAAGTGTTAACAAGAAGTTGGACAGGTGTACCTAATAAAGTGGCCGGTGAGTGTATGTGGGTGTAACATTAAGCAAATAAAATTAGAGTTTGAGAGTCGGTCATTGTTCATTTTCAAGCACGTGTTATAAAGTATTCTAATTTACTGAGATAAAGACGTTTGGGATTTCATTGGCTGTAAGCCATAATCATCAACATTAACAGAAATGATGATATTCTAATTTTGAGAGAAGCACCTCTATTTCACTGTGAGAGTGTTTCAGTGTCCTAATCAGTGCACTTTCCTCCATGAAGATAAGAGCCATTCCTGCAACATTACAGGTGCTTCTCACAAAATTAGAATATCATCAAAAAGTTAATTTATTTCAGTTCTTCAATACAAAAAGTGAAACTCATATATTATATAGAGTCGTTACAAAATTAGTGATCTATTTCAAGTGTTTATTTCTGGTAATGTTGATGATTGTGGATTACAGCTAATGAAAACCCAAAAGTCATTATCTTAGTAAACTAGAAGGTAGAAAAAGTGTGGGGAGACATTATGGCAAGCAGAGGGATGTGTCAGAAGACAGAATGGGGAGCAAAGGAAATGTGAGAGGAGACAATATGGGTAGGGAGGGGGAAATGAGTTAGGGCATAGAATAGGGAGGGATGGGAAAAGTGTGAGTGGACAGGGTGGTAGAAAAAAGTGTCAGAGGGCAGTATTGAGGGGAATAATGTGAGAAAACAGTATGGGGAGAGAAAAGTATGAGTGGGCACAGTATAAAGACTGGGGAGTATGGGGTCAGTAAAAAGAAGGCACAAAATGGGGGGGATAGTCTGAGGGCACCGTAAGGAGGGGACGGTAGGCCAAGGGGGGAATGTGAGACAGCGGCATAGTATAGAGCGGACCGTGGGAAGTGAGGTCCCAGTATAGAAAGGAGTAAACAATGAGAAGGGGAAATTGTTTATTTAGGGACATTGTGTATGGCAGATATTTTTATTCAGGAGCAGTATAATCATGCTGCTATTTAAAGGCCACCATGTCGGAATGCGCTGCAAAAGACTGAGTGGTCTGCAGAGATTGTCTGTGGAAATGATAAGTCAACATGGCGTCTGGACCACATGGAGAAGAAAAGACCTAGAATGATTCTAATCAAAGAAGATGTCACCTAAAAGGTACTTGGATGTAAATGTTTATTTGTCATACTATTAACACAAATAAATCCAAAAAACTAATTAGGAAGTAGAAAAAGATCTCTAAAGATCAAATTCACAAAAATACCTCTATTAGTGCAAAAGCAAAACGAGATCCTGAGTATTTTAAGCAATCATATTTTATTAATTTTGGAGATGTTCAGGGCTTTTTTCCCTGCAAAAGGTGCAAAGCTTGTGCCAATACTGTCAAGAGTAAAGTCTTCCACAATTCTGATCGGACTCGGACATTTTTAATCAAAAAATACTTCACCTGCACATCTCAAGGGGTGATCTACCTTAAACGTTGCCCTTGCAACAAATTGTATATTAGTATGACAACCAGGGAGCTTCGTATCAGAATATGAGAACATGCACGAGATATAGAGAAATCGAAGGAGGCTAAAGAGGGTGAACAGTTGAAGACACTTCACAGACACTTTCAAGCGGAGCATAAGTCTGATGCGAGTGGCCTCCAAGTCATGGCCATTGACCAGGTAACCTTGGGTATAACGAGAGGGAATCTATTTAGAGTTCTATCTCTAGTGGAGAGCTGCTGATTTCACAGGCTTAACACACTGGTACTGGATAGATTAAACGAGAATCATGGATTTGCGTCTTTTCTTTAGTTGTTTACGCTATGGGCTCTTGTTTTAATATCCTGTATATGTTTTTATGTTGAATTGTTTTTATGTTGTTTTTCATTTCTTTTATTTCTGTTATTCTTTAGGTTTACCTTTCCACATGTTCTGAGGGCCTTTCATCCGGTCTGCCCGTTGAGGTTTGACTTCAGTCGGTGAATATATTGTGTAATCCTAGGACCTACACTGAAGACATATTCATCATTCTTTGCACTTTATATGGACTTTGTCTATATTGGAACTTGGAGTGGCCCATATATTGGTTCAATTTTTCTTGGAGCCATGTTTGTTACTATATGCATGGACTTTTACATGGACTATTTGAGAAATTAATTTTATTTTTATTTTTTTGTCAAATAAATCAACTGTGTGAGCATTTTGGGATTCTGGTTCACAATTTATTAGGACCTCTGTCTATTCATAGGCTTTATATATTCATTACATTTTGGATATTTGTTGAGCACTTAAAGGAGTTACATATTATGGATTTAGATTATTTGAACACTTAGTTCTATTAAAATAATTCCTTATATTTTCATGGTAGTAATTTTATCACTCTTCACCGATTTTTATCTATGATTCAACGATTCAGAATAATTACAATTTACACTATTCCATTTTATTTTATTCTACAGATAGTATCCTTTCTGTTACTTATATTATGTATATCACCTTTTTTCATTTTCTTTTTATTTTAATTTTCCATATTACATTATGCTTTAATATAATTACACATAATTTGCAACCTACACTTTTACACAATTATTCATTGTCATCCATGCGCAAACTCCCCTTTAATATTTCTTTAATTAATTTCCCTCCCCCTTGTACATCACAACTTATACCTATCCTCATGGCGTTTATTCATATTGCCTTAAACTCCATTTGCTCATATAATATTTTTCATTTATATTATATACAATCTAATTTTCATTTTATAATTATCTCTATGGCTTTTACTTCATCTAGCCTCAAACTTTTTTAGCCAATACAACAGTATTCATTTATATTATACACAACTTATCCCCTCCAATATTTAGGCTGCTCTACTACTTTTCTAAATTATGTTCCTCTTCTCCTCGGTTCATTTGTTTCCACATATACCTCTATTCATTCGAGTATCCGTTCTCAGCCAGTGCACATGCCCGGGCCTCCCTGCATCAGGATCTTCCAGATGTGCTCACCGGGTTCGCACGTGATCCCTGCTGCTTAGCAGTGGTGGATCGCTTGCATTCCATGAGCGCAGGAGAAAGAACCCCCACATGGTGTGGTGACATCCGCGCATGTGCTATTAACCGGCTGACGTCACTAACTGGCGGACCCATTCTGTTGGCTACCACTCACTATATATACGGATATGATTTTAGGCCACGACTTCTGATGAAGAAACGCGCGTAGGGGCGGCAGGCAGGGGCCCAGGTCACTACTATTATGTAAGTTTCAGCAACGCACATGGACTATTTTAATATCTATTGTCTGTTTGCACTATAGGCACTTCTGCACTTTATAGGAATTTATTATATTTAAGGTCCTCTTCACTGGCATATAATGCTGTTTGAAGCATAACTGGGGCTGAATCAATTTATTTCCTCTATTGAGTTTTACTACCATTTGTTGATAAAGGTGCGTTAGTTGTATTACCCCTTGCATAATTTGGATTTTTTGCTATCCTGATATGCTTATTACAAAACATATATGATCTTGATATTACTGTTGAATTATATTACAGGCACTGCAGCACTTTATAGTAATTTATTCTATTGAGGCCTTTTGTTTGATATATGATTCTTTATATGGAATAACTGTAGCCTAAATAATAGATTTCCTGTAACTGGCCTGATTATTATTTCATTCATTGATATGCTTGTCTGCAATGCTGTATTTAGGTGCAACACTCACTGATTTTTATACCTGGTAAATCTTCCCCTCTAGTCCTGCTTGGTTTGCGGTACTCTAAAATTAATGTATTTATTTTGCTTGATGTAATTAATAAAATATGATTGTTTAAAATATTCAGGACCTTATTTGTGACACTGACTACATCTCATCAGTGTTTTGATTCCTGTATGGTCTGCAGCATGATAATGACTGATAACAACAATTCCCAGTATCACCTTAGCATTGTTAAGGACATTCTGGGAATTGTAGGTTCATGAGATATTAATTGTATAAGGAGCTAACCTGACATTACATTTGATTGCTGTAGTAAGCTTGGAGTTGTATTAATGTCCTTATTGTGTTTAAGGTGAGTTATTCATATACTACTTGTGGTTCTCGTGATTATTCACGTATTGATGATGGTTTTAGTGATGTCTTCATGTGCTGATGGTGGTTCTAGCGATGTATTCACGTACTGATAGTGGTTCTGGGGATGTATTTCTGCACTAATGAGGGTTATGATGCTGTATTTCTGCACTGATGGTAGTTATGGTGATGTATTCCTGTGCTTATGGTGGAACTGCTGATGTATTCCTGTACTGATGGTGGCTCTGATGATGTATTCCTGTATTTATGGTGGTTCTGGTGCTGTATTCCTTAACTGATGGTAGTTCTGGTGCTATATTCATGTACTGATCCAACAGAAAAATTCCAGGAGACAGGATTGGTAACGATGCGGTTTATCAAAGTTATTTCTAAGGCATCCGACTTCTTCATCAGAAAACCCCCCTCCACAAAATTCTTTGGAGTTACTAGCAGTTCGCTCCTGTGCCACAATTTATCTCTTATCCTGTACAACCCCTTGAATCTCCTATCAATGGTCAAGAGATCATTTTCCTGCTGCATTCTTCTGAACAGTTCTAGATCTGTTGCATGCAATAATAAAACAATCAAGTCATGTAAACTGACAGTCTCTGGATGTGAAAACTCCACTGCCAGCCAATTTATGCTGCAGGGCTTTATTTTCGCAATGCGTGGATGGGATTTCATGAAATGTCAACCGCCATGCTGGTACCTTATAGGCAGCATTTTTTCTGCCAGGAAAATCTGTACTGAAAATTTGCAGTGCATCTGGGCTCGTCAGTCCTTATTAATTGGGCTCATCAATCCCTATTAACATGTTATATTATTTCCTTAAGATTTATTCAGAATTCAGCTTTTCACGTACGAGTTCAATCCATGATTTTTACAGATAAATCTTGTAGTCTATAGGGTTGTTCACATTTCCATGTAGTTTTGCAGATCTATTGATCTGCGCCTAAACATGGAAACATGTCCAACTTGGTTTGGAGTGTCTGATCAAACACACCAAATAAAGTTTACGGATTTGTAAAACATTAGACAGCACTCGGTTGTCATCCAGTTTGCATCCTAGTGCTGTCCAATTGTCATGTTTGTCTGGTAAGATTAGCAGGAGAAAACTTCTTATTCGCAAAAAAAAAACCAGACACTGTTGAAAATTAAATCTGATCCAAAACGCTAATGAAAATTGTTATGATATTTTGCATACAAAAATCACTTTGAGTTGAATGAGCCCAAAATTATTGTGCTGATGGGAAAATTTAGAAAATAGAAGAGCTGCTAAATATGATTAATAATTAAAAAGACGCTGATGTCCTATATTCAGAGTTCATCCCTCACCCTGCTGTGAGTTGAATAAGAATATGCTATTACAGATCACATTTATTGTGATTGCGATCAGTTTTTCTAAAATATGCACTAGATTTAGTTGTGACATATGGCAATTTTGGGTGTAATATTGCATTTTGCAGCTACACTCAATGCTCCTATGTGAATCCAGTTTGCTAGTTTCAGCTCTTGGTGTACTGTATTTATTTATTTTTTCCTCGCTTATTCAACACCATTAATTTCCACAGTGCTTTACAGTCATCATCATCACACTAAAATAGGGCTCATCACTATCTTCATTGGGGCTCACAATCTAAATTCCCTATCAGTATGTCTTTAGAGTGTTGGAGGAAACCAGAGTACCCATAGCAAACTGAGAGAGATTTAAGTTTGGGAATTTGAGCCCAGGATCACAGCATTGCAAGAACACAGCGCTAACCACCGAGACACAGCACTAACCACCAAGACACAGCGCTAACCACAGAGACACAGCACTAACCAATTAGACACAAATCAAACAACTGAGAAACAGCGCTAACCACCGAGACACAGAGCTAACCACCGAGACACAGAGCTAACCACCGAGACACAGAGCTAACCACCGTGACACAGCGCTAACCACCGTGACACAGCGCTAACCAATGAGACACAAAACTAACAACTGAGAAACATAACTAACAACTGAGAAACATTGCTAACCACTAAGACACAGCGCTAACCACTGTGACACAGCGCTAACCACTGTGACACAGCGCTAACCACTGTGACACAGCGCTAACCACTGTGACACAGCGCTAACCACTGTGACACAGCGCTAACCACTGTGACACAGCGCTAACCATTCCAAAGAAAGATCACAGCGCTCCATCCAGGTGTAATGGTAAAACGAAAGGTAGCTTTATTATGCCATAAAATTTATAAAATTTATGGCATAATAAAGCTACCTTTCGTTTTACCATTACACCTGGATGGAGCGCTGTGATCTTTCTTTGGAGTATCTGCTTGTCCTGGAAGGTTCCTTGGGCTGTACACGGGCGCCCCAACAAGTGAGTGCTGTCAGCCAATTTTTTTTTTTATTTTTTTTTTCTGGACAGCGCTAACCACTGTGACACAGCGCTAACCACTGAGACACAGCGCTAACCACTGAGACACAGCGCTAACCACTGAGACACAGTGCTAATCACTGAGACACAGCGCTAATCACTGAGACACAGCGCTAACCACTGAGACACAGCGCTAACCACTGAGACACAGCACTAGCCACTGAGACACAGCACTTACTACTGAGGCACAGCGCTAACCACTGACACACAGCGCTAACCACTGTGACACAGCGCTAACCACTGTGACACAGCGCTAACCACTGTGACACAGAGCTAACCAATGTGACACAGAGCTAACCACTGTGACACAGAGCTAACCACTGTGACACAGCGCTAACCACTGTGACACAGCGCTAACCACTGTGACACACAGCTAACCACTGATCACACCACTAACCACTGAGACACAGCGCTAATCACTGAGACACAGCGCTAACCACTGAGACACAGTGCTAGCCACTGAGACACAGCACTTACTACTGAGGCGCAGCAAAATTCTCACCGTGATCTGCAATGAAGTCACTGAGCTTGAACTGCGGTGACCTCATCACTGACTTTTTCCTACAGTGTTGGGAACGCAGCCTCACTGACCAGCATTAACCTAGATGACGTCACCGCTAGTCACTAACTCTGCGCTAGCAGCAGCTCATTCACCAGTGGTTCTCAACCTGGATGGTCGCATCTTGGCACCGTCCAGGTAGAAAACTATTCATCCCCAGATATGGATTACGGTGTGGGACAGAACGATGGACAGGTGAGGGATATGGTTGTTTTTTATTTTTATTTTCTTATAGAAGACAAGGGTGGAGTCACGGGGGCTTGGTGGTCGCCCAGCTTCGCTCGCCAGAACAGCATGGACCAGGGATCATCCCACCAAACACCCGCACTCCCTTTAACATGGACATAACGCTACTCACACAACACAGGGTGAGGTAGAACAGTGTGGCAATGCGTTATTGAACCACAAAACAGGCAGATAACACATAGTACAGTCCCAGCAAAATTCCCCAAGATGGTGCACATTACAGAGTCTCACCCTTCCACTGATCCACCGGGATAATGACAGATGTTACATCAGAGCTCCCAGAGAAGGTAACGACAAGCATAGGAAGACAGAACATACAAGGTCCAAGGCCAGTTGACATGAGAAGTCACAGCCTGGCTTATCCAACCATCACCATGAACCTCAGGTGTCCAGCGGGTCCCAATCAAGGCTTTCTCCAAAACGTATTCATGGTTCAGCAACGGTCAATGGAGCAGATCTGTATCCTTCCAACTGGAGCCAAAAACCCCTAGGTTATTTCCTGTAAAATGATAGATTCGTGTCCCTTGTTATGGTGTCATGATGAATTGACTGCAGTCCTGTCTCTTGTCCTTTGGGTGTTTTGGCAGAATCTCTGGTTGTCTCTCTCCTAGTCTCTCTGTCTCTGAGTCTCTTTATACAGAGGCATGTAACCTATTTTTACATTTACCCAGTGTCCTTCATTCCACCCTCACAGATAAGGGGAAGAATGGTGATGACCAAGTTGCCTTGTTTGATTATGTAATCTATTTGCATAGATTTTCCTTCTCTGTTTTAAAAATCAAGAAACTATCTGGGCTAGACAATGCATAATTAGCATATCAGTAGACCTCACCATTCATCAAGGATAAGAGCACACTATGTTATATCAAAGATCAGCTTATAAGTCAATATTCCAGGCTTAGGCCATGTGCACACGTTAAGTATTTTTCGCGTTTTTATCGCGATTTTTCGCTATAAAAACGTGATAAAAACGCGAAAAAAACGCCTACATATGCCTCCCATTATTTTAAGTGTATTCCGCATTTTTTGTGCAAATGTAGCCTTTTTTTCCGCGAAAAAATCGCATCGCGGAAAAAAAAGCAACATGTTCATTAAAATGCGGAATTGCAGGGGATTCCGCACACCTAGGGGTCCATTGATCTGCTTACTTCCCGCACGGGGCTTTGCACACCATGCGGGAAGTAAGCAGATTATGTGCGGTTGGTACCCAGGGTGGAGGAGAGGAGACTCTCCTCCACGCACTGGGCACCATATAAGTGGTCAAAAAATAAGAATTAAAATAAAAAATAGCGATATACTCACCCTTGATGTCTTCCCGCCTCCACTGCATGCTGCCGCTTCGGTTCCTGTAGCTGATGTGCGGCGAAGGACCTCGCCGATGACGTCACTGTCCTGTGATTGGTCGTGAGCGATCATGTGACCGCTCACGTGACCGTGACGTCACGGAAGGTCCTGTGCGCACAGACCAGCTATAGGAAGACGAACGGACGCTGCTGATGAGATGTCTGGGTGAGTATAAGCATTTTTTTATTTTTTTTATTATTTTTAAACATTCTATCTTTTACTATAGATGCTGCATAAGCTGCATCTATAGTAAAAAGTTGGTCACACTTGTCAAACAGTATGTTTGACAAGTGTGACCAACTCAGTCAGTTTTCCAAGCGATGCTACAGATCGCTTGGAAAACTCATTCTGCAAGCTAATTACGCTTGCAGAATGCTAAAAAAACGCGAAAAAAACGCAAAAAAACCGCAAAAAAAAATATGCGGATTTCTTGCAGAAAATTTCCGGTTTTCTTCAGGAAATTTCTGCAAGAAATCCGCAACGTGTGCACATACCCTTACACAAACTTACACAAACGGACAAAAGTCCGTTTTGTTGACCAACCAGAAATCAACACTTAAATTCAAAACACATACACTGTGTGCAGAGTTATTAGGCAAGTTGTACTTTGATCACATGATACTTTTTATACATGTTGTCCTACTCCAAGCTGTTCAGGCTTGAGAGCCAACTACCAATTAAGTAAATCGGGTGATGTGCTGTTAGGGGTCGAGTTCCCGCCTCTGCACAGGGGGAATCTCGGGCCATCTCCGCTGCGGTCTCCCATTCTCCTCCTGCTGCAGTGGAGCCTGCTCAGCGGAGACGTCGGTCCCAGCGTCTCGCTCAGTCTGACTCTGTACAAAGAGTTAGGGTATGTGCACACGCCAGGATTTCTTGCAGAAATTTTCCTGACAAAAAAACGGAAATTTCTGCCAGAAAACCACATGCGTTTTTTTCCGCGTTTTTTGACGCGTTTTTTACTCGTTTTTGATGCGTTTGTTGTGCGTTTTTTCCCAGATGCATAGAATTGCGGGAAAAACGCAGAAAATCCGCAAAAATAATGAACATGCTCATTTTTTTACCGCGATGCGTTTTTTTCGTGGAAAAAAACGCATCCATGTGCACAAAACATGCAGAATGCATTCTAAATGATAGAATGCATAATGCATGCATTTTTAATGAGTTTTAATAGCGTTTTTAGCGTGAAAAAAACCTGAATGTGTGCACATACCCTTACTGCTGCTTTTCCTGCTTCTGCCATTGAAGTCAGTGCTGGGCAGCGGCGAGCAGACACTTCTGGGACAAAGTCCTGCTTTTCTCGTTCTGAGCATGCCCAGAGTAAGATCTCTCAGTGGAGATCGAGGGTCACATGATCAGATACTGCAGCTAAGGCCATTGGTCCTTCAGGAAGGTCCCTGTAGGTGCTCACGCTCTGTGGCAGTCTCTCATTGGTCCTTCTAGGAAGGTCCTGTACGTGCTGCAACTATTTAAGGCTCGCATGGCCGCACGGCCATGCGCTAGTATTGTTCCATGTTATGTGCTTTGCGCCAGTGTGGTCATGTGAGTTTGTGTTCAGGGACCCGGCTGAAATAAGCCCCTAGAATGCTGGCACCTCCGGCGAAGAGATTTTGTGTGAATGTATTCAGGGACCTGGCTGAAATAAGCCCCTAGAAGGCTGGCACCTCCGGCGAGGAGTTTGTGTTCATGCATGACCACTGACTGCTCTCAGTTGGGTAGTTAGCCTGTGCCACTGTGAAGTCAAATAGGGCGCAGTGCTTTGAGTTTCGGCTACTCTGTGAAGTAACAGGGTTAGCTCATACCGCCTTATAGTTCTGCCGTTTGCTAGCAACAAAACAATATTGAAGCCAGCATATTACAAGTATAATAACAATGTATCGTGGAGAACCACAAAAAAATTCAATATGCTAAACGGACAAATAGGGGCCAGCTGCCAAAATACATGCAAAGAAGAAACAGAGAACACAAACAGCCATATGGTCCCATAAAAGATAAATATTTATTAATAAACATTAAAACACCAAACAAGATACAGAGATGCAGTACAGGGAATGAATATACGTTTCCTAGTGGCCATAAATAGCGGGCCAGAAGAGCCAACCCATAGTCCGTGCAAACATAATTATAGGAAATTTAGGGACAGTACCCATACCTAATGCCAAATGTGCACATATTCGCAAGGCAAGAGCCTACACATGGGAAACATTACATGTCATATTAAATAAATTAACATACCCAACAAAGGCACCACGGACAGAATAGGCAGGCAGTCAGGCCCGACCCCGACGCGCTTTTCGCAGCGGGCAGCTCCTTCATCAGGGGGTAAATATGATCCATTCGGTACGCATATTTATGCACCGCCGGCCGGAAATGAATAACCTTTCGGCGCGCCACAAAAGCACACCAGGCAGCGCACACACCCTCCAACATGGCCGCCGGCACCAGAAACACGTGGGGCCCCACGTGACCACATGCTGAACGGCAGTATGGAGTGTGCACACGGACTAGCGGGCCGGGCGCATGCGCATGAAATAAAAGGTATCAGCGCCACCATCTTGGAAGAAGGAATACACATCGGGCAAAAAGAAAAAACACGAAACTTACAATAAACAAGGAGAAAACAATAATTCATACAGGTACATATAAGATTGATGCTAACACCTCACACTCGCCACTCCTGATGATGCACAGATAGAATTTATAACAAAATACCTAAACCGCCACACATAATATAACAAAATATATATAGCAAAGAAGGTGCATCGAATAGATAACATACTCATAGTGTACACAGCATATACGTAGTACGAATATGAGGGGTTCTCACATTGAGTAATAACTAATTAAATGTCATATAAATATATAACCCTTATAGAATTACAGTATGAACCAAAATTTAGAACCTATTGACAACATATAGATATACAACTTATGTACCATGCATAGATGTATATAGAAACACATATACATATATAGATAATCATATATACAAAAACATAACCGCCATAATGTATAACAGATAACAAACTCCAGATGTTGACACGCTGTAATATTTGCAGAAAGTACACTATTCATTCACAGCTCCAAAGTATCGGTGCTAATTAAACAGAAAAATAAAAATGATTAAAATTAATAACAGAAACACCAAGCCACAGGTTACGCAACCCACAGGAGGCACAAAACAGATGTGGATCACAAGAATGGGGCAAAGGAAATGTTTTCATTCAACCCATCCGGGTGAATGGTACGCAGAGTCCATATCCACCTTGTCTCCAATTGTGCAAGGCGTTTGGACAGTCCCCCACCTCTAATATTAATATTAAGCAGATCTATACCCCGCACCTTCAGCGACGCTGCGTCACAGGAGTGGAAGTCTCTGAAATGTCTGGGTAGTGTTTTAAGAGTAGTAACATCCAGACATTCAATTGCCGCCTGTATCCCAAGAACGTGCTCTCTAACTCTGACTGTCTTGTGGTCAGTCCGATGTATATTAACCCACAAGGACAAGTGGCGTAGTATATCACGTATCTAGACGTACATGATATACGCTTCTTTATGGTAAAATTTTTACTGCCATCAGAGTTAGAGAAAGAAGAGCACCGCTCAATGTTAGGGCAGGCAACACATCTACCGCATGGAGTACAACCACCCCGTGCAACAGCGCCGTCAAGAAACGTGGGCACTGCCCAACCAGTATAATGACTGTGGGTGAGCTGATCCCTTAAATTCCTGGCTCGCCGAAACGTCATTAACGGGTTAGCCGGAAGGAATTTTTTTATTATTGGGTCAGCCTACATAATCGGCCAAGCTCTCTTCATCACAGATCGTATTCCTACACGTTGGGGATGATACGACGTAATAAACCTGATCTGATTATTCCCCCTAGATTTTACTGGATTATTTCTATAGAGGAGACTATCTCGATCAGAATGTCTCGCTCGATGAAAGGCTTTTATCAAAATATGCCTGCTATATCCCCTTGCCAAGAAACGGCATGTTAGCTCACCAGCACGAATATCAAAATCCTGTTCAGTTGAGCAAATGCGCCACAGGCGCAGAAACTGACCAACAGGGATAGCCTTAATCATATGGGAGGGATGACACGATGAGGCATGCAGGAGAGTATTAGTAGCAGTTGGTTTACAGAAAATATCCGTTTGAATCTTACCCTCCGCATCCCTACAAATCGTGACATCCAAAAAGTCAATCCTCTCATTATCCCACACCGGGGTCAGGCGTATATTGAGGTCATTGTTGTTCAAGACAGAGATAAACTGCGCAAGGTCAACGGAGGTGCCCTGCCAGACAAAGAAGATATCGTCGATGTAGCGTGTCCATAAAAGGACACGCTCAATCGACCTCTGTTTGTCTGACAGGAAAAGGTCCCTCTCCCACATACCCAGAAACAGATTAGCATAGGAGGGCGCAAAGGCCGCCCCCATGGCTGTCCCCTGGGTCTGTAGGTAGAAGGAACCTTTGAACACAAAAAAACTGTGTGTGAGAGTGAACTCTAGTAGCTCCAGGATGAGGTCCCTCAGAGATGGAGCAAGAGTGGATGTATTAAGAAAATACCGAACAGCACGAATGCCGTCCTGATGTCGAATATTAGTATAAAGGGATTCCACATCCACGGCAGCTAGCAGAGTATCACTCTCTAAGCACAGTCCGTTAACCCTGCGCAGCAAATCACCTGTGTCTTTGAGGGACGAGGGCAACACGGATACTAGTGGCTGTAAGTAAAAATCTATCCATCCGTTAACACGCTCAAGAAAGTTCCCCCTGCCAGACACAATGGGTCGACCGGGTGGCACCAAGGCATCCTTGTGTATTTTTGGTAAAAGGTACAGAGTAGGAATAGTAGGTTCCTTAACCATGAGTGCCGAAGCCAGATCTTTGGTGACAACCCCGTCGTCCAAGGCCCTTTTGATGATAAATTCCAATTTAGAAACAAATGCAGAGAGGGGGTTATATGTTAACTTCCTGTAACAGGTAGTATTATTAAGTTGTTTAAACGCCTCCCTCTCATACATTTGCTTCGGCCAGATGACGACGTTGCCACCCTTATCAGCTGGCTTCAGCACTACGTCAGGTAATTCTTGTAAGTACCTCAACCGTGCTCTTTCTTCCATAGTTAAATTATCTGCCTTACCATATTTGGGGATGTTCAAAATTTCATTGGATACCACCCGGACGAAAAGGTCAATACTAGGGCAGGAAGAAAACGGGGGGAACTTGGTGGAACGCGGACGGATGGATGGAGGAATCTTACCTCCTTCGTTGTTATGTTCATCAGCCAGTTCTTCAAGTATTCTTATTGCCTCTTGTTCCTCCTCTGTAGGAAAAAGTTTTTGAAATTCATCATTATAGTGTCGTTTGAACAACAATGCTCTAGCAAAAACATGAAGATCTTTTATCGCCGTAAAAGTATCAAACCCCGGTGTGGGTGAAAAAGGAAAGACCCCTACCCAAAAGAGATAGGTCAGCTTCAGTAAGGATGTGATCACTCAAATTAATTACCTTATTATCCCGTCTCTTGGCAGCGGATCCAACAGGAGACCCTCTCTTGTATGGATGGTAGGCATGATCCCTCAATCTATGGGAATCTCCATAAGAAGAGAATGAGACAGAGGAGGTATCTGATTGTCCACTAACCGATGAAACAGAACCACTAGATGGAACTCTATGGAGATCCACGTTGCTTCTTCTCCAAAGATATACTCGATTATTTTGATAGTCTTTTGAGTCCCTACTAAATTTGGATATATGATTGTCTTGTATCCTTTTAACTAATTGATCCATTGTTTTATCTAGATCGGACTCGAACTGGGACTTCTCTCCAGGGCAACCTTTCCGTATCTCAATTTGGACGGCGTCAATTATTTTGTCAAGTTCAGCAATTTCAGCAGTATTCAAATTAATTAATAATTGCAATAGAGTCATAGAACATATATTGCACGCTTCTTCCCATTTTTTGATAAACTGTTCATCACTAACCCCAAAAGTAGGGACAGCTCTTACTCTTAATCCACGTGGGATCATATGGTGGCGCTGATACCTTTTATTTCATGCGCATGCGCCCGGCCCGCTAGTCAGTGCGCACACTCCATACTGCCGTTCGGCATGTGGTCACGTGGGGCCCCACGTGTTTCCGGTGCTGGCGGCCATGTTGGAGGGTGTGCGCGCGCTGCCTGGCGTGCTTTAGTGGCGCGCCGAAAGGTTATTCATTTCCAGCCGGTGGTGCATAAATATGCGTACCGAATGGATCATATTTACCCCCTGATGAAGGAGCTGCCCGCTCCGAAACGCGCGTCGGGGTCGGGCCTGACTGCCTGCCTATTCTGTCCGTGGTGCCTTTGTTGGGTATGTTAATTTATTTAATATGACATGTAATGTTTCCCATGTGTAGGCACTTGCCTTGCGAATATGTGCACATTTGGCATTAGTTATGGGTACTGTCCCTAAATTTCCTATAATTATGTTTGCACGGACTATGGGTTGGCTCTTCTGGCCCGCTATTTATGGCCACTAGGAAACGTATATTCATTCCCTGTACTACATCTCTGTATCTTGTTTGGTGTTTTAATGTTTATTAATAAATATTTATCTTTTATGGGACCATATGGCTGTTTGTGTTCTCTGTTTCTCGTTTGCTAGCAGCAGGTTCTCCTGCACGGTGGACCCCGGGCTGCGAACACATCTATTATAATAAAACATCTATATTTACTTGGTGCGTTCCGCTAGCCCTAACATGTGCATCTCTGTAATGAGGAGGGGTGTTGTCTAATGACATCAAAACCAGATATTAGGTGTGCTTATGTAGCGCCCCCACTACCGCAGGGCCAAGGGGTACCCGGTACCGGGCCTCTGAGTCTCTGCTCTGGGGTTGTCACGGTGGCTAGACCCGGTCCGTGACCCTGCTGAGGGGCGTACAATGAAGGTGGAGGTATGGGATGATGTTATGGTGCGGTGAAGTGCCGCTCGCGGTCAATAACGAGGACACCAGGTTGCAGTCTCTTTACCTCTTTACTGAAGGCTTCAGGATCCTCAATCCGGAATACAGTTAACCGGGCTGCGCAAGCCTGGCCGGTCCGATGGCACCTCCAGAGCTCCCTTTGCAGGTGGAAATCTGTGCCTACCCTCTAGCGCTTGTATGTTGTGGTCCTCCCCTGCTGTGCTTACGGGATAGTCCCCACAACTGTTGTGTCTGTTTCTCGTGTTCCCTCACAACTCGATTATGATGTTCTTCCACGTCCCCCAGATCTTATGGTTAGGACGCACCCGTATGACGGGGAGGCTCGGAGCTCTTCCGGGACTCTAGCGTAGCCCCACTCCTGTTGTTACCCCCTTGTGTCTTCCTAGGTCAATTGGGTGAGACAGCCCGCCTATAACTGACTGTCCTGCCGTAGGTTTGAAGTTTGGCCTGGAGCTCTATACTTCCTCAGCGTTCCGGCCACCGGTTACGCGCCTCAGTAGGATGTTGCCTCGTCTAACAGCACGACTCCTACTGGTATTCTCCTTGTTGCGTTGATCTCATTTCTCACTCAGCACAATAAACCTCGCTTCTTGTCCTTTCTTGGGGTACCGCCGCTATATCGTGCAGGCGCGGTCCCGTAACGTTCTCTCTGGTTGCTAGGCCTCTGTCAGGATCCCACCCCTGACAGGGACCCCTCTGAATCTTCCCCTACAACACCCTCTGCCACAAGGTGTTGCCTGGTTCCAACCCAGTCAGCTTTCTGATCTCACTTCCTATCCAACCCCCAGTTTTACCAGACTGTGAGGGGTGGCCTAATGCATAGTGCCCTTAGCTCCCCCTGGAGGCCAGACTGTGAAATGTATTGGTGTCTGTGATACCTGGTCAGATGAACTCCTTCAGTGCCATCAGACGTACCATAGCCCCCCTTAGTGGCGGAGCAACAGTACTGCAACGACCAGGACTCTGGGGCGCTGCACTTAATTATTAGGCAACTTCCTTTCCTTTGGCAAAATGGGTCAGAAGAGAGATTTGACGGGCTCTGAAAAGTCCAAAATTGTGAGACGTCTTGCAGAGGGATGCAGCAGTCTTGAAATTGCCAAACTTTTGAAGCGTGATCACCAAACAATCAAGTGTTTCATGGCAAATAGCCAACAGGGTAGGCAAAAAAGGCACAAAATAACTGCCCATGAATTGAGGAAAATCAAGCGTGAAGTTGCCAAGATGCCATTTGCCATCAGTTTTGCCATATTTCAGAGCTGCAAGTTTGCCTCATCACTGAACATAATGTTCTGTGTAAACTGAGGGTCCTGTTCCCATTTTTGTTTTGCCCATTCTGCAAATTCAGCGCACCATTCTGGCTCATCCTCGTTGAGATGCTGCAGCAGCTGGATTTCGTAAGGGTGCCATTTGTGAGTAGCTAATATCCGCCGAAGGGATGCTCGACTGATGCCAGATCGGCTTGCTGAATTTGCAGAATGGGCAAAACAAAAATTGGAACAGGACCCTCAGTTTAAACAGAACATTATGTTCAGTGATGAGGCAAACTTTTTTGGGTGGGCCATTTATATGGATACAACTAAATAACATGGGAATGGTGACAGTTTTCTTGCGTAGGGTGCCTCGCATTGAAATCTTCTGCATTCACTAGACATCCACACAATTTCTATCCGCTCCTCACGTGTTAACCTATGTGACATGTCAATGGCTGTAAACAAAGAGAAACTTGTAAATAACTCATGAAAGAATAAAGTTACGTTAAAGCCAAGCACACCATTGTTTTTCTTGTGAAATTCTCAATAAGTTTGATGTGTCACATGATTTTGCGGCTTTAATTGTGCACATACTTTGGAATCTATTTATATATGTATTTTTATAATTTTTAAACAGTATTCTTTTTAATGTTTGTCACTATTGCTATAAATAAATAAAATAATTTAATATTACCAATATTCCCTGTGATGTTCTCATTGGTTCGGGTCTCTATGCTGGGAGCTTTGGTTTCCTTTACATTATATCCAGCTCATATCCATAGAAACGGTGGTCGCAAGCTGCAGACACACTGCTTTAACCATTTGTCTTCACACAGCATTCAGGTAAAAATGAGGGTGATATATGGGATATATGGGAACACTAATACCCACAGCTTGATATTACAACCTCAGCAAAAGGCAACTGAGGATTTCTATAGTACAACATGCAACAAATATATGGGAAGGAATAACCCAGGGGCTACTCTATAGCCATTAACTATTCAATTTTAATTTATCCTCTGTATTTGTTCCACTAGTTGACATCCTTTACTTTTTATTTCTCAGGTATATATATATATATATATATATATATATATATATATATATATATATATATAAATTGTCTAAGGTCCATTTCCATCTGTTTGTCTGTAACGGAAATCCCACGTCGCTGATTGGTCGCACTCGGCCGGGTGCGACCAATCAGCAACAGGCTTTCCTATTGATGCTGCTTATGCGGTCTGTGTTAGATACTACATGGCTGTGCTATATGCTATGTGGATGTGCTATATGCTATGTGGGCTGTGTTATATTCTACGTGGCTGTGCTATATACTACGTGGGCTGTTATATGCTACGTGGCTGTGCTATATGCTACGTGGCTGTGCTATATACTATGTGGGCTGTTATATGCTATGTGGGCTGTGTTATATACTACGTGGCTGTGCTGTATGCTACATGGCTGTGCTATATACTACGTGGCTGTGCTATATACTATGTGGCTGTGTTATATACTACGTGGGCTGTTATATGCTATGTGGCTGTGCTATATGCTATGTGGTTGTGTTATATGCTATGTGACTGTGCTATATACTATATGGCTGTGTAATATACTACGTGGCTGTGCTATATTCTATGTGGGCTGTGTTATATGCTACGTGGCTGTGCTATATGCTACATGGGCTGTGCTATATGCTATGTGGGCCGTTATATGCTACGTTTAAGTTTACTGATCAAGTTCTGTCATACATATTCTAGAATACCTGATGCGTTAGAATCGGGCCATCATCTAGTTTTTTCATGACCATCCTACAAGCACTCTATTGTACTTCTCTGAACCAGGCGCACTAGGATCTCCTCCATTTACCACTATGGAAGCACTTATATCCTTTATCATTATGATGTAAAATTTACTATGTACACTCATGTTTCACGTTTTTTCCTTAATACCACGATATACGAATAGACATTCTAAACCTCTAGTATGCCACAAAGCACCGTGCTCTCGCTGGGTTATGGTTTTCGTGTCCATGGTCACTTCTACTGACATTTTTTAGATCTTTTGACACAGTATAATTTTCTTATGTACATATCATGTATAGCAACAGAAAAAAATTATTTCAATGTGCGTGAGGTCTGCAGACAGCTTCATATCACTGCCACAAAATGACAACGTGGGATACGGCGGGCTGTATCACATTTTGCAACAGAAAAAAAATGTATATTTTTAAATGTGCGTTAGGTATGCAGACAGCTTCATATCACCGTCACAAAATGACAATGTGGAATACGACGGGCTGTATCACGTTTTGCAAAAGAAAAAATATTTTTTAATGTGCATGAGCTGTGCACACTGTGGAATTTCACCGCCACTAAATAGCAAAGTGAGATACGGCATGGTGAAACACAATTGCAACTGCAGTAAAAAAAATATTTCTTTATGCACAACAGCTCAAATCACAGAACAATGTCACCACACCACTAAATAACAAAGTGGGATATGGAATGCTGTTTCACATTTGGCTAGTGAAAAAATAAGATTTAGTATGCTATACTCGTGCATGGAGCACAATAGAAGCAGTGCACAACACACTTGTATGACATGTGCTCTGCTGTCTTTGTCTGTGGACCTCAATAATGCAAAAAAAACCTGCTGGTAGGTGGATTGCACAGACACGCAGAACACTACATAGTTCAACTATCTGAGTAAGAAGCAACCACCTAGCTAATTACCTAAAATCTAACTGCTAACAGTGCCAGCCTCTCTGCGCTGTTGCAGTGTCAAAATGGCACTAAAATAAGATGTCCGCTCTTTATATGGAGAGGGACATGAGATTTCAGCAGCCATTGACACAAGCCGTTGTGTCAGGACATTGTGGATGTTTACTGCTCCCTGATTGGCTAGCCGAAATGTGCACACAAGTTAGGGGAAACAAAATACTGTCTACAAGCACACTGCGCTTCTGAGCTCTGCAAACCCACTACCTTCATCAAACAATGTGCCCCGTGCTCATGATACACCACCATTATCGTAGCAAATGTGCCGAAAATACTTTTTTGGCAACACAAATATTTTCACACACTTTTTACTGAATGCTTCAGAGTTTTCCCGATTTTATTAAATTTTACTCGTGTTTCTGATCACAAATCCGAATGTACCATATTTGTGCAGAATTTATGTTTGGCAATCGTTTTCCGAACAAATTCGCTCATTACTAGTCTTGATGTATTCTGGAGAAATTGTACAACAAATTGTATGGTCTATTTTCTCCTCTTACCCTTGTGAAAATGCAATATTTGGGGCTAAAGCAACATTTTTGTGGGAAAAAGTAAAATTTTCATTATCTTTTTCTCCCACATTGATTTAATTCCTATAAAGCACCTGAAGAGTTAATAAACGTATTGAATGTGTTTTTGAGCATTTTGAATGCAGTTTTTAAAATGGTCTCACTTTTGGGTATTTTCTGTTATGTAGACCCCTCAAAGTCACGTCATATGTGATGTGTTCCCCGAAAAAAAATGGTTTTGTAAATTTTGTTGGAAAAATTAGAACTCTTAACTCTTCTAACTTCCTAACAAAAAACAATATATATTTAAAAAATGATGTTGATATTAAGTAGACATGTGGTAAATGTGAAATAGCTATCTGATTTAAGGGCATAAAAATTAAAATTTGCTAAATATTCACCAAAATTCCAATATTTTTACAAATAAATGCAAAAAATATCGACCTATGTTTACCACTAACAAAGTACAGTGTGTCACAGAATTACTGGGATACATTGAAGCATTACAGAGTTATTACCTCATAAAGTGACACTGGTCAGATTTGTAAAATTTTTCCTGGTCAGGAAGGAAAGAGGGTTCGGGGTCAAGGGGTTAAACACCTGTTTTGGATCTACACAAAGGCTTCCCGGCTGTGTAACGGAGTCTGCTGCTGTTTGGTGATGCAAGCTGGCATGAAGAATAGTTGGGCCAGAACACGAGTTATGGTTAGGTGCAAAATCGTCAAGCAGGAGAAAAGTCAATATACAAGCCAAATTCAAAATCAGGAATATCCACTAAAACACAGAAGCTGAGATTCACTACAGGCTATAACTGGCAATAGGAACTGATTCTCAGGGGTTTAAATAGCGAGCATCCCCACGCAGGGGGTGACAACAGAAAAAAAGATACACCAACTAGGAATTATACCCAAAGCTTTTGGACAAGTCCCACAAGTAGAACAAAGCTACTGAGTAGTCACCCTATGCTATCCAGTACGTCAGGAACACAATGGACAGGTTCTGCACTGGCACCGAAGTCCCATTTACTAGTGCACTAGTGACAATATGCTGATAAAACAGTGATTTCACTAAAACTACAGCAAGTGACAAATCAATAGAATCAGAATCTCTATCTTTAAGTTTTGCTCTTCTCAAATTATAAAGCAAAAACCTGATGACAGGTTCTCTTTAATCAGGTACAGCAGTAAAGTTACTAATTTGAAGTGTATCTGTCACCACCCTGACATGTCTGTTTTAATTAATATTTGCATTCCCCATGAAATTACAATTCCGGAGCAACTTTTTGCATCATATTTCAGGGCCGCCATCAGGGCATAACAGCCATGACTGGCGTATGGGGCCCGGTGGGCAGAGGGGGCCCGCATCGGGCCCCGTCTAATCTGCTCACCGGGCCCCCCCCTGCAGGCGCTGTGGCACACTATTGACATGCGGGCCTGTGCCAGTCGGAGGCTGGCAGCAGACTTGAACAGCCGCAGTGCGCAGTCGCACTTCGCCGGCGTCTGACGTCATCGTCAGCCGCCGGCGAGTGTGTCCTTCACCTGCGTGGAGGAAGTGAGCTTCGCCCGCCGCAGGAGCACACGGCCAGGTAAGAAGTTTTTTTTTTTTTTTTGGTAGCGGCGATCCAGGAAGGGGGGGGGGAGGAGGGGGCCCGGGGCAGTATGCTGGACAAGGGGGCAGAATGCTGGACACGCTGGGGCAGAGGAGATGCTGGACACAGGCAGAATGCTGGACAAAGGGGCAGAAAGCTGGGCAGAGGAGATGCTGGACACAGGGGCAAAATGCTGGACACAGGGGCAGAAAGCTGGAGACGGGCAGAGGAGATGCTGGACACAGGGGCAGAATGCTGGACAAAGGGGCAGAAAGCTGGACACGGAGGCAGAATGCTGGACACGGAGGCAGAAAGCTGGACACGGGCAGAGGAGATTCTGGACACAGGGGCAGAATGCTGGACACGGGGGCAGTTTGCTGGACACGGGGGCAGTATGCTGGACACGGGGGCAGTATGCTGGACACGGGGGCAGTATGCTGGACAAAGGGGCAGAATGCTGGACAAAGGGGCAGAATGCTGGACACGGGGGCAGTATGCTGGACATGGGGGCAGAATGCTGGACACGCTGGGGCAGAGGAGATGCTGGACACAGGCAGAATGCTGGACACAGGGGCAGTATGCTGGACACAGGGGCAGAAAGCTGGACACAGGGGCAGAGGAGATGCTGGACACAGGGGCAGAGGAGATGCTGGACAAAGGGGCAGAATGCTGGACAAAGGGGCAGAAAGCTGGACACGGAGGCAGAATGCTGGACACGGGGGCAGAAAGCTGGACACAGGGGCAGAGGAGATTCTGGACACAGGGGCAGAATGCTGGACACGGGGGCAGTATGCTGGACACGGGGGCAGTATGCTGGACAAAGGGGCAGTATGCTGGACAAAGGGGCAGAATGCTGGTCACGGGGGCAGTATGCTGGACACGGGGGCAGTATGCTGGACACGGGGGCAGTATGCTGGACACGCTGGGGCAGAGGAGATGCTGGACACGGGCAGAATGCTGGGCACAGGGGCAGTATGCTGGACACGGGGGCAGAAAGCTGGACACAGGGGCAGAGGAGATTCTGGACACAGGGGCAGAATGCTGGACACGGGGGCAGTATGCTGGACACGGGGGCAGTATGCTGGACAAAGGGGCAGTATGCTGGACAAAGGGGCAGAATGCTGGTCACGGGGGCAGTATGCTGGACACGGGGGCAGTATGCTGGACACGGGGGCAGTATGCTGGACACGCTGGGGCAGAGGAGATGCTGGACACGGGCAGAATGCTGGGCACAGGGGCAGAATGCTGGACACGGGGGCAGAATGCTGGACACGGGGGCAGTATGCTGGACACGGGGGCAGAATGCTGGACACGGGGGCAGAATGCTGGACACGGGGGCAGAATGCTGGACACGGGGGCAGAATGCTGGACACGGGAGCAGAATGCTGGACACGGGGGCAGAATGCTGGACACTGGGGCAGAAAGCTGGACACAGGGGCAGAAAGCTGGACACAGGGGCAGAAAGCTGGACACAGGGGCAGAAAGCTGGACACAGGGGCAGAATGGAGATACGGGGCATGATTGGAGACACAGGGGGCAGGATGAAAAACATGGCGGCATGACTGGAGACACTGGGGCATGACTGGAGACAGATGGGGCAGGATTGGAAACACATGGGGCAGGATTGGAAACAGATGGGGCAGAATGGAGACACAGGGGGCATGATTGCAGACATGGGGGCATGATTGGAGACGGGGCAGAATGGTGATATGGGCATAATTGGAGACACTGGGGGCAGGATTGGAGACAGATGGGGCAGGATCATGGGGCAGGATGGATACGATGGAGACAGATGGGGCAGGATGGGGAGATCATATGGGGCAGAATGGATACTCATTAGGGCAGGATGCGAGAACATATGGCTGATGCCAGGAATGAGACACACGGTGGCTAGGATGGCGAATATTATTACCATAGGGGCTAATTAAGGGATATTATTACTGCAGTGATGTATTTATTTTATTTTTTGAGTATACTGTTTTAAATGGGGGGCGGTCCTGTTACTGTGTAGAGTGATACTATGTTGCCTTCTTCATGTGGTGTAATGTGGAAGTTGGGAAAATTAAGTAATGTGTTCTGCAAGGGGAACTCGAGATAACTTATTCCCTGCAGAAACGAGTCCTGGCTGGATGAAGTGATGGCGATCTGTTCTGGATGAAAGATGAAGGACTTCACCTAGAGACGTCACTGTTGAGTCAGTGAGTCACCTATACACTGACACTACACTGTACACTATATACAGAGCTCCTGTGTACAATGTCACCGGTGATCACTGTATTACCTGTACACAGACACTGCATACTAAGTACAGATCTCCTGTGAATACTGGCACTTATGGTGATAGTATTCTGGGGTGTTTTTTATTACTGATCAGTAGGGTTGAGCGACTTTTATTTTTATAGCATCGGGTCGGGTTTCACGAAACCCGACTTTCTCAAAAGTCGGGTCGAGTGAAATCGGCCGATCCTATAAAAAAGTCGGGGTCGGGGTCGGCCGAAACACGAAACCCAATGCAGTGCAATGGGATACTATGGTTCCCAGGGTCTGAAGGAGAGGAAACTCTCCTTCAGGCCCTGGGATCCATATTAATGTGTAAAATAAAGAATTAAAATAAAAAATATTGATATACTCACCTCTCCGACGCAGCCTGGACCTTACCGCTGGTAACCGGCAGCCTTCTTTGCTTAAAATGAGCGCATTCAGGGCCTTAGATGACGTCACTGCTTGTGATTGGTCGCGGCCGCCCATGTGACCGCCACGCGACCAATCACAAGCCGTGACGTAATTCTCAGGTCCTAAATTCCTAATTCTAGGAATTTAGGACCTGAGAATTACGTCACGGCTTGTGATTGGTCGCGTGGCGGTCACATGGGCGGCCGCGACCAATCACAAGCCGTGACATCATCTAAGGCCCTGAACGCGCTCATTCTTAGGAAGGAAGGCTACCGGAAAGAAGCCGAGGGTGAGTATATTCCTATTAGGTATATACTCACCCTTGGACACGCCCTGCTTCTTTCCGGCAGCCTTCCTTCTTAAGAATGAGCGCGTTCAGGGCCTTAGATGACGTCACGGCTTGTGATTGGTCACGGCCGCCCATGTGACCGCTCACGCGACCAATCACAAGCCGTGACGTAATTCTCAGGTCCTAAATTCCTAGAATTAGGAATTTAGGACCTGAGAATTACATCACGGCTTGTGATTGGTCGCATGGCGGTCACATGAGCGGCACGCGACCAATCAGAAGCCGTGACGTCATGGAAGGCCGTAAACGCGCTCATTTTAAGCAAAGAAGGCTGCCGGTTACCAGCGGCGATGTCCAGGGGCCTCCGGAGAGGTGAGTATATCAATATTTTTTATTTTAATTCTTTATTTTACACTTAAATGTGGATTCCGATACCGATTTCCGATATCGCAAACATATCGGAACTCGGTATCGGAATTCCGATACCAGATTCAGAAGATCGCCGAGCTCATGACCGACCCCACACAGGGGTCGGGTCGGGTTTCATGAAACCCGACTTTGCCAAAAGTCGGCGACTTCTGAAAATGGCCGACCCGTTTCGCTCAACCCTACTGATCAGTACTGTAGTATTCAGTCACTATGTGGTGGTAATATGTGGTCTGGTCATGGTGTTGTAGTATTTGTTCCTTGTATTTGATATTATTCGGTCACTGTGGTGGTAATATGGTGTCTGGTCATGGTGCTGTGGTATTTGTTCCTTGTATGTGGTATTATAGGTCATTTTAAAAATTGAAAAATAAATAAAAATAAACCTAAATTGTATTGCATATTTTAACAAATATTTAATAGGTTACAGTAGAGTAGGGCCCGGCCAAAAGTGTCTACCTTGTCATTTTGGTGGCTTAAAAAATCTTTTGGCCAAAACAAAAGCTGACGGCTATATGTGTGATCTGGTGATGGGAACTGTCAATGTGTGATAGGTGAGAAGTGGAGATTTTCCAAGAGAGATCGGTGGGACTGTGGACAGTTCGAGGGGTGGAGCGTGGAGGCGGGGCTGGGGTGGAGCCTGGGTGGAGTCTCAAGGGGGCCCCGAAAATTTTGCCAGTATGGGGCCCCGAAATTTCTAGTGGCAGCCCTGTCATATTTTGTTATACCATTCCTACATCATCTGTGAGCACTGACTGGATTGTGTCAGACTGGGTAGGTAAAAAAAACCTCAACTGGTAACACAGTTGTCAATATAGTAATAAATTTCTAGTAGGAATAATAGAACACAACGCTGAGTTCAAAAGATACTTTGGATTTGTTATATAAAAAAGACTTTTCAGAAAAGCTGACAGACAGGTCCTCCATTAGTAAATCTTGATCGTCTATGTTTTCAGTTCAATATCCAAGCGTATTGTTGCATATACAATAGACAACATGTTTGTGACAGTGTCAGCGTAAATTGTGTTGCCCTAGTTTAATGTATTGACATTAAATGACTGGAGGTTTAATGAATGCCAAGTGTTTTTCTTTTCTTTTTTATTTGAGTGAGAAGTAGTGTTTGAAATTATTACTAAGTGTATGGTTTCTTTTATTTTTTTGTGTGGGAAGGCTTATTTGTCGTTATACTATAAACACTCTTGGACTACAGGGTCTAAGGTTTCCATTTTCTGAGTTTTATTTGATTTTTATAGAGCATTAGCTGAAGAGCCCGGCGTTGCCTGGGCATAGTAAATATCTGTGGTTAGTTATAGCACCTCACTTCTCTTATTTTCCCATCACGCCTTTCATTTAGCACCTCACTTCTCTCATTTTCCCCTCACATCTTTCATTTTCCCCTCACATCTTTCATTTTCCCCCTCACATCTCTCATTTTCTCCCTCACACCTCTCATTTTCTCCCTCACACCTCTCATTTTCTCCCTCACACCTCTCATTCCCCTCTCACTCCTCTCATTCCCCCCTAACACTTGTCATTTCGACCTCATCTGTCATTTTCCGATCACTCCACTATTTTCCCTCACTCCTCTCATTTTGCACTCAGACCTTTTCATTTTCACCTCACACCTTTCATTTTTACCTCACACCTCCCATTTTCCGCTCAGTATATACATGTTTGTCATCTCCCTTATATATAGTATACACCTGTATGTCATTTCTTGTATATAGTATATACCTGTATGTCATCTCCCCTGTATATAGTATATACCTGTATGTTATCTCCCCTGTAAATAGTATATGCTTGCTGTATGTCATCTCCTCCTGTATATTGTATATACCTATGTGTCATCTCCTCCTGTATATAGTATATACCTGTGTCATCTCTTCTGTATATAGTATATACCTGTATATCATCTCCTCCTATATATAGTATACTAGATGGTGGCCCGATTCTAACATATCGGATATTCTAGAATATGTAGGTAGTATATAGCACAGGCTACGTACTATATTGCACAGTGACGCAGTATATAACACAACCGACGTAGTATATAACATAGCTACGTAGTATATAACAGAGCTACGTAGTATGTAACACAGTGTACGTAGTATATAGCAGAGCTACGTAGTATATAACACAGCCACGTAGTATATAACATAGCCACGTAGTGTATTGCACAGGTATGTAGTATATTGGTCAGCCACGTAGTATATAGCAGAGCCACATAGTATATAGCAGAGCCACGTAGTATATTGCACAGCCACGTAGTATATTGCACAGCCACGTAGTATATTGCACAGCCACGTAGTATATTGCACAGCCACGTAGTGTATTGCACAGCTACATAGTGTATTGCACAGCTATGTAGTATATTGGTCAGCGACGTAGTATATTGTAGAGGCACGTGGTATATTGCATAGCTACGTAGTATATGACAGAACCGACACAGCCACATAGTATATTGCACAGCCACATAGTATATTGGACAGTCACGTTGTATATTGCACAGTCACGTTGTATATTGCTCAGCTACATAGTATATAGCACAGAGATGTAGTATATAACAGAGAACACGCAGTATGTAACACAGCCCACATAGTATATAGCAATGTGGGCACTATATGCGTGGTTAAAAAAGACTTAAAATAAAAAATAAACATATACTCACCTTCCGAAGGCCCCTTGAAGTCCTGGCGCCTGTGTGCGGTGCACGTGGCAGCTTCCGGTCCCAGGGTTGGTATGAGCACAGGACCTGTGATGACGTTGCGGTCACATGACCGTGATGTCATGTCAGGTCCTTCTCGCATAGCATCATTGGCACCGGGACCTGCCGCTTGCACTGCCGAGGACAGCCGCGACGTCGGAAGGTGAGAATAACCTTTTTTTTATTATTACTGTTTGTAACATTAGATCTTTTTACTATTGATGCTGCATACGCAAGTTGGTCACACAGGGTTAATAGCTGCGTTAACGGAGTGCGTAACACCGCGGTCCGTTAACGCTGGCATTATCCCTGTGTGAGCGCTCAGCGCTGACTGCAGGGCAATAAAGCAGCGGCCATTTCGCTGCCAGCCTATGGCTGTCGCTGATTGGTCGTGGCAATGGTCGTGGGCATTTTGCCATGACCAATCAGCGACTTGGATTTCCATGACAGACAGAGGCCGCGACCAATGAATATCCGTGACAGACAGAAAGAAAGAAAGACAGAAGGACAGACAGAAAGACGGAAGTTACCCTTAGACAATTATATAGTAGATACCTGTATGTCATCTCCTATATATAGTATATACCTGTATGTTAAATCCCCTGTATATAGTATATACCTGTATGTCATCTCCTCCTATATATAGTATATACCTGTATGCCATTTCCTCCTGTATATAGTATATACCTGTAAGTCATCTCTTCCTGTATATAGTATATACCTGTGTGTCATCTACTCCTGTATATAGTATATACCTGTGTGTCATCTCCCCTGTATATAGTATGTACCTGTATGTCATCTCCTCCTGTATATGGTATATATCTGTGTGTCATCTCCTCCTGTATTAGACCTCATTCACACGTTATTTGGTCAGTATATTTACCTCAGTATTTGTAAGCTAAATTGGCAGCCTGATAAATCCCCAGCCAACAGGAAGCCCTTCCCCCTGACAGTATATATTAGCTCACACATACACATAATAGACTGGTCATGTGACTGACAGCTGCCGTATTTCCTATATGGTACAGTTGTTGCTCTTGTAGTTTGTCTGCTTATTAATCAGATTTTTATTTTTGAAGGATAATATCAGACTTGTGTGTGTTTTAGGGCGAGTTTCATGTGTCAAGTTGTATGTTTTGAGTTGCGTGTGGCGACATGCATGTAGCGAGATGAGTTTTGCACGTGTGGCGAGTTTTGCGTGAGCCTACTTTTGCATGTGTTGAGTTTTGCATGTGGCGAATTTTGCGTGTGGTGAGTTTTGAGCGGCGACTTTAGTGTTTCGAATTTTACGTGGCGAGGTTGGTGTATGTGTGGTGAAATGTGTGCTCAGGGTGGTATATGTGTTCAAGCACGTGGTAGTGTGTGGCGCATTTTGTGTGTGTGTTCATATCCCTGTGTGTGGTGAGTATCCCATGTAGGGGCCCCACCTTAGCAACTGTACGGTATATACTCTTTGGCGCCATCACTCTCATTCATTTAAGTCCCCCTTGTTCATATCTGGCAGCTGTCAATTTGCCTCCAACACTTTTCCTTTCACTTTTTCCCCATTATGTAGATAGGGGCAAAATTGTTTGGTGAATTGGAACGTGTGGGGTTAAAATTTTGCCTCACAACATAGCCTATGATGCTCTCGGGGTCCAGACGTGTGACTGTGCAAAATTTTGTTGCTGTAGCTGTGACGGTGCAGATGCCAATCCCGGACATACACACACACATACACACACATTCAGCTTTATATATTAGATATATAGTGATTTTAGATAATATCAGTAAAACTAAATGGAATATAGCCATTTAGTGAATAAATACCTTTTTGGTAGAGCACTGAACAGCAAGGTGGATTGTTGTTGAGGGGAAAAAAAAAAATCTTTAAATCTTCAGCTTAGCGAGTGTGAGCGAGCTGAGTGTGACCTGAGTGTAAGTGTGAACGGCGGTAAGTGTGACTTGTGATTCAGTGACTTTGGATTCAGGGAGTTTCCAAGGGAGGAATTGCTGAATTACTGTCTGTATTTTATTAATACTTTGTATTTATTTTTATTTAACGTTTCTGTCTGGTGCAATCCCCATTAGGAAATGTGCTCCACTATTGTTAATGCCATCTAGTGCACATCTTGCCACATGTATGCAGTCCTTGATCAGCCGGTCGAGGGTGCATACTGCTGTGCGAGATGTGAGCACGTTGAGCATTTGGAAGCCCAGATTCTGGATCTAAATGTGCAGCTGGCAACACTGAGATCCATAGACAATATGGAGAGGAGTCTTCTGCTCACTGAGCAGATGCTCAATGGGATAGATGAGGGGGGGATGGTAGGATGGAGCTGCAGGACAGTGAAGTAGCTAGCTGGGTGACATTCAGAAAGCGGGGTAGAGGGAAGAGTGCCAGGGAGGCTAGTCCTGATCTGGCACACCCCAATAAGTTTGCTAAGTTGGCAGATGAGGGGGGTGCCAGTACAGGGGTAGCACTGCTGCAGCCAGGCATGTCCTCTGAAAGCCGGAGGAGTGACTGCTACAGTAAGGAGGGAAATAGGAGAGCAGTACAGGCCAGACAGGTGCTGGTAGTGGGGGACTCAATTATTAGGGGAACAGATAGGGCAATCTGTCACAAAGACAGGGATCGTCGGACGGTGTGCTGCCTACCTGGCGCTCGAGTCCGACACATCGCTGATCGGGTGGACAGATTACTGGGAGGGGCTGGTGAGGACCCAGCGGTCATGGTGCACATTGGCACAAATGACAAAGTTAGAGGTAGGTGGAAGGTCCTTAAAGATGATTTCAGGGAATTAGGCTGCAAGCTGAAAGCAAAGACCTCCAACATGGTATTTTCCGAAATACTGCCTGTACCACGTGCCACGCCAGAGAGGCAACGGGAGATTAGGGAGGTTAATAAGTGGCTCAAGAATTGGTGTAGGAAGGAGGGGTTTGGGTTCCTGCAGAACTGGGCCGACTTCTCAGTGGGCTACAGGCTCTACGCTAGGGACGGGCTGCACCTCAATGGGGAAGGTGCAGCTGTGCTAGGGGAGAAAATGGCTAGAAGGTTGGAGGAGTGTTTAAACTAGGGATTGGGGGGGAGGGTATTCAATTTATAGGAGGGGAAGATAGGGCAGATAGAGACCTGGGCACAAATAAGGAAGTTGGGGGTGGCGGTGGCATGGGGGGTGGGGTTAGAACAGTTAATAATTTAAGAAAGAATAGAGGGACAGAGAGGAACATCAAGTGCATGTATACTAATGCCAGAAGCCTCACCAACAAAATGGACGAATTAGAATTAATGTTGTTGGAGCATAATTATGACATGGTGGGGATATCTGAAACATGGCTGGATGAGAGCCATGACTGGGCTGTTAACTTGCAGGGCTATTGCCTTTTCAGAAATGACCATACAGATAAGTGAGGGGGAGGGGTGTGTCTGTATGTAAAATTGTCCTTAAAACCCATCCGGCGTGATAATATAGGTGAATTTAATAAAAATGTAGAGTCCCTGTGGGTGGAGATAAGAGGAGGGAGAAAAGTAATAAATTACTGATAGGGGTTTGTTATAAAGCTCCAAAAATAATGGAAGCAATGGAGAATATCCTCATAAAGCAAATAGATGAAGCTGCGACTCAAGGAGAAGTCATTATTATGGGGGACTTCAACTACCCTGAAATAGATTGGGGAACAGAAACCTGCAGTTCCAGCAAAGGTAATCGGTTTTTGACAACTATGAGAGACAATTACCTTTCACAACTGGTTCAGGACCCAACAAGAAGGGGGGCACTGCTAGACCTAATATTAACAAACAGGCCAGACCGCATATCAAATATAAGGGTTGGGGGTCACTTGGGGAATAGTGATCACAAAATAATAAGTTTTCGTGTATCCTTTAATAAGATGTGTAGTAGAGGGGTGACAAGGACACTAAACTTCAGGAGGGCAAATTTCCAACGGATGAGAGAAGATCTTGGTGCAATTAACTGGGACGATATCCTGAGACATAAAAATACACAAAGAAAATGGGAGACGTTTATTAGCATCCTGGATAGGACCTGTGCACATTATATACCGTATGGGAATAAACATACTAGAAATAGGAGGAAACCAATATGGCTAAATAGAGCTGTAAGGGGCTCAATAAGTGACAAAAAGAAAGCATTTAGAGAATTAAAGGAAGTAGGTAGTGATGAGGCATTAAATAAATACAGAAAATTAAATAAATTCTGTAAAAAGCAAATCAAGGCAGCAAAAATTGAGACAGAGAGACTCATTGCCAGAGAGAATAAAAATAATACCAAAATATTCTTTAACTACATAAATTGTAAGAAACTAAAAAATGAAAGTGTTGGCCCCCTTAAAAATAGTCTGGGGGAAATGGTGGATGAGGATGAGGAAAAAGCCAATATGCTAAATGACTTTTTTTTCATCAGTATTTACACAAGAAAATCCCATGGCAGACAATATGATCAGTGATAACAAAAATTCCCCATTAAGTATCACCTCCTTAACCCAGCAGGAAGTACGGCGGCATCTAAAAATCACTAAAATTGACCATTCTCTGGGCCCGGATGGGATACACCCCCGAGTACTGCAGGAACTAAGTACAGTCATTGATAGACCATTATTTTTAACCTTTAAAGAGTCCATAATAACAGGGTCTGTACCACAGGACTGGCATATAGCAAATGTGGTGCCAATATTCAAAAAGGGGACAAAAACTGAACTCGGAAATTATAGGCCAGTAAGTTTAACCTCTACTGTGGGTAAAATCCTGGAGGGCATTCTAAGGGATGCTATACTGGAGTATCTGAAGAGGAATAACCTCATGACCCAGTATCAGCACGGGTTTACTAGGGACCGTTTATGTCAGACTAATTTGATCAGCTTCTATGAAGAGGTAAGTTCCGGACTGGACCAAGGGAACCCAGTAGATGTAGTGTATATGGACTTTTCAAAAGCTTTTGATACGGTGCCACACAAAAGGTTGATACATAAAATGAGAATAATGGGGATAGGGGAAAATATGTGTAAGTGGGTTGAGAGCTGGCTCAGGGATAGGAAACAAAGGGTGGTTATTAATGGAGCACACTCGGACTGGGTCGCGGTTAGCAGTGGGGTACCACAGGGGTCAGTATTTGGCCCTCTTCTTTTTAACATACAGTATTTATTAATGACCTTGTGGGGGCATTCAGAGTAGAATTTCAATATTTGCAGATGACACTAAACTCTGCAGGGTAATCTATACAGGGGAGGACAATTTTATATTACAGGATGATTTATGTAAACTAGAAGCTTGGGCTGATAAATGGCAAATGAGCTTTAATGGGGATAAAAGTAAGGTCATGCACTTGGGTAGAAGTAATAAGATGTATAACTATGTGCTTAATTCTAAAACTCTGGGCAAAACCGTCAATGAAAAAGACCTGGGTATATGGGTGGATGACAAACTCATATTCAGTGGCCAGTGTCAGGCAGCTGCTACAAAGGCAAATAAAATAATGGGATGTATTAAAAGAGGCATAGATGCTCATGAGGAGAACATAATTTTACCTCTATACAAGTCACTAGTTCGACCACACTTAGAATACTGTGCACAGTTCTGGTCTCCGGTGTATAAGAAAGACATAGCTGAACTAGAGCGGGTGCAGAGAAGAGCGACCAAGGTTATTAGAGGACTGGGGGGTCTGCAATACCAAGATAGGTTATTACACTTCGGGCTGTTTAGTTTGAAAAAACGAAGACTAAGGGGTGATCTTATTTTAATGTATAAATATATGAGGGGACAGTACAAAGACCTTTCTGATGATCTTTTTAATCATAGACCTGAGACAGGGACAAGGGGGCATCCTCTACATCTGGAGGAAAGAAGGTTTAAGCATAATAACAGACGCGGATTCTTTACTGTAAGAGCAGTGAGACTATGGAACTCTCTGCCGTATGATGTTGTGATGTTGTAATGAGTGATTCATTACTTAAATTTAAGAGGGGACTGGATGCCTTTCTTGAAAAGTATAATGTTACAGGGTATATACACTAGATTCCTTGATAGGGCGTTGATCCAGGGAACTAGTCTGACCGCCGTATGTGGAGTCGGGAAGGAATTTTCCCCATGGTGGAGCTTACTCTTTGCCACATGTTTTTTTTTTGCCTTCCTCTGGATCAACATGTTAGGGCATGTTAGGTTAGGCTATGGGTTGAACTAGATGGACTTAAAGTCTTCCTTCAACCTTAATAACTATGTAACTATAATGGCCATACAGTGCTCCATACTGTATAATGACCCCACATGATGCTCTATACTGTATAATGGCCACACATAATGCTCAATACTGTATAATGGCCACGCATGATGCTCCATACTGCATAATTGTCCCTCTCTCCCATCTTGTATGCATGGCTCATCTCACCCCCCCTCCTGTATGCATGGCTCATCTCACCCTCCCATCCTGTTTGCATGGCTCGGCTCCCCGCTCCCATCTTGCATGGCTCGGCTCCCCGTCCTCCTTCATCCTCCCCATCCTCCCTGACTGTCATACTCACCTTTCCCACACCGTGCCGAACATCCCTTCATCTCTGTCCTGGCGCAGCACCTTCTTCCTGCGTGAGCGGTCAGGTGGTACCGCTCATTAAGGTCATGAATATGCAGCCATATTCATCACCTTAATGAGTGGTACCACGTGACCGCTCACTCAGGACTAGCTGCCAGTGCTGAGATCAGGCATCACTGGAGTAGGGTGAGTATGAAGTCTTCAAGGAGGCAGGCAGGCGGGCGGGCGGGAGGTGAAAAAAACAGAGAAAAACTTTCTCAGGTGCCGCCCCCCACATCGTCCCGCCCTAGGCACGTGCCCTCAAGTGCCTAGTGGCAAATATGGCCCTGATCGCCATGTTCAGAATCGCCCAATCTATCAATAAAAAAGAATTAACCTGATCGCTAAACGGCGTAGCGAGAATAAGTAAAAACACCAGAATTACGTTTTTTTTGTTGCCGCGACATTGCATTAAAATGCAATAACGGGTGATCAAAAGAACGTATCTGCACCGAAATGGTATAATTAAAAACGTCAGCTCGGCAACAAAAAAAAAAAAGCCCTCACCCAACCCAAGATCACAAAAAATGGAGACGCTACAGGTATCAGAAAATGGTGCAATTTTTTTTTTTTTTAACAAAGTTTGGAATTTTTTTTCACCGCTTAGATAAAAAAGAACCTAGACATGTTTGGTGTCTAGGAACATGTAATGATCCGGAGAATCATAATGGCAGGTCAGTTTTCGCATTTAGTGAACCTAGTAAAAAAGCAAAACAAAAAAACATTTTTCCCTCGCTCTTAAAGAAGTAGAAGAGTTCAATCGTTCATTAAAACTGACTGTGCATGAGTCAATTCCTTTATACCCTGAAATTGTTAGAGATGTTGCCCATGTGGTTACTGCTTTGCCACCAACCCAATTAGTGTAGAGAGGTTTTTGTAGCCTTAAAATAATTAGGTCAGATTTGAAGTAATCTATGAGGGTATGTGCACACGTTGCGTATTTTCTGCGGATCCGCAGCGTTTTTTGCAGTGCAGAAACACTGCAGATCTGCAATTGATTTACAGTACAATGTAAATCAATGAGAAAAAAAAAAGCTGTGCACACTTTGCGGAAAATCCGCTGCGGAAATGCTGCGGTTTAACCCCTTTCTGACATCGGAAGTACTATCCCGTCGAGGTGGGGTGGGCCCGTATGACCACCGATGGGATAGTACGTCCAGCGCGATCGGCCGCGCTCACGGGGGAGCGCGGCCGGCTGTCAGCTGACTATCGCAGCTGACATCCGCGTTGCTCCAAGGGTCTCTTACCTCCTCCTCCCTGCAGCAGGCCCGGATCCAAGATGGCCGCGGCATCCGGGTCCTGCAGGGAGGTGGCTTCACAGCGCCTGCTCAGAGCAGGCGCCGGGAAGCCTCCAGCAGCTGTGCATGTCAGATCGCCGATCTGACACAGTGCACAGCAAAGTGTCAGATCGGCGATCTTACACTATAACATGATGCCCCCCCTGGGGCAATGTTATAGTGTAAAAAAAAAATTCACATGTGTAAAAAAAATTAAAAAAATTCCCCTAAAAAAATATATATATTGTTCCTATAAATACATTTCTTTATCTAAATTTAAAAAAAACAATAAAAGTACACATATTTAGTATCGCCGCGTCCGTAACGACCCAACCTATAAAACTGTCCCACTAGTTAACCCCTTCAGTGAACACCGAAAAAAAAAAAACGAGGCAAAAAACAACGCTTTATTATCATACCGCCAAACAAAAAGTGGAATCACACGCAATCAAAAAGACGGATATAAATAACCATGGTACCACTGAAAACGTCATCTTGTCCCACAAAAAACGAGCCAGGATACAGCATCATCAAAGAAAAAATAAAAAAAGTTATAGTCCTCAGAATAAAGCGATGCAAAAATAATTATTTTTTCTATAATAGTTTTTATCATATAAAAGCGCCAAAACATAAAAAAATTATATAAATGAGGTATCACTGTAATCATACTGACCCGAAGAATAAAACTGCTTTATCCATTTTACCAAACGCGGAACGGTATAAACGCCTCCCCCAAAAGAAATTCATGAATAGCTGGTTTTTGGTCATTCTGCCTCACAAAAATCGCAATAAAAAGCGATCAAAAAATGTCACGTGCCTGAAAATATTACCAATAAAAATGTCAACTCGTCCCGCAAAAAACAAGACCTCACATGACTCTGTGGACCAAAATATAGAAAAATTATAGCTCTCAAAATGTGGTAACGCAAAAAATATTTTTTGCAATAAAAAGCGTCTTTCAGTGTGTGACGGCTGGCAATCATAAAAATCCGCTAAAAAAATACCCGCTATAAAAGTAAATCAAACCCCCCTTCATCACCCCCTTAATTAGCGAAAAATTAAAAAAATGTATTTATTTCTATTTTCCCATTAGGGTTAGGGCTAGGGTTAGGGCTAGGGTTAGGGTTAGGGATAGGGTTAGGGATAGGGCTAGGACTAGGGTTAGGGTTGGGGCTAGGGTTAAGGCTACAGTTAGGGTTGGGGCTAAAGTTAGGGTTAGGGTTGGGGCTAAAGTTAGGGTTAGGGTTTGGATTACATTTACGGTTGGGAATAGGGTTGGGATTAGGGTTAGGGGTGTGTCAGGGTTAGGGGTGTGGTTAGGGTTACCATTGGCATTAGGGTTAGGGATGTGTTAGGATTAGGGTTTCAGTTATAATTGGGGGGTTTCCACTGTTTAGGCACATAAGGGGCCAATTCTGCTTTGAAAAAGTAAAACAGTGTTCCTTCCATTCCGAGCTCTCCCGTGCGCCCAAACGGTGGTTCCCCCCCACATATGGGGTATCAGCGTACTCAGGACAAATTGGACAACAACTTTTGGGGTCCAATTTCTTCTGTTACTCTTGGGAAAATACAAAACTGGGGGCTAAAAAATAATTTTTGTGAAAAAAAAAGATTTTTTTATTTTCACGGCTCTGCGTTATAAACTGTAGTGAAACACTTGGGGGTTCAAAGTTCTCACAACACATCTAGAAAAGTTCCTTTGGGGGGTCTAGTTTCCAATATGGGGTCACTTGTGGGGGGTTTCTACTGTTTAGGTACATTAGGGGCTCTGCAAACGCAATGTGACACCTGCAGACCAATCCATCTAAGTCTGCATTCCAAATGATGCTCCTTCCTTTCCGAGCTCTGCCATGCGCTCAAACGGTGGTTCCCCCCACATATGGGGTATCAGCGTACTCAGGACAAATTGGACAACAACTTTTGGGGTCCAATTTCAACTGTTACCCTTGGAAAAATACAAAACTGGGGCTAAAAAAATAATTTTTGTGGAAAAAAAAGATTTTTTATTTTCACGGCTCTGCGTTATAAACTGTAGTGAAACACTTGGGGGTTCAAAGCTCTCACAACACATCTAGATGAGTTCCTTAGGGGGTCTAATTTCCAAAATGGTATCACTTGTGGGGGGTTTCAATGTTTAGGCACATCAGTGGCTCTCCAAACGCAACATGGCGTCCCATCTCAATTCCTGTCAATTTTGCATTGAAAAGTCAAACGGCACTCCTTCTCTTCTGAGCTCTCCCATGCGCCCAAACAGTGTTTACCCCCACATATGGGGTATCATCGTACTCAGGCCAAATTGTACAACAACTTTTGGGGTCCAATTTCTTCTCTTACCCTTGGGAAAATAAAAAATTGGGGGCGAAAAGATCATTTTTGTGAAAAAATATGATTTTTTATTTTTACGGCTCTGCATTATAAACTTCTGTGAATCACTTAATAGGTCAAAGTGCTCACCACATGTCTAGATAAGTTCCTTAGGGGGTCTACTTTCCAAAATGGTGTCAATTGTGGGGGGTTTCAATGTTTAGGCACATCAGGGGCTCTCCAAACGCAACATGGTGTCCCATCTCAATTCCAGTCAATTTTGCATTGAAAAGTCAAATGGCGCTCCTTCACTTCCGAGCTCTGCCATGCGCCCAAACAGTGGTTTACCTCTACATATGGAGTATTGGCATACTCAGGACAAATTGTACAACAACTTTTGGGGTCCATTTTCTCCTGATACCCTTGGTAAAATAAAACAAATTGGAGCTGAAGTTAATTTTTTGCGAAAAAAAGTTAAATGCTCATTTTTATTTAAACATTCCAAAAATTCCTGTGAAAAACCTGAGGGGTTAATAAACTTCTTGAATGTGGTTTTGAGAACCTTGAGGGGTGCAGTTTTTAGAATGGTGTCACACTTGGTGATTTTCTATCATATAGACCCCTCAAAATGACTTCAAATGAGATGTGGTCCCTAAAAAAAATGGTGTTGTAAAAATGAGAAATTGCTGGTCAACTTTTAACCCTTATAACTCCCTAACAAAAAAAAATGTTGGTTCCAAAATTGTGCTGATGTAAAGTAGACATGTGGTAAATGTTACATATTAAGTATTTTGTGTGACATATCACTGTGATTTAATTGCATAAAAATTCAAAGTTGGAAAATTGCAAAATTTAAAAAATTGTCGCCAAATTTCCGTTTTTTTCACAAATAAACGCAGGTAATATCAAAGAAATTTTACCGCTATCATGAAGTACAATATGTCACGAGAAAACAATGTCAGAATCATCAGGATCCGTTGAAGCATTCCAGAGTTATAACCTCATAAAAGGACAGTGGTCAGAATTGTGAAAATTGGCCCGGTCATTAACGTGCAAACCACCCTTGGGGGTAAAGGGGTTAAAAGAAGTAGCATGTCCCTTCTTTTTTGTGAATCTGCAGAGTTTTTGTACCTATTCCATTATAAAAAACCGCAGGGGTAAAAACCGCAGCAAAAACGCACAAAAAAACGCTGCGGAACCGCACAAGAAAATGCAGGTGCGTTTTCTGCCAGGAGAGGCAGAATCCGCACCAGAAATTCCTAAGCCTAATCCACAATGTGTGCACATAGCCTGAAGGAGGATCTCGTGGAGGTGATACTATTTCTCAGAACAAATTCATAGACTGCACAAATGCTATTCATAGTACTCCAACCAAAAATAACGCACCAATAGAAACCAGGAATATAAAAGTGCAGAGTTTTATTACAATAAATTACATAAAAAGTACAAGGGATGTGACAGGGGAATAGCCAAAACGTGGGAAAACACAGGGAGACCAGGCACCAACAGGTACATATAGTATAAATTTAGTAAAATTACTCCATAGTGTGTAAGGTGATGATGTATGTAAAAAGACCCAAGATATAGGCACACACCTCGGAGCAAACACACGAACAACAGAGGGGCTGTAAACCACCTCTGAGCCCACAGCCAAGAGGGTATCAGAATTAGAGTGAATCATTAATAGTAGTTACCTGTATGTGCCTGGAGCCCTGTGAAGCCCACCGTCCCCTACGCGTGTTTCGGCGCTCAAGCCTTCTTCCAGGGGAGTGGCTTCCAAGTGAAAGGAGCTATCTTAAAAAGGCAGGCTAGCCAATCAGAGAGTAAACTGATGTACTGCTATTAGGCGGCGCATGGAGCGCCGACGTCACCAAGGAGTCAGCGTCACCGAGGGCGTCACCAGGCAGGGCGGACCGAGAGAGAAGCCCCGCCCACGTGAAAACGTCAGTGGGGATACTGATCCCGGACGGATCCCAGCCCAGAGAGACACCGTCGGCGGCGCCGATCAGCCGGGAGTCAACCTACATGCGCACAAGCAGATGGGAATACATCTAAAGTGGGTACCATAGCGATGAAATAAAGTGACAGTGTGTAAGAGAGGATAACAATCTTATTAATCAATTAAGACAATAAAGCGCAGATATTATAAATATAATATAAAGTGCAATGTGATATTGTCATGTCGGACGCTGTTCAGACTAGGTCGTCCGACAGACAGCGGTAATTCTGCATTTGACCACTATTTGCTCATTGGCGTCTTGTAGATTTTATCTAGCTGTTCCGGGGTTAATTTACATAATCCTTGGATTGAAAGCTGGGCCATGCCCACTGCCTTTAAATAGTTCTCCTGATCTTTGGGCGTCGCCGATTATAGCTTCTGTCTTGTGCGTCGTTATCTCGGTCTGGTGAGGAGAGCTGGTGGTTGGAGATTCGTTGCTGGTGGTGTATTTTCCTTTGTCTTATTTACTCCTTCCTATATTTGTATTTATTTTGCCCTGCACATTTATAGTGTATTCCTAAGTGACTGCGGCGTGGTGTATATTTTCCTTTATCCTTGTCTGTGCTAACTGTGGGTATTGGGGAATAATATCTTCACTGGGTGGTGGGCGGAGGTTTCAGCCTAGGGCTGAGCTCAGGAGACAGGGTGAGGTTCGAGGCCTGGACATGCACACCTTCAGTGTAAACTCCAGGTAGAGGGTCAGTCAGGATTTCCCTAGTCTGAGGGAAACTGCAGGGGCCGGGTTATTAGCTCTCGCTCACCTAGTCTCTCCCTGACAGATATGTCATATATGGGCACATACACTGCCAATTATACAATACAAGACACAGAATAAATTTTAATATATGCAATACAAAAACTATATTATAAACGTGATAAGTGACAATGAGAAGTGGTATATCCAAAGGAAGCACAATTCTTCAAGTTCAGTGAAAAATGCCATGTCCAAAATGATATGTCCCAAAACGGGCCCACTTGAGGTAGAGAAGAGGACCAGCCTGATCTAGCGTAGGCCTAAAGTATATATATATAACATAAAAAATACAATGAGTTAAAAATAACAAAAACATAGGCAGTAAACATAACATTTGGAGGAACACACAAAAATGTTAAAAAACGCGGACTAAGGTGACATTTATAAAAAAGGGGCAAAACTTAAAATCTCATTAAGGCCATGAGGATGTACAGTGCGCAGTTTCCAAATCCAGAAAACCTCCCTCTGTGCCAGTAGGCGGCCCAAATTACCCCCACGAGCGTTCAAAACAATGCGGTCAATGCCTTTAACCTTGAAGCCCGAAGTGTCACAGGTATGAAAGGCTTTGAAATGGCGTGGAATAGTTTTACGGGATTCCACATTATCCTCCTTTGCAGCCGCTAAGATGTCTCTGACGTGCTCACGTGTTCGAACTTTGAGGGTTCTTGTTGTAAGACCAACATATGCTTTGTTGCAAGGACATGAAGCATAGTACACTACCATGGTGGTAGAGCACGTAATAGTTTGTGTGATGGTGAAATTGCGACCATCAGAGAAGGAAAAGTCCCTAGCATGAATGATATTGGGGCACGCCACACAATTGCCACAAGGCTTGCACCCCCACGGCACAATATGGGGTGGCCGACCAGAGGAAAACAAGGGAGGAGGAGTCTGAGGTGAAAAATAGCTTCTTACCAGGTGGTCACCTAAATTACGTGATTGCCTAGCTGTAACTGAAGGCCGATCAGGTAAATATTGCCTCAATACAGGATCAGCAAGGAGTATTGGCCAATATTTGACCAACACATCCTGCATCTTATTCCATTGTGAGTGGTACTGGGTAATCAATCTTACCTGAGAATTGTTCTTAGCTTTCATTGTTGATAGAGAAGCTGATGTCTTCGAGTGTTTCTTGCCCGATTATATGCTCTTTTCAGGCACCTTTTGCTATAGCCTCTGTTCAGAAACCGATTGGTCATATCCTTGGCCTGAGCCTCAAAGTCCTCATCTGATGAGCAGATCCTTCTAATTCTAAGGAATTGGCCAGTTGGAACAGAATTAATCAACATGGGGAGGGTGGGAAGAAGACGCATGTAAGACAGAATTGACTGCCGTGTCCTTATGGAAGGCATCGGCAACCAGAACTCCGTCCAAACCTCTCCTCACAGTGACATCTAAAAAATCAATTATATTCAAATCAAATTTAAATGTTAACCATATATTTAAATCATTCCTGTTTAAATCTGCAAGAAAATTTTGTAAGTCAACTGAAGACCCCCGCCAGATCAGGAATATATCATCAATGTAGCGGGCCCAGAAAATGACCAGCTCCATTGATGTACCCCGATCTGACGAGAATAGGTCCCTCTCCCACAGCCCCAGGAAGAGATTTGCGTAAGCGGGCGCACAGGCCGCGCCCATCGCAGTCCCCTGGAGCTGCAGGTAGAAGGTCCCATTAAAACGAAAAAAATTGTGTGTCAACAAAAATTGTAGAAGAACAAGAAGAAACTCGTTGTCACTGGAGGAGAAGCTAGTCATGGACAGAAAATAAAATACCGCCCTCAAGCCATCCTGGTGGCAAATACTAGTGTATAGAGACTCAACGTCACACGTGACCAAGATCATATCTTCATCAATGTGGACGGAGTCAATCTTTTTGAGAAAATCTGAAGTATCCCTCAAATATGAGGGAATAGTCTCCACCAGGGGCTTGAGGAATGAATCAATATATTTGCCGATGCCCTCTGTAAGCCCTCCCACCCCAGAGACTATTGGCCTACCTGGAGGATTGTATACACTCTTGTGAACCTTAGGAAGAAGGTACAGTGTTGCAATGCATGGATTTTTGACGATCAGCACATCCCGTACCTGTGGGGTTATGACACCATCTGTAACCGCTCTTTGCATGATTTTTAACAATTCATCCTTATAGGAGACAAGAGGGTTAAATGTTAATTTCTTATAACAGGAAGAATCCCTCAGTTGGCGATATGCCTCAGCAAGGTACATTTTAGAGGGCCAAATCACAATGTTCCCGCCCTTGTCAGCTGATTTAATTATAACATCCTTGAGGCTCTTCAGCCTCCTAAGACCGATTGACGGCAGTCAATTCTGTCTTACATGCACTTCTTCCCACCCTCCCCATGCGATTAATTCTGTTCCAACTGGCCAATTCCTTAGAATTAGAAGGATCTGCTCATCAGATGAGGACTTTGAGGCTCAGGCCAATGATATGACCAATCGGTTTCTGAACAGAGGCTATAGCAAAAGGTACCTGAAAAGAGCATATAATCGGGCAAGAAACACTCAAAGACATCAGCTTCTCTATTCAACAATGAAAGCTAAGAACAATTCTCAAGTAAGATTGATTACCCAGTACCACTCACAATGGAATAAGATGCAGGATGTGTTGGTCAAATATTGGCCAATACTCCTTGCTGATCCTGTATTGAGGCAATATTTACCTGATCGGCCTTCAGTTACAGCTAGGCGATCACGTAATTTAGGTGACCACCTGGTAAGAAGCTATCTTTCACCTCAGACTCCTCCTCCCTTGTTTTCCTCTGGTCGGCCACCCCATATTGTGCCGTGGGGATGCAAGCCTTGTGGCAATTGTGTGGCGTGCCCCAATATCATTCATGCTAGGGACTTTTCCTCCTCTGATGGTCGCAATTTCACCATCACACAAACTATTACGTACTCTACCACCATGGTAGTGTACTATGCTTCATGTCCTTGCAACAAAGCATACGTTGGTCTTACAACAAGAACCCTCAAAGTTCGAACACGTGAGCACGTCAGAGACATCTTAGCGGCTGCAAAGGATGATAATATGGAATCCCTTAAAACTATTCCACGTCATTTCAAAGCCTTTCATACCTGTGACCCTTCGGGTTTCAAGGTTAAAGGCATTGACCGCATTGTTTAGAACGCTCGTGGGGGTAATTTGGGCCGCCTACTGGCACAGAGGGAGGTTTTCTGGATTTGGAAACTGCACACTGTACATCCTCATGGCCTTAATGAGATTTTAAGTTTTGCCCCTTTTTTATAAATGTTACCTTAGTCCGCGTTTTTTAACATTTTTGTGTGTTCCTCCAAATGTTATGTTTACTGCCGATGTTTTTGTTATTTTTAACTCATTGTATTTTTTATGTTATATATATACTTTAGGCTTACGCTATATCAGGCTGGTCCTCTTCTCTACCTCAAGTGGGCCCGTTTTGGGACATATCGTTTTGGACATGGCATTTTTCACTGAACTTGAAGAATTGTGCTTCCTTTGGATATACCACTTCTCCTTGTCACTTATCACATTTATAATATAGTTTTTGTATTGTATATATTAAAATTTATTCTGTGTCTTGTATTGTATAATTGGCAGTGTATGTGCCCATATATGACATATCACATTGCACTTTATATTATATTTATAATATCTGCACTTTATTGTCTTAATTGATTAATAGGATTGTTATCCTCTCTTACACACTGTCACTTTATTTCATCGCTATGGTACCCACTTTAGATGTATTCCCATCTGCTTGTGCGCATGTAGGCTGACTCCCGGCTGATCGGCGCCGCCGACGGTGTCTCTCTGGGCTGGGCTCCATCCGGGATCAGTATCCCCGCTGATGTTTTCACGTGGGCGGGGCTTCTCTCTCGGTCCGCCCTGCCTGGTGACGCCCTCGGTGACGCTGACTCCTTGGTGACGTCGGCGCTCCATGCGCCGCCTAATAGCAGTATATCAGTTTACTCTCTGATTGGCTAGCCTGCCTTTTTAAGATAGCTCCTTTCACTTGGAAGCCACTCCCCCGGAAGAAGGCTTGAGCGCCGAAACGCGCGTAGGGGACGGTGGGCTTCACAGGGCTCCAGGCACATACAGGTAACTACTATTAATGATTCACTCTAATTCTGATACCCTCTTGGCTGTGGGCTCAGAGGTGGTTTACAGCCCCTCTGTTGTTCGTGTGTTTGCTCCGAGGTGTGTGCCTATATCTTGGGTCTTTTTACATACATCATCACCTTACACACTATGGAGTAATTTTACTAAATTTATACTATATGTACCTGTTGGTGCCTGGTCTTCCTGTGTTTTCCCACGTTTTGGCTATTCCCCTGTCACATCCCTTGTACTTTTTATGTAATTTATTGTAATAAAATTCTGCACTTTTATATTCTTGGTTTCTATTGGTGCTTTATTTTTGGTTGGAGTACTATCAATTGTTGCACTGAACCATATTTGTACTTTGGTTCCACATCTATACCCTATGTGTGTATGTGGATTTTGGCCTTGTTTGTAGGCTTGACAAATGCTATTCAGTACGTTTTTGTTGAAAACTGTTTTTTTACCACTTACTGCATAGTGTATAATAAATTGTAAATATGCAAAGTTTTTTTTGTTCTAAAGTTGTATTCCAATAAATATATTTTATGTTCTATCTAAATGGCTTGATTATTGTATAATAATGATTAAAATGTATCAAGTAAACATGAGCCATGTATGAGGGAGTCAGAGTCCGTGTCATGGAAATTGTGAAGAGTCGGAGGTTTGGCTTACCGACTCCACAGCCCTGGTAAAAACACGAAAAGTCACAACATTTTTGTGCCAGTAGTTGCACAAACATTTTGAGACTTTTCAGAGCAATTTAAGGCAGAATTCTGTCAAAATTGCTGTAATGAATTAGATCCACGGCATAAAAAATTGGGTTGTCCTAGTAGTGGACAATCTCTTCGATGTCACTTCGTGAAGTTCCCTGTATAGCTGGGTAGCAAACCTGTGCACAGAGCCAGAATCTTTTGTATCATTTTTGGTATTATGTGTTACAGCAGCAGTCTGTGGAATCATTACATTTAATTAAGATCACAGCTACAGTAATAAAGATATCGCTTACTACAACATGGCGACAGTTATAGACTATGGAACCTCTTTTTCTATTGACTTACAAGGCAGGTTATACACACTTCATATGACTTGTCCTTGTTGTGAAGCTTGCAATATCCATGGATAGTGTTGAGCATTCCGATACCGCAAGTATCGGGTATTGGCCGATACTTGCGGTATCGGAATTCCGATACCGGGATTCCGATACTTGCCGCGTATCGGATACCGGAATCGGAAGTTCCAAGATTCAAAATGCAGAAATTCAGCCAATGAGAATGATTCCAAGTGTGGGCACATCCTGTTTAGCATGGAGGGCATGAAACTACTGGCAAGGCTGTGATTGGCTGCTGAAATGATGTCATGATGCAGTTTAAAAGTCGCTGGCGCCATTTTGCGATCACTCTGCTGTGAATTCAGTTAGTGACAGGATGCTGTTTGCTGACTGAGGGCCAGTTTAGAGATAGCGATTTGCTTCTTTGTGCTTTCCAAAGCTAATTTAGCAACCGCTGTGTTCACCTACTATTCACCTTGCTTTTGCCTTGTAGCGCTGTTTTCACAGCGATCTGCAAGGTCTGTGTGTGTGTGTGTGTGTGTGAGTGCAGCCCACTCTCTAGTCTGAGTGCAGCCACATAGGCCATCCATAGCTGGTTGTATTCAGTTCAGGGAGGGTGGTTCATTGCCTCATACTGTTCTTTTTTTTTTTTTTTTCAAGTAGTGTAGTCTGCTGCTAATTTATTCAAAAAAATCCTATTAGTGTTTTTCCACCCGTCTCCAGCTAATTTGTGGAAAAACACTACATAGGATAACGTAGAGGAGGGTTTTTGGGCCTTGCAGCGCCGTTTACGGCTGTCTGCACGGTCTCCGTGTGACTGCAGCTCGCCCTGTAGTCTGTGAGCAGCCGTAGCCTGGTTGTCTCCAGCTCAGGGTTGTTCACTGCGTCATACTGCCAAATCAATTTTCATTTTGTTTTAAGTAGTGCAGGCTGCTGCACATTTTTTCAAAAAATTCCTATTAGTGTCTTTCCACCCGTCTCCAGCTAATTTGTGGAAAAACACTACATAGGATAACGTAGAGGAGGGTTTTTGGGCCTTGCAGCGCCGTTTACGTCTGTCTGCACGGTCTCCGTGTGACTGCAGCTCTATCCGTTGTCAGTTCAGCCCCCAAAAAATAAATAAATAATAAAGTTCACCAAACACACCAGTTACACCACTTTACATTTGTGTAGGCCACATTAGCTCATATTAAAGTCTAGTCCACACTTTAGAAAATTAGTGTTTCTTATACCTGTTAGGAGGAGTTGTTCAGGAATAAGCACACAAAGCCGTTAGTACTTTTCTGCTTATCTTTATCAGTCAACCAAGATGAAGAAGGCAGTGAGTAAGGCACGTGGGCGTGGGCGCGGAGCAGGGAGGGGACGTGGGGATTCTGTGCCTGCTGCGGGCACCGGTGACTCATCAGCACCCACATTCACCAGGCAACAGTCGTTCATGCGCAGCTTTGTGTCAGAGCGCCGTACACCGCTACTGCGTGAAGAACAAATTGAAGCCGTTGTCGGATGGATGGCAGCTAATGCATCAACTTCAATTAGTGCCACATCCTCTCAGACACAGAGCACTGGAGAGCAGCCATCTGTCTCTTCACCACCTGCCAAATTGCCCAGGCAGACAGAGAGCCCAGGACAGGAGCCGTCTCTACTTCTGTTCTCTGAATCTCTTGGCTTGGAAACAGGGGGCCAGCCAAGCAGCATTGGAGAAATGGAAGAAGAGGCAGGGTGCAGTGATGCCCAACAGCTTTTTCTCTCTTCCTCTGAAGAGGCGGGTGGGCCAGTGGCTCCGGTCACCACATCGCAGGCCGCATCAGCTGATGATGACACTCAGGTGCCACTTACTGGTGCGTGCTCTGCTGCTGAGACTACCCAGGAGGAGCAGTTGGGGGCAGAGGGTAGTGTAGATGATGAGGTCCTTGACCCATCTTGGCGTGAGGGACAGGAAGGTGGTGGGAGCAGCTCTGAGGAAGAGATTCCCCGTACGGCCCAAAGAGGGAGAGGGAGGGGGAAGACTGCGGATCCTGCAGCCTCCGCTTTGGCACCCGTTAGGAGCATGTCTCTTCCAAAAGCCAAAAAGGGCGCTCCCAAGACTTGCAGTGCCTGGTCCTTTTTTGACACAGTTGCAGATGACATTTGCTATGTCAGATGCAAGGTGTGTCATCAAAAAGTCAAAAGAGGTCGAAATGTCAGCAACCTCAATACCTCCAACATGTGGAAACGTGCGCAACAGGCACCCGGCGGAGTTAGAAAAACACACTGAAGAGCTAGGCCAACCAACAGCGGCAGCTACCACCTCTTCAGCTCGTGTTGCCTCTTCCTCTAGCTCACACGCAGCTGGTTCGGCTTCCTCCCAGGATCGCCGTGGAAGAACCTCTGGCCCTGTTGTCCAGAGACCCGCTGTAATTCCACCCACAGCACCACTTTCCCAGTCATCCACACACTCCCAGCCCAGTCTACAGCCATCGGTAGTACAGGCATGGGAGAAAAGGCGGCCTTTCTCGTCAAACCACCCACGAGCACAGGCTCTGACTGCAGGCATTGCCAAACTTCTTTCACTGGAAATGCTGTCATTCAGGCTGGTGGAGACTGACAGCTTCCGTGACTTGATGTCATTGGCAGTCCCACAGTACAATGTGCCCAGCCGCTTTTACTTCAGCAGGCAAGCCGTCCCTGCCCTGCACAAGCATGTGGAGGGACACATAAAACACGCGCTACTGAACGCCGTCAGTAGCAAGGTCCACCTCACCACCGATGCGTGGACCAGTCAACATGGACAGGGGCGATACCTTTCCCTCACTGCCCATTGGGTTAATGTCGTTGAGCCGGGTACAGACCGTGCGAGTGGCGCAGGACGTGTCCTGCCCACTCCAAGGATTGCAGGAATCCATTCTGTACGCATTGACTCCTCCTCTTACACCAGTTCCTCAGAATCATCGCTGCAGGAGCCGTCACAGTCCACCTCCACATGGACCCATGATGAACGTGTACCTGTTACGACCGACATGAGCACAGCCGTGGCCAAACGTCAACAGGCCGTCTTGAAATTAATTTTTTTGGGGAATCGTAGCCACACAGCGCAGGAGCTCTGGAATGCCATCAAGCAGGAGAGCGATGTGTGGTTTGTGCCAGCGAATCTCCAGCCAGGCATGGTAGTGTGTGATAATGGCCGAAATCTGGTGGCAGCTCTGGGCCTCGGCAACCTCACTCACATCCCATGTCTGGCACATGTGCTCAATTTGGTCGTGCAGAGCTTTTTGAGGGACTATCCGGATCTTGATGCACTGCTGCACAAGGTCCACCTAGAGTGTGCTCACTTGCGGCGTTCCAGCACGGCAAAAGCGCGCATTGCGGCTCTGCAGCGCCGACACCACCTGCCGGAACATCGCATCATATGTGACCTACCTACCAGGTGGAATTCCACGTTACATATGTTGGAGCGGTTGTGTGAGCAGCAGCAAGCTGTAATGGAGTACCAGCTGCTTCAGGCGCAAAGAAGTCGCAGTCAGCGCCGTACAGACTTCACAACCACAGAGTGGGCCACTATGAATGACGTCTGCCAGGTTTTGCGTCCCTTTGATTATTCCACGCGGATGGCGAGTGCAGATGATGCACTAGTCAGCATGACTGTCCCCCTTATCTGCCTGCTTGAAAAATCACTGCAAGCGCTAAGGGATGATGTTGTGGAAGAGGTGGAGGATGAGGATTCACCATTTCCATCATCTTCTGGACAGTCAGCGCCACGTGGTTCCTCACAAACGCGTAGGCAGGGGACAGTTTGTGAGGAGGATGAGGAGGAGTCAATGGAGGAGGAAGACATCCGTCCAGAGGAGGGAGTTACCGAATTGTCCAGTACTCAGTGTGTACAGCGAGGGTGGGGTGATGACGAGCGGGCAGAGACCACGCCTCCAGCAGGGGACAGCGTTTCTTGGGCAGTTGGCAGTCTGCAGCACATGGTGGATTACATGCTGCAGTGCCTGAGAAACGACCGCCGCATCGCCCACATTCTCAACATGTCTGATTATTGGGTGTTCACCCTCCTCGATCCTCGCTACCGGGACAACGTAGAAAGCCTCATCACACCGTTAAACCGGGAGCAAAAAATGCGGGAGTACCAAGACACACTGGTCAATTCCATCATCTTCTCCATTCCAACTGAGAGAAGTGCTGCTAGTGCATTCCAAAGCAGCTCAGTGCGTCCAGGCAGTGGTGGAGGCTCTGCACAAAGAGGGAGCAGAAGCAGTGCCTCTGCCCAAGGCAAGACCAGTATGGCCCAACTGTGGCACCGTTTTCTGTGCCCCCCACAAAAGTCTACACCATCACAGACGGCTCCAGTCAGCAGGAGGCAACGGTTCCGTCAGATGGTGACAGACTACATGTCTTGCCCTCTTGCTGTACTCCCAGACGGCTCTTCCCCTTTCAAGTTTTGGGTCTCAAAGCTGGATACATGGCCAGAGCTAAGCCAGTATGCATTGGAGGTGCTGTCTTGCCCTGCGGCCAGTGTATTATCGGAACGTGTCTTTAGTGCTGCAGGTGGTGTACTAACTGACCGTCGCATGCGACTATCCTCCGATAACGTTGACCGGCTTACTTTCCTGAAAATGAACAAGGCCTGGATCTCGCAGGAATTTGCCACTCCTCCTCCTGATTAAATAATTAGGTCACTGTATACGTTATCCAGGTCTCCTGTTGTGTTCATCTTTCTACCACCTGAACTTAAATTCCTAGGCTCCAACACCGCCAGTTGAGGCTCAGAAGTGCCGTCTGCACAGTCAAAACATACGACCCAGTGTTATTGGGTTTCAGTAACGTCAGCTGATCCCCAGCTGTGTAGCCGGCAATGTGTCATGCGACCGCCACGCTGACACAACAACTGAAATGTAAGGGAATCTGTCCCCCCCCCCCAAGGCGTTTGTTACTGAAAGAGCCTCCTTGTGCAGCAGTAATGCTGCACAAGGAAAAGGTAGCTATTTTGGTTTAGCTCCTTGCACACGCAGAACTTAACACTTATAAAATGTGTCCACTGATACCGTAAAACCGTCCCGGAGGTGGGACTTTCCTTCGTAATATGACGCAGCACAGCCGTCATTCCTACCCCCCCGGCGCTGCGCCCCGGCTCCTCAGCGTTGTTTGATTCCGTCCCGGAGCCTGCGCTGTTATGTTATCCCGTGGCCAGGCACACTTAGCGCTGCCCATCTTCTGGCATCATTTGGTGTCAGGATGGCTGCGCCTGTGCGGCCGCGCTGGCCGAGAGCCCGCCTCGCAGTGTCTTCTGATTTAATCCCACTGGGGGCCTGGGATCCATGGACATGCGCATTGCATATCTGAACCTCCACCTCTCACTCATCTCCCTATGGCTTCTTCAGACTGTTCGGTGTCAGCTGGTCCCTAATAGCATGCCACGGTCGTGACACCGCACAGTCTTAAGAAGCCGTAGGGAGGGGAGTGAGAGGCGAGGATATGCACTGCGCATGGCCATGGATCCCAGGCCCCCAGTGGGATAAAATCAGAAGACACTGCGAGGCGGGCTCTCGTCCAGCGCGGCCGCACAGGCGAAGCCAGCCTGACACCAAATGATGTCAGAAGATGGGCAGCGCTAAGTGTGCCTGGCCAAGGGATAACATAACAGCGCAGGCTCCGGGACGGAATCAAACAACGCTGAGGAGCCGGGCCGCGGCGCCGGGGGGGTAGGAATGACGGCTGTGCTGCGTCATATTACGAAGGAAAGTCCCTCCTCCGGGACGGTTTCACGGTTTCAGGGGACACATTTTATAAGTGTTTAGTTCTGTGTTTGCAAGGAGCGTGATGAAAAGAGCCACCTTTTCCTTTTGCATCTTTTGTGCTGCACAAGCTGGCTCTTTCAGCTACAAACGCCTTGGGGGGGGGGTTAAAGGTTCCCTTTCGACTTTCTCAGGCTTCGGCCTACGTTGTGTTCCTCTGCTTTTCCACCTGTCCCTGGGCTCCAACACCGCCAGTTGCCGTCCAGAAGTGCTGTCCGCACAGTCCCAACAGTCGCTCCTCTGTTATTGGGGTTCAGTAATGTCAGCTGTTCCCCAGCTGTGTGTGTGGCAATCCCTCCTACCTCCTCCACCTCCCCCTCCTGTCCCTGGGCTCCAACACCGCTAGTTGCCGTCCAGTAGTGCTGTACGCACAGTCAACAGTCCCTCCTCTGTTATTGGGGTTCAGTAACGTCAGCTGTTCCCCTGCTGTGTGTGTGGCAATCCCTCCTACCTCCTCCTACCTCCTCCTCCTCCACCTGTCCCTGGGCTCCAACACCGCCAGTTGCCGTCCAGAAGTGCTGTACGCACAGTCAACAGTCCCTCCTCTGTTATTGGGGTTCAGTAACGTCAGCTGTTCCCCTGCTGTGTGTGTGGCAATCCCTCCTACCTCCTCCTACCTCCTCCTCCTCCACCTGTCCCTGGGCTCCAACACCGCCAGTTGCCGTCCAGAAGTGCTGTACGCACAGTCAACAGTCCCTCCTCTGTTATTGGGGTTCAGTAACGTCAGCTGTTCCCCTGCTGTGTGTGTGGCAATCCCTCCTACCTCCTCCTACCTCCTCCTCCTCCACCTGTCCCTGGGCTCCAACACCGCCAGTTGCCGTCCAGAAGTGCTGTACGCACAGTCAACAGTCCCTCCTCTGTTATTGGGGTTCAGTAACGTCAGCTGTTCCCCTGCTGTGTGTGTGGCAATCCCTCCTACCTCCTCCTACCTCCTCCTCCTCCACCTGTCCCTGGGCTCCAACACCGCCAGTTGCCGTCCAGAAGTGCTGTACGCACAGTCAACAGTCCCTCCTCTGTTATTGGGGTTCAGTAACGTCAGCTGTTCCCCTGCTGTGTGTGTGGCAATCCCTCCTACCTCCTCCTACCTCCTCCTCCTCCACCTGTCCCTGGGCTCCAACACCGCCAGTTGCCGTCCAGAAGTGCTGTACGCACAGTCAACAGTCTCTCCTCTGTTATTGGGGTTCAGTAACGTCAGCTGTTCCCCTGCTGTGTGTGTGGCAATCCCTCCTACCTCCTCCTACCTCCTCCTCCTCCACCTGTCCCTGGGCTCCAACACCGCCAGTTGCCGTCCAGAAGTGCTGTACGCACAGTCAACAGTCCCTCCTCTGTTATTGGGGTTCAGTAACGTCAGCTGTTCCCCTGCTGTGTGTGTGGCAATCCCTCCTACCTCCTCCTACCTCCTCCTCCTCCACCTGTCCCTGGGCTCCAACACCGCCAGTTGCCGTCCAGAAGTGCTGTACGCACAGTCAACAGTCCCTCCTCTGTTATTGGGGTTCAGTAACGTCAGCTGTTCCCCTGCTGTGTGTGTGGCAATCCCTCCTACCTCCTCCTACCTCCTCCTCCTCCACCTGTCCCTGGGCTCCAACACCGCCAGTTGCCGTCCAGAAGTGCTGTACGCACAGTCAACAGTCCCTCCTCTGTTATTGGGGTTCAGTAACGTCAGCTGTTCCCCTGCTGTGTGTGTGGCAATCCCTCCTACCTCCTCCTACCTCCTCCTCCTCCACCTGTCCCTGGGCTCCAACACCGCCAGTTGCCGTCCAGAAGTGCTGTACGCACAGTCAACAGTCCCTCCTCTGTTATTGGGGTTCAGTAACGTCAGCTGTTCCCCTGCTGTGTGTGTGGCAATCCCTCCTACCTCCTCCTACCTCCTCCTCCTCCACCTGTCCCTGGGCTCCAACACCGCCAGTTGCCGTCCAGAAGTGCTGTACGCACAGTCAACAGTCCCTCCTCTGTTATTGGGGTTCAGTAACATCAGCTGTTCCCCAGCTGTGTGTGTGGCAATCCCTCCTACCTCCTCCACCTCCCCCTCCTGTCCCTGGGCTCCAACACCGCCAGTTGCCGTCCAGAAGTGCTGTACGCACAGTCAACAGTCCCTCCTCTGTTATTGGGGTTCAGTAACGTCAGCTGTTCCCCTGCTGTGTGTGTGGCAATCCCTCCTACCTCCTCCACCTCCCCCTCCTGTCCCTGGGCTCCAACAACGCTAGTTGCCGTCCAGAAGTGCTGTCCGCACAGAGCAAAACACCTCGCCAATGTGTTAGTGGGGTTCAGCACCGCCAGCTGTTCCCCTGCTGTGCAGCCGGCAACGTGTACTGCGACCGCCACGCAGGCACAACAAGTTAAATTTAAGGGAACCTGTCCCCCCCCCCCAGGCGTTTGTTACTGAAGGAGCCACCTTGTGCAGCAGTAATGATGCAAAGGGAAAAAGTGCCTCTTTTCGTGGTGCTCCTTGCACATGCTGATCCTAACACTTATGAAAAGTGTCCCCTCCTACCGTGATACCGTCCGGTTGGTGGAACTTTCCTTTGTGATGTGACGCAGCACAGCCGTCATTCTTACCCCCTTGGCGCCGTGCGCCGCCTCCTCAGCGTTGTTTGAATCAGTCCCGGAGCCTGCGCTGTTAGGTTAGCCCTTGGCCATGCACACATTTTGCGCTGCCCGTCTTCTGACATCATTTGGTGTCAGGCTGGCTGCGCCTGTGCGGCCGCGCTGGCCGAGAGCCCGCCTCGTACTGTCTTCTGATTTAATCCCACTGGGGGCCAGAGATCCATGGACATGCGCAGTGCATATCTGAACCTCCACCTCTCACTCATCTCCCTACGGCTTATTCAAACTGTGCGGTGTCAGCTGGTCCCTAATAGCATGCCACGGCCGTGACACCGCACAGTCAGAAGAAGCCGTAGGGAGATGAGTGAGAGGTGGAGGTTCAGATATGCACTGCGCATGTCCATGGATCTCAGGCCCCCAGTGGGATTTAATCAGAAGACAGTACGAGGCGGGCTCTCTGCCAGCGCGGCCGCACAGGCGCAGCCAGCCTGACACCAAATGATGTCAGAAGACGGGCAGCGCAAAATGTGTGCATGGCCAAGGGCTAACCTAACAGCGCAGGCTCCGGGACTGATTCAAACAACGCTGAGGAGGCGGCGCACGGCGCCAAGGGGGTAAGAATGACGGCTGTGCTGCGTCACATCACAAAGGAAAGTTACACCTACCGGACGGTATCACGGTAGGAGGGGACACTTTTTATAAGTGTTAGGTTCAGCATGTGCAAGGACCATAATTAAAAGAGCTAAGTTTACCTTTTCCAGCATTAGTGCTGTACACGATGGCTCTTTCAGCTACAAACGCCTGGGGGGGGGGTTAAAGTTTCCCTTTCAACTTGCTCCAGTGCAGGCTTCGGCCTACACTCTGCTCCCTCTCCTCCTCCTGCTGACCCTGGGCTCTAACACCGCCAGTTGGGGCCCAGATGTGCTAGCTGCACAGAGCCAAACACCAGCCAATGTATCAGTGGGGTTCAGCACCGCCAGCTGTTCCTCTGCTGTGCAGCCGGCAACGTGTCCTGCAACAGCCACGCAGGCACAACAGACCCAAAGCTGCCGCCAGTGCAGGCTTCGGCTTACACTCTGCTCCATCTCCTCCTCCTGCTGACCCTGGGCTCTAACACCGCCAGTTGGGGCCCGGTACTGCCAGCTGCACAGAGAAAAACACCAGCCAATGTGTCAGTGGGGTTCAGCACCGCCAGCTTTTCCCCTGCTGTGTAGCCGGCAACGTGTCCTGCGACCGCCACGCAGACACAAGAACTGAAATTGAAGGGAACCTGTCCACCCTCCCCCAGGTGTTTCTATGTTTTACAGCCACCTTGTACCGCAGTAATGCTGCATGTGTGCAAGGTGGCTCAGAAACGTATTCTCCTTGCACTCGTGGAACTGAACACGTCTAAAATGTGTCCTCTGTGACCATTAAAACGTCCCTCAGGTGTGATTTTCCTTTGTATTGACACGCAACAAGCTCCTTGGTAACACTGCCCGTCTTCTGGCATCATTGTTTGGCTGCCTGCGCCTCTGCGGCCGCCCTGACCCACACAACGCCCCTCGGTGTCTTATTTCTTGGGACTGCGAGGGTGTGATTGATGGGCATGAGCAGTGCATCAGTTCGCCTGTCCCTCATCTCCTTCCGCCTTCTTCAGACTGTGCGGCTTCATGGCCGTGGCATGCGATAAGGGATCAGCTGACGCCGCACAGTCTGCAGCGGGTGTAAGGACCCGAGTGCGAGAGGCAAACATATGTGCTGCGCCAGGCCATGAATCACAGCCCCGCAGTGTTTTAACAATGTTAAGACACCGCGGGGCTGGGATTCATGGTCATCGCGAACCGCAGCGGCCGACATTAAATGAGGTCAGAAGATGGGCAGCGCTAACAGCGCTAGGTCAGGGGATAACACGACAGCGCAGACTCCTGTACAGCAAATAACAACGCTCAGGAGGCTGCACCCAGCACCAAGGTGGGATTCTTGACATCTGTGCTGCGTCTCATTACAAAGGGAACTCGCGCCTCCAACACAGTTTGACTGTATAAAGGGCTAAATGTTATACGTGTTTCATTCAGCGTGTGCAAGGAGCAAAATTAAAAGAGCAACCTTTGACTTGTGCAGCACTACTGCTGCATAAGCTGTGGCTCTTCTACTTTGTAACCCCTGAGGGGGGGTTAAAGGTTACCTTTGAAATTGGTTCAAGTAGGCTTCGGCCTACACTCTGCTCCCCCTGCAGAGCCCGGGCTCCAACACCGCCAGTTGGGGCCCGGTACTGCTAGCTGCACAGAGCCAAACACCAGCCAATGTGTCAGTGGGGTTCAGCACCGCCAGCTGTTCCCCTGCTGTGCAGCCGGCAACGTGTCCTGCAACAGCCACGCAGGCACAACAGACCCAAAGCTGCCGCCAGTGCAGGCTTCGGCCTACACTCTGCTCCATCTCCTCCTCCTGCTGACCCCGGGCTCTAACACCGCCAGTTGGGGCCCGGTACTGCTAGCTGCACAGAGAAAAACACCAGCCAATGTGTCAGTGGGGTTCAGCACCGCCAGCTGTTCCCCTGCTGTGCAGCCGGCATCGTGTCCTGCAAAAGCCACGCAGACACAAGAACTGAAATTGAAGGGAACCTGTCCCTCCTCCCTCAGGCGTTTGTACGTTTTTAAGGCCACCTTGTACAGCGGTAATGCTGCATGTGTGCAAGGTGGCTCATAAACGTATTCTCCTCGCACATGTGGAACTGAAAACACGTCTGAAATGTGTCCTCTGTGTGACCATTTAACCGTCCCGGGGGTGTGACTTTCCTTTGTAATGACACGCTGCAACCCCCTTGGTAGCGCTGCCCGTCTTCTGGCATCATTGTTTGGCTGCCTGCGCCTCTGCGGCCGCCCTGACCCACACAACGCCCCTCGGTGTCTTATTTCTTGGGACTGCGAGGGTGTGATTGATGGGCATGAGCAGTGCATCAGTTCGCCTGTCCCTCATCTCTTCCGCCTTCTTCAGACTGTGCGGCTTCATGGCCGTGGCATGCGATAAGGGATCAGCTGACGCTGCACAGTCTGCAGCGGGTGTAAGGACCCGAGTGCGAGAGGCGAACATATGTGCTGCGCCAGGCCATGAATCACAGCCCCGCAGTGTTTTAACAATGTTAAGACACCGCGGGGCTGGGATTCATGGTCATCGCGAACCGCAGCGGCCGACATTAAATGAGGTCAGAAGATGGGCAGCGCTAACAGCGCTAGGCCAGGGGATAACACGACAGCGCAGACTCCTGTACAGCAAATAACAACGCTCAGGAGGCTGCACCCAGCACCAAGGTGGGATTCTTGACATCTGTGCTGCGTCTCATTACAAAGGGAACTCGCGCCTCCAACACAGTTTGACTGTATAAAGGGCTAAATGTTATACGTGTTTCATTCAGCGTGTGCAAGGAGCAAAATTAAAAGAGCAACCTTTGACTTGTGCAGCACTAATGCTGCATAAGCTGTGGCTCTTCTACTTTGTAACCCCTGAGGGGGGGTTAAAGGTTACCTTTGAAATTGGTTCAAGTAGGCTTCGGCCTACACTCTGCTCCCCCTGCAGAGCCCGGGCTCCAACACCGCCAGTTGGGGCCCGGTACTGCTAGCTGCACAGAGCCAAACACCAGCCAATGTGTCAGTGGGGTTCAGCACCGCCAGCTGTTCCCCTGCTGTGCAGCCGGCAACGTGTCCTGCAACAGCCACGCAGGCACAACAGACCCAAAGCTGCCGCCAGTGCAGGCTTCAGCCTACACTCTGCTCCATCTCCTCCTCCTGCTGACCCCGGGCTCTAACACCGCCAGTTGGGGCCCGGTACTGCTAGCTGCACAGAGAAAAACACCAGCCAATGTGTCAGTGGGGTTCAGCACCGCCAGCTGTTCCCCTGCTGTGCAGCCGGCATCGTGTCCTGCAAAAGCCACGCAGACACAAGAACTGAAATTGAAGGGAACCTGTCCCCCCTCCCCCAGGCGTTTGTACGTTTTTAAGGCCACCTTGTACAGCGGTAATGCTGCATGTGTGCAAGGTGGCTCATAAACGTATTCTCCTCGCACATGTGGAACTGAAAACACGTCTGAAATGTGTCCTCTGTGTGACCATTTAACCGTCCCGGGGGTGTGACTTTCCTTTGTAATGACACGCTGCAACCCCCTTGGTAGCGCTGCCCGTCTTCTGGCATCATTGTTTGGCTGCCTGCGCCTCTGCGGCCGCCCTGACCCACACAACGCCCCTCGGTGTCTTATTTCTTGGGACTGCGAGGGTGTGATTGATGGGCATGAGCAGTGCATCAGTTCGCCTGTCCCTCATCTCCTTCCGCCTTCTTCAGACTGTGCGGCTTCATGGCCGTGGCATGCGATAAGGGATCAGCTGACGCTGCACAGTCTGCAGCGGGTGTAAGGACCCGAGTGCGAGAGGCGAACATATGTGCTGCGCCAGGCCATGAATAACAGCCCCGCAGTGTTTTAACAATGTTAAGACACCGCGGGGCTGGGATTCATGGTCATCGCGAACCGCAGCGGCCGACATTAAATGAGGTCAGAAGATGGGCAGCGCTAACAGCGCTAGGCCAGGGGATAACACGACAGCGCAGACTCCTGTACAGCAAATAACAACGCTCAGGAGGCTGCACCCAGCACCAAGGTGGGATTCTTGACATCTGTGCTGCGTCTCATTACAAAGGGAACTCGCGCCTCCAACACAGTTTGACTGTATAAAGGGCTAAATGTTATACGTGTTTCATTCAGCGTGTGCAAGGAGCAAAATTAAAAGAGCAACCTTTGACTTGTGCAGCACTAATGCTGCATAAGCTGTGGCTCTTCTACTTTGTAACCCCTGAGGGGGGGTTAAAGGTTACCTTTGAAATTGGTTCAAGTAGGCTTCGGCCTACACTCTGCTCCCCCTGCAGAGCCCGGGCTCCAACACCGCCAGTTGGGGCCCGGTACTGCTAGCTGCACAGAGCCAAACACCAGCCAATGTGTCAGTGGGGTTCAGCACCGCCAGCTGTTCCCCTGCTGTGCAGCCGGCAACGTGTCCTGCAACAGCCACGCAGGCACAACAGACCCAAAGCTGCCGCCAGTGCAGGCTTCGGCCTACACTCTGCTCCATCTCCTCCTCCTGCTGACCCCGGGCTCTAACACCGCCAGTTGGGGCCCGGTACTGCTAGCTGCACAGAGAAAAACACCAGCCAATGTGTCAGTGGGGTTCAGCACCGCCAGCTGTTCCCCTGCTGTGCAGCCGGCATCGTGTCCTGCAAAAGCCACGCAGACACAAGAACTGAAATTGAAGGGAACCTGTCCCCCCTCCCCCAGGCGTTTGTACGTTTTTAAGGCCACCTTGTACAGCGGTAATGCTGCATGTGTGCAAGGTGGCTCATAAACGTATTCTCCTCGCACATGTGGAACTGAAAACACGTCTGAAATGTGTCCTCTGTGTGACCATTTAACCGTCCCGGGGGTGTGACTTTCCTTTGTAATGACACGCTGCAACCTCCTTGGTAGCGCTGCCCGTCTTCTGGCATCATTGTTTGGCTGCCTGCGCCTCTGCGGCCGCCCTGACCCACACAACGCCCCTCGGTGTCTTATTTCTTGGGACTGCGAGGGTGTGATTGATGGGCATGAGCAGTGCATCAGTTCGCCTGTCCCTCATCTCCTTCCGTCTTCTTCAGACTGTGCGGCTTCATGGCCGTGGCATGCGATAAGGGATCAGCTGACGCCGCACAGTCTGCAGCGGGTGTAAGGACCCGAGTGCGAGAGGCGAACATATGTGCTGCGCCAGGCCATGAATCACAGCCCCGCAGTGTTTTAACAATGTTAAGACACCGCGGGGCTGGGATTCATGGTCATCGCGAACCGCAGCGGCCGACATTAAATGAGGTCAGAAGATGGGCAGCGCTAACAGCGCTAGGCCAGGGGATAACACGACAGCGCAGACTCCTGTACAGCAAATAACAACGCTCAGGAGGCTGCACCCAGCACCAAGGTGGGATTCTTGACATCTGTGCTGCGTCTCATTACAAAGGGAACTCGCGCCTCCAACACAGTTTGACTGTATAAAGGGCTAAATGTTATACGTGTTTCATTCAGCGTGTGCAAGGAGCAAAATTAAAAGAGCAACCTTTGACTTGTGCAGCACTACAGCTGCATAAGCTGTGGCTCTTCTACTTTGTAACCCCTGAGGGGGGGTTAAAGGTTACCTTTGAAATTGGTTCAAGTAGGCTTCGGCCTACACTCTGCTCCCCCTGCAGAGCCCGGGCTCCAACACCGCCAGTTGGGGCCCGGTACTGCTAGCTGCACAGAGCCAAACACCAGCCAATGTGTCAGTGGGGTTCAGCACCGCCAGCTGTTCCCCTGCTGTGCAGCCGGCAACGTGTCCTGCAACAGCCACGCAGGCACAACAGACCCAAAGCTGCCGCCAGTGCAGGCTTCGGCCTACACTCTGCTCCATCTCCTCCTCCTGCTGACCCCGGGCTCTAACACCGCCAGTTGGGGCCCGGTACTGCTAGCTGCACAGAGAAAAACACCAGCCAATGTGTCAGTGGGGTTCAGCACTGCCAGCTGTTCCCCTGCTGTGCAGCCGGCATCGTGTCCTGCAAAAGCCACGCAGACACTTGCTCTTGTACCTTCTGCTCCCCATCCTGGTTCCAGTACCGTCAGCTGGTTCCGGGCAGAGCCTTTGGCTTAGGTGCCTCCCTCTGGGTATCCGAGTTCCACCAACGTCAGGTGGTCCTTGGTAGTGCTTTCAGGCACGGGTACCTCCTGCTTAGTAACCGGGTTCCAGTAACGTCAGCTGGTCTTCGGTAGTTCCATTGGCTCTTGGACCTTCGGCTACCCATCCGGGTTCCAGCACCGTCAGCTGGTTCTCGGCAGTGTCTTTTGCTCTTGTACCTTCTGCTCCCCATCCTGGTTCCAGTACCGTCAGCTGGTTCCGGGCAGAGCCTTTGGCTTAGGTGCCTCCCTCTGGGTATCCGAGTTCCACCAATGTCAGGTGGTCCTTGGTAGTGCTTTCAGGCACGGGTACCTCCTGCTTAGTAACCGGGTTCCAGTAACGTCAGCTGGTCCTCGGTAGTTCCATTGGCTCTTGGACCTTCGGGTAGCCATCCGAGTTCCAGTTCCATCAGCTGGTTCTCGGCATTTTCTCAGCCCTCTTGTACCTTCTGCTACATTTCCAAGTTCAAGAGACTAAACACGATGACCCGGAAGACCACCCCTAAGATGACGACGACACCAGAGACGACAACCACCGTGATGACGACGACCCTGGAGACGATGACCCCGAAGACCACCCCAATGACGACGACCCCGGAGACGACGACCCTGAAGACCACCCCGATGACGACGACCCCGGAGACGACGACCCTGGAGACGACGACGACCTGGAAGACCGAGAAGCAGAAGAACAAGAGGCTGCAGAACAAAGAGCAGAAGAACATTAAGCATAACACTAAATATCAGAGCAAAAAATATTATCTAAATTATAAGCAGAAGAAGACTAAGCAGTGTATGGGGGTGAGTCCGTTCCTCCTCGTGGTGCCCCTGGATAAAGCCTGATGCTGCAGGCCAAACTGAACAAGGACAAATGTAACTCTTCTGTGACAGGCAGAACGGAAGGTGTAATCTTCAAACTTTTATACATAACAACTACGGGAATGCCTGTCACAAATAAGAATATGATGAAGAAGTAGAATATGATGAAGATAATAGTAAAATAAAAAGAATATGAACAATGTAAGAAAAAAAATAATAGGTAGAAGATGAAGAAGAAGATGAATAAGGTGAAGAAGTTGATGTCAAAGAAGCTGATGATGAGGATAATGAAGAAGAAAGTGTGGGAGAAGTAAAAAAGAAGGTGAAGGGCGTGGAAGTAGTGAAACATCAATATCTGACAAAATAAAAAAAAATTAACATAGTCAAAATCTTTCTACCGCCGAACGTCATAAAAAAAAAAAAAAAACTGCTATTCTATTACATTGGGCTAAACCTCTGCGCCTTTAATGTCTCCGCCACGTCCCCCAATACATCCTACATTATTCTTAGTTGTTTTCCTTCATGTAGAATGAACCTACAAGTTTATAAAGGGTTTATTTTAATTCCGATATTTTCGTCCCATTGACTTGCATTGGGATCGGGGATCGGTATCGGATTAGATCCGATATTTTGACGGTATCGGCCGATACTTTCCGATACCGATACTTTCCGATATCGGAAAGTATCGCTCAACACTATCCATGGAGCTATTAAAGATATTATTTCCATGATAGATTAGAAAGTGATACATGGACCTCACATTACTTTCCTTCCATTTTATTTACAATAATAGTCATACAAAGTCTGTCTTTCTGTATACTCAGTATTCTTTTTATTGTCTTCCATTGCACACTTTTATTTTTCCCGTGTTTAATGGATAGCTGAAGTGCTGTTCTTGCAGAAACCCAGTTTTCTTGAGCAATTTATAATAGCTCCCTCTAATATTTATGGAAAGATGCTAGACGAGAGCTTTCACTACAAAAGCTTCACTGATGTATTGCATTAGCAGGCTATTACCATTCTTTATTACCTTGCCTATTTCTGGAAGATTGGCTTAGACATTTTTTATTGTTGCACAGTAACATAGAAAAAAGCAGAAGTTTTTTTTAATGTTTTTAAATTTTAGAAGCTACAAAATTTTATTTTGATTTTAAGCAAATATTTAATTATTCTGTATAATGATGTTGCAGAATTCATAGAGAAAGCCTAAACAGACAGAAGTCACATGTCCATAAAACACGGACCACCACCACCACAATTCTTGGCCTTATCGATGGATCTCCTGACCTCAGCGTTTATGAGGTGTAGGAGTCTGTACTCACTCGGCTGCAGTTGAGGTAGGCACAGGAAGTGGTATTGTTGAAATGTCCAAGCAAGTTTATTAAAATTGCATAAACCGCTCTGAATAGCCAAAACAAACGAACAGCCTTTTCTGGCATAAAGTGAAAAGCAAACAGAAAAAGAAACAGTCCATATAGTACTTCAAAATTCAACGGATTGCGACTGATATAAAAAAACTGATGTGTGAAAGGGGCCTTAATGCTGGCAGGATGCAGGAGCGTTCAGTTTGCCTGCCATCAGAGACAGTGAGCTGCGCGTGCTAGCGAGCTCCGTGGGACAGTTTTCATGCTCGCGTTGACGTCAGTGAGGTGAATAGAGTTCATTGGGTATGAACTCCGCTCAGCTTTCTCACGGCACCACTAGGCATTGAGCTGCACTGCTACAAGTACCACAGCAAGTCTCATCAACGGACAAATAAATTATTATCTTCTCATCGAACAGGTGAGAAATATGGTTGTTTATTTTTTTACTCTTTTACAGGGGACATGGGCATCAGAGGATTATCTTCATGTCGGAGACAGGTGAGGGATATGGTTTATTATTTTAATTCTTTTACAGGTGACATGGGCTTCGGTGGATTAGCTGTCAAGGTGACTGTAACTGTGTTTTTTTTATTTTGAATTAAAAAAAGGTGTCAGTGTCTTTACTTCAAATAAAGGATTTTATTCAGGGTGTTTTTTATTTACAATACAACTATGGGGTAAATAATGGGGCATCTTGTTGATGCCTCTCCATTACTAACCCCTGGACTTGATGTCAGCTGCCAGTAGAAAGTACTAGTACACCACTTGCCAATGCACCAGAGGAAGTGGAAAGAGCGAGGATAAGCATCAGAATTGACTCATCTTATGGATGCGCCTTTTCTGAGGCGACAGAGAGCTGATGTTTTTAGTACAGGATAAGGCCAATACTCATGGTCCCTTCTTAGGCCATCAGCTCACAGATGCCTGCCTAGCCTTTGCTGGTTATCAATTATAAGGGTACCCCATTTTAATAACCAGTAAAGGCTTTAATGGTTTTGCATTTTTGTTTTTCGCTCCCCTTCTTCCCAGAGCCATAACTTTTTCATTTTTCCGTCAATATGGCCATGTGAGGGCTTGCTTTTTGCGGAATGAGTTTTACTTTTGAATGACACCATTGGTTTTACCATGTTGTGTACTAGAGAACAGGAAAAAAATTCCAAATGCAGTGAAATTGCAAAAAATGTGCAATCCACACTTGTTTTTTGCTTGGCTTTTTTACTAGGTTCACCAAATGCTAAAACTGACCTGCTATTATGATTATCCAGGTCATTACAAGTTCATAGACACCAAACATGTCTAGGTTCTTTTTATCTAAAAAAAAAATGTAATTCTGGTGTTTTTGACTTTTTTCTCACTACGCCGTTCAGTGATCAGGTTAATCCTTTTTTTTATTGATAGATTGGGTGATTCTGAATGCGGCGATACCAAATATGTGTATGTTTGATTTTATTTTTATTGTTTTATTTGAATGGGGTGAAAGGGGGTGATTTGAACTTTAATATTTTTTACATTTTTTTGTTATATATTTTTTTTTAATTTATTTTTATTTTTGCCATGCTTCAATAGTCTCCATAGGAGACTAGAAGCTGCCACAACCCAATCGGCTCTGCTACATAGAGGCGATGATCAGATCAACTCTATATAGCAGATTAAGGCCGGGGTCACTCTAGATAGGAATACGGACGAGCGAGAGGCGCAAAAACAATGCATTGCACACGGAACAATGTTTCTCTATGGGGCAGCTTCCATCAGCCATATATTTCTCGGCCGTATTTTACAGGCTGAGAAAATCGCAGCATGCTGAGTTTGTCAGCGTATTGTGCAAAAAATCCACCAATGAAAGTCTATGGGGACGAGAAAAACACTGATTACACACGGATCATGCATGTGACTTGAGAGAAATACGCACCGGTGTTCTATAGAAAAGCCGGTAATTTAGTGCGGTGTAAAGTAAAATCACACTGACAGGTTAGAATAGACTAGCTAAAATAAATGTCTACACATAGAATAGATATATATACATATATACACAGTATATATATATATATATATATATATATATATATATATATATATATATATATATATATATATATATATATATATATATATATATATAATATACTAGGTGTTTCCAGCCAGCTAACGCTCGGCACGCTCATTGCTATCTAATTAACGCTGCTGGGGATTAAACTAAAGTAAATAATGACAAAACTCAATAGCGCTTACGCAGGTGGTAAATTAACGTGTGGTAATGTGTGGGGACGGAGCCTCGTGTGGTAATGTGTGGAGGCGGAGCCTCGTGTGGTAATGTGGGGGGACGGAGCCTCATGTGGTAATGTATGGGGGCGGGATTATGTGTGGTAATGTGTTGGGGGGCGGGATTATGTGTGGTAATGTGGAGGGGGGCGGGATTATGTGTGGTAATGTGATGGTGGGCGGGATTATGTGTGGTAATGTGGTGGTGGGCAGGATTATGTGTGGTGATCTGGTGGGGGGGCGGGATTATGTGTGGTAATGTGGTGGGGGGCAGGATTATGTGTGGTAATGTGGTGAAGGGCGGGATTATTTGTGGTAATGTGGTGGGGGGTGGGATTATGTGTGGTAATGTGGTGGGGGGGTGGGATTATCTGTGGTAATGTGGTGGGGGGCGGGATTATGGGTGGTAATGTGGTGGGGGGGATAATTGGTGGTAATGTGGTGGGGGGCAGGATTATGTGTGGTGATGTGGTGGGGGGGCGGGATTATGTGTGGCGATGTGGTGGGGGAGTGGGATTATGTGCAGCAATGTGGTGGGGGGGCGAGATTGTGTGGTAGTGTTTTGGGGGGCGGGACTATATGTGCTGGGGGGCGGGAAGATGTGTGGTGATGTGGTGGGGGCGGGATTATGTGTGGTGATGTAGTGGGGGCGGGATTATGTGTGGTAATGTGGTGGGTGGCGGGATTATGTGTGGTAAAGTGGTGAGGGGGCAGGATTAAGTGTGGTAATGTGGTGGGGGGCGGGATTATGTGTAGTGATGTGGTGGGGGGCGGGATTATGTGTGGTGATGTGGTGGGGGTGGGATTGTGTGTGGTAATGTGGTGGGGGTGCGGGATTGTGTGTGGTAATGTGGTGGGGGGCGGTATTATGTGTGGTAATGTGGTGGGGGGCGGGATTATGTGTGGTGATGGGGTGGGGGGGCGGGATTATGTGTGGTGATGGGGTGGGGGGGCGGGATTATGTGTGGTGATGGGGTGGCGGGATTATGTGTGGTAATGTGGTGGGGGGGCGGGATTGTGTGTGGTAATGTGGTGGGGGGCGGTATTATGTGTGGTAATGTGGTGGGGGGCGGGATTATGTTTGGTGATGGGGTGGGGGGGCGGGATTATGTGTGGTGATGGGGTGGCGGGATTGTGTGTGGTAATGTGGGGGGGCGGAATTGTGTGTGGCAATGGGGTGGGGGGGCGGGATTATGTGTGGTGATGTAGTGGTGGACAGAGCTACTGTGCAGGGGCGGGATTAGCGAGTAATCACGATGCTATATATATATATATATATATATATATATATATATATATATATATATATATACACAGCGCCCCAGAGTCCTGGTCGTTGCAGTACTGTGGCTCCGCCGCTACGGGGGGCTATGGTACGTCTGATGGCACTGAAGGAGTTCATCTGACCAGGTATCACATACACCAATACATTTCACAGTCGGGCCTCCAGGGGGAGCTAAGGGTGCTATTTATTAGGCCACTCCTCACCGTGTGGGTAAACTGGGGGTCAGGCAGGAAGTTAGTGAGAAAGCTGACTGGGTTGGAATCAGACAACACCTTGTGGCAGGGGCTGTTGTGGGGGAAGATTCGGTAGGGTCCCTGTCAGGTTTGGGACCCTGAAAGAGGCCTGGCAACAAGAAAGAACGTCACGGGACCGTGCCTGCTCAGCATAGCGGCGGTGCCCTAAGAAAGGATCAGAAGCGAGATATATTGTGCTGAGTGAGAAACGAGATCAAAGCAAGAAGGAGAATACCAGTAGGAGTCGTGCTGTAAGACCGAGGCAACATCCTACTGAGGCGCACAACCGGCGGCCGGAACGCCGAGGAAGTATAGAGCTCCAGGCCAAACTTCAAACCTACGGCAGGACAGTCAGTTACAGGCGGGCTGTCTCACCCAGACCCAGGAAGACACAAGGGGGGTAACAACAGGAGTGGGGCGACGCTAGAGTCCCGGAAGAGCTCCGAGCCTCCCCGTCATACGGGTGCGTCCTAACCATAAGATCAGGGGGACGTAGAGGGAGAACATCAGAATCGAGTTGTGAGGGAACACGAGAAACAGACACAACAGTTGTGGGGACTATCCCATAAGCACAGCAGGGGAGGACCACAACACATAGCGCTAGTAGGAAGGCACAGATTTCCACCTGCAAGGAGAACTCTGGAGGTGCCATCGGACCGGCCGGACTTGCGCAGCCTGGTGAACCGTATTCCGGACTGAGGACCCAGAGACCTTCAGTAAAGAGGTAAAGAGACTGCAACCTGGTGTCCTCGTTATTTACCGCACCGCACCACCACCACCGCTACCATCCACATCTATCATTTACTGTACGCCTCTCAGCAGGGTCATGGACCGGGCCTAGCCACCGTGACAACCCCAGGACAGAGACTCAGAGGCCCGGTACCGGGTACCCCTCGGCCCTGCGGCAGTGGGGGCGTTACATATATATACACACACACACACAGTATATATATATATATATATATATATATATATATATATATATATATATATATATATACACACACAGTATATATGTCATTGACACACACACATAAATATATATACTAGATGTTTCCAGCCAGCTAATGCTCGGCACGCTCATTGCTATCTAATTAAGGCTGCTCGTGATTAAACTAAAGTAAATAATGTCAACATTCAATAGCGCTTACGCAGGTGGTAAATTGACTTAAAATGAAGTTAATAACAATAGTGAAGTGATGTGTTGGGGCGGGATTATGTGTGGTGATGTGGTGGGGGGCGGGATTATGTGTGGTAATGGGGTGGGGGGAGGGATTATGTGTGGTGATATGTTGGGGGGGCGGGATTATGTGTGGTAATGTTGTGGGGGTGGGATTATGTGTGGTAATGTAGTGGGGGGCGGGATTATCTGTAGTAATGTGGTGGGGGGTGGGATTATGTGTGGTGATGTGGTGGGGGGCGGGATTATCTATGGTAATGTGGTGGCGGTGGGATTATGTGTGGTAATGTGGTGGGTGGCGGGATTATGTGTGGTAAAGTGGTGAGGGGGCAGGATTTCTCGGCCGTATTTTACAGGCTGAGAAAATCGCAGCATGCTGAGTTTGTCAGCGTATTATGCAAAAAATCCACCAATGAAAGTCTATGGGGATGAGAAAAACACTGATTACACACGGATCATGCATGTGACTTGAGAGAAATACGCACCGGTGTTCTATAGAAAAGCCGGTAATTTAGTGCGGTGTAAAGTAAAATCACACTGACAGGTTAGAATAGACTAGCTAAAATAAATGTCCACACATAGAATAGATATATATACACAGTACATAGTATGTATATATATATATGTATGTATATATATATATATATATATATATATATATATATATATATATATATATATATATATATATATATATATATATATATATATATATATATATATATATATATATATATATATACATACACTAGGTGTTTCCAGCCAGCTAACGCTCGCACGCTCATTGCTATCTAATTAACGCTGCTGGGGATTAAACTAAAGTAAATAATGACAACATTCAATAGCGCTTACGCAGGTGGTAAATTAACGTGTGGTAATGTGTGAGGACGGAGCCTCGTGTGGTAATGTGTGGGGACGGAGCCTCGTGTGGTAATGTGTGGAGGCGGAGCCTCGTGTGGTAATGTGGGGGGACGGAGCCTCATGTGGTAATGTATGGGGGCGGGATTATGTGTGGTAATGTGGTGGGGGGCGGGATTATGTGTGGTAATGTGGAGGGGGGCGGGATTATGTGTGGTAATGTGGTGAAGGGCGGGATTATTTGTGGTAATGTGGTGGGGGGTGGGATTATGTGTGGTAATGTGGTGGGGGGTGGGATTATCTGTGGTAATGTGGTGGGGGGTGGGATTATCTGTGGTAATGTGGTGGGGGGGCAGGATTATGGGTGGTAATGTGGTGGGGGGCAGGATTATCTGTGGTAATGTGTTGGGTTTGCGGGATTATGGGTGGTAATGTGGTGGGGGGCGGGATTATGGGTGGTAATGTGGTGGGGGGCGGGATTATGGGTGGTAATGTGGTGGGGGGCAGGATTATGTGTGGCGATGTGGTGGGGGGGCGGGATTATGTGTGGCGATGTGGTGGGGGGCGGGATTATGTGTGGCGATGTGGTGGGGGAGTGGGATTATGTGCGGCAATGTGGTGGGATTGTGTGGTAATGTGGTGGGGGGACGGAATTATCTGTGGTGGGGCGGGATTATGTGTGGTGATGTAGTGGGGGGGCGGGATTATGTGTGGTAAAGTGGTGAGGGGGCAGGATTATGTGTGGTAATGTGGTGGGGGGCGGGATTATGTGTAGTGATGTGGTGGGGGGCGGGATTATGTGTGGTGATGTCGTGGGGGGCGGGATTATGTGTGGTGATGTGGTGGGGGGGTATTGTGTGTGGTAATGTGGTGGGGGCAGTATTATGTGTGGTAGTGTGGTGGGGGGGCGGGATTATGTGTGGTGATGGGGTGGGGGGCGGGATTATGTGTGGTGATGGGGTGGGGGGCGGGATTATGTGTGGTAATGTGGTGGGGGCGGGATTGTGTGTGGTGATGTGATGGGGCGGGATTGTGTGTGGTAATGTGGGGGGCGGGATTGTGTGTGGCAATGTGGTGGGGGGCGGTATTATGTGTGGTAATGAGGTGGGGGGATTGTGTGTGGTAATGGGGTGGGGGGCGGGATTGTGTGTTGTAATGTGGGGGGGTGGGATTGTGTGTGGCAATGGGGTGGGGGGGCGGGATTATGTGTGGTGATGTAGTGGTGGGCAGAGCTACTGTGCAGGGGCGGGATTAGCGAGTAATCACGATGCCTCTTTATATATATATATATATATATATATACACATATACATATATAGATACTGTATATATATATATATATATATTTATATGCACAGTGTATATATATATATATATATACACAGTATATATGTCACACATATATGACACACACAAATATATACTAGATGTTTCCAGCCAGCTAATGCTCGGCACGCTCATTGCTATCTAATTAAGGCTGCTCGTGATTAAACTAAAGTAAATAATGTCAACATTCAATAGCGCTTACGCAAGTGGTAAATTGACTTAAAATGAAGTTAATAACAATAGTGTGGTGATGTGTTGGGGGCGGGATTATGTGTGGTGATGTGGTGGGGGTGGGATTATGAGTGGTAATGGGGTGGGGGGCGGGATTATGTGTGGTGATATGTTGGGGGAGGCGGGATTATGTGTGGTAATGTTGTGGGGGTGGGATTATGTGTGGTAATGTGGTGGGGGGTGGGATTATGTGTGGTAATGTGGTGGTGGGGTGGGATTATGTGTGGTAATGTGGTGGGGGCAGAATTATGTGTGGCAACGTGGTGGGGGGTGGGATTATGTGTGGTAATGTAATGGGGGGCGGGATTATGTGTGGTGATGGGGTGGTGGGCAGGATTATGTGTGGTAATGTGGTGGGGGGCGGGATTATCTATGGTAATGTGGTGGGGGCGGGATTATGTGTAGTAATGTGGTGGGGAGGCAGGATTGTGTGTGGTAATGTGATGGGGGTGGGATTATCTATAGTAATGTGGTGGGGGCGGGATTATGTGTGGTGATGTGTTGAAGGGGTGGGATTGTGTGTGGTGATGTGGTGGGGGGCGGGATTATGTGTGATGATGTGGTGGGGCGGGATTATGTGTGGTGATGTGGTGGGGGGGTGGGATTTGTGGGGGGTGGCATTGTGTGTGGTGATGTGGTGCGGACCCGACCCTCGTTCTGTAAAAAAGGAAAAATAAAAGAACAACAATATCCCATACCTTCCATTGTTCAGGTCACGTCCCACGATGTAAATCCATCTGAAGGGGTTAAATCATTTTACACCCAGGAGCTCTGCTAATGCAGTGCTTGTGGCTGTAAAACCCCGGGGAATGAATGGAAAGCAGGGGAATGTCCTATAGTTACCTTGAGTCGCAGTGATGCGCCCTCTGCTGGATGTCCTCATGTGAACTCAAGCGTGGGAAAAATTCCCAGGCTCGAGTTCATATGAGGACATCCAGCAGAGGGCGCATCACCGCAACTGAAGGTAACTACAGGACATTCCCCTGCACTCCATTCATTCCCCGTATTTTTACAACCACGAGCACAGCTGCTTTAGCAGAGCTCCTGGGTGTAAAATGATTTAACCCCTTCAGATGGATTTACATCGTGGGACGTGACCAGAACGACGGAAGGTATGGGATATTGTTGATTTTTTATTTTTCCTTTTTTACAGAACGAGGGTCTTCAGGTGGATTAAGAGTCTAATAAAATATTACAACACCCTGTGTCTTTATTTCATTAAAGTACTTTGCAATAATGTATGTGTGTTTTATTAACCATTTCGTACTATTGGATTAATAATGGATAGGTGTCATAATTGACGGCTCTCCATTATTAACCTGGCTTAATGTCACCTTACAATAGCAAGGTGACATTAACCCTTCATTACCCCATATCCCACCACTACACGGGAGTGGGAAGAGAGTGGCCAAGTGCCAGAATAGGCGCATCTTCCAGATGTGCCTTTTCTGGGGTGGCTGGGGGCAGATGTTTGTAGCCGGGGGGGGCCAGTAACCATGGACCCTCTCTAGGCTATTAATATCTGCCCTCAGTCACTGGCTTTACCACTCTGGCGGAGAAAATTGCGCGGGAGCCAATTTTTTCTGCAATTTAACCCTTTAATTTAATAGCTAGATCGCCCAAATTATGCACATACACACTACTAACATTAGTAGTGTGGAATATGCAAAAAAAAAGGGATATGAGATGGTTTACTGTATGTAAACCATGTCTCATATCATGTCGGTTTTGTGAAGGAGATAGCAAAAGCCGGCAATTGAATTACCGGCTTTTATGATATCTAGCGCTGTATGATATATAAATATATAAATATATATATATATATATATATATATATATATATATATATATATATATATATATATGTGTCTCACTGACATATATATATATATATATACCTATTCTATGTGTAGACATTTATTCTACCTATTCTATTCTATTCTGTCAGTGTGATTTTACTGTACACCGCACTGAATTGCCGGCTTTTCTCTATAACACCGATGCGCATTTCTCGCAAGTCACACTGCTGGTTCGTGTGTAATCCGTATTTTTCTCGCCCCCATAGACTTTAATTGGCGGATTTTTTGCACAATACGGTGACAAACGCAGCATGCTGCGATTTTCTACGGCCGTACAAGACTGTATAATACGGATGAGTAAAATACGGCAGATAGGAGCTGGGCCATAGAGAATCATTGTACCGTATGCAATCTGTATTTTCTGCACCTCTCATACGTCCATAAAACATGCTAGTGTGAAGCCGGCCTATGGCAGTCAAATGAGAAAAAAAGTTGTCCAAGTTTCTGGATGAAACTCAGATGATTTTTATACGCTTGTGTGAACCTAGCCTGATTATATCAAAGTTCAATTTTCACCTGGCCATATATCAATTTCGGAAAATTCTTCAAGAGAGTAGTGATAAGGCTTACATTTTGAACATGTCAAACTGGCCATGTTGCACCCATGTCTATAGTGCCACAAAATGCCTACATGTGTGATATACTTATGCAGCGCCCCAGAGTCCTGGTCGTTGCAGTACTGTAGCTCCGCCGCTAAGGGGGGCTATGGTACGTCTGATGGCACTGAAGGAGTTCATCTGACCAGGTATCACAGACACCAATACATTTCACAGTCTGGCCTCCAGGGGGAGCTAAGGGTTCTATTTATTAGGCCACTCCTCACAATCTGGTAAAACTGGGGGTTAGGCAGGAAGTTAGGAGAGAAAGCTGACTGGGTTGGAACCAGGCAACACCTTGTGGCAGAGGGTGTTGTAGGGGAAGATTCAGAGGGGTCCCTGTCAGGGGTGGGATCCTGACAGAGGCCTAGCAACCAGAGAGAACGTTACGGGACTGTGCCTGCACGATATAGCGGCGGTACCCCAAGAAAGGATAAGAAGCGAAGTTTATTGCGCTGAGTGAGAAACGAGATCAACGCAACAAGGAGAATACCAGTAGGAGTCGTGCTGTAAGACGAGGCAACATCCTATGGAGGCGCATAACCGGTGGCCGGAACGCCGAGGAAGTATAGAGCTCCAGGCCAAACTTCAAACCTACGGCAGGACAGTCAGTTACAGGCGGGCTGTCTCACCCAGACCCAGGAAGACACAAGGGGGGTAACAACAGGAGTGGGGCGACGCTAGAGTCCCGGAAGAGCTCCGAGCCTCCCCGTCATACGGGTGCGTCCTAACCGTAAGATCAGGGGGACGTAGAGGGAGAACATCAGAATCGAGTTGTGAGGGAACACGAGAAACAGACACAACAGTTGTGGGTACTATCCCGTAAGCACAGCAGGGGAGGACCACAACACACAAGCGCAGGAAGGTAGGCACAGATTTCCACCTGCAAAGGGAACTCTGGAGGTGCCATCGGACCGACCGGACTAACCGTATTCCGGATTGAGGACTCAGAAGCCTTCAGTAAAGAGGTAAAGAGACTGCAACCTGGTGTCCTCGTTATTGACCGCGACCGGCACTACACCGCACCGTAACATCAGCACCATACCACCACCTTTCATTGTGCGCCCCTCAGCAGGATCACGGACCAGGTCTAGCCACCGTGACAACCCCAGAACAGAGACTCAGAGGCCCGGTACCGGGTACCCCTCGGCCCTGCAGCAGTGGGGGCGCTACACTTATATATGTATTGCCAGCTATGGTGAGGGCTGGTTTTTGTGCTGGGAAAAACTGCATCCACACATTTTACCCAAACCCTTATTGGTTGATTGTGCACTTTTGCCGGAACCAGGAAGTGTGAACAATCCCACAGGGGGAGGAGGTTGCAATGTGCAGAGCAGTGAAGATGTAGGAAGAGGTAGGAACATGGAGGTCAGAAGAGAGGAGTGTGCCCTCTCAGCCAGAACAAGCTACACAAGGCAGGGTATCAGTCCCTAGAGCACAGAGACTTCTAAGGTCCATGCTAAACTGATAGACTGCTCAGTTTCCACATAACGAACAGTAGCGTGCTTTTGCCCAGGACACAACCAGCAGTCAGAACTGCCGTGACCCAGTACTGTTAGCGCAGCGGCCCAGCTGGGGAGGCACAGCCACATCATGGAATAGTGTCTGCAGAGCTGAGTAAAACATAGTTTTCATTTTTTAATTTCTCCTTCTGTTGCAGAAATATTAGCTTGTAAAGTATAGGTTATAATTTAAGTTATAGTTCAACTATGTTTTACAACAGAGATTTGTCTCTGTGGGTGTGTACTTCTTCCCCTGCATGACATTGATGAATCAGAAGCAGGCAGCAACATATTGGTAAAAAGAACATGCCCTGCGTGTCCTCACTGATCTCTGCAGCTACTGCATCGAGATACAGTAGAGCTGAGATATATATTGTTACAAATCTTTCCAGATCTCATCTCACAGCGCTGTCAGCTCTGACTCTCCCCCCCACACTGACTTCTGAGAGTTGAGATCTGGAAGTGTTAGTAATGATACAAAACTCAGCTCTGCTTTATCTATACACAGAAGCTGCAGAGATCACTGAGGAGTGGAAGACGGGTTCTTGTTTCCCCTGTATGACACTACTTGCTTATGTTTGATTAACCTTATGCAAGGTAACAATTACACACCCCCAGGGAAAAATCTCTGGTACACCCAGTTGAACATTACATAAATTATAACCTAAACCTTACAAGCAATTATCTGCTTCTAATCTGCAATGGAGAGGAGAAATTAAAAAATAAATACTATTATTTGCTCAGGACTGCATTCACTATTCCATGATGCATGATGTGGCCAGTTTAACATACTCAAACTAATGAAAGCTCCTCTGCAAAGAATCTTCACCATCAGAAGCTGATTGATAGATTCACTGTCTGCTAAGTACTGTGATACACAGAGGCTATAGAAACCAAGTTGTTCAAAAATGTTAATGAAGCCCTCACAAGTCTCGATGTCCATTAAGGTAAAACCTTTGTAAGCATAGTAAAAGTGGAGGAGAAATCAAGGAGACCAGTTGTAGAGGGGGACGGTTAAGAAATGTAGATGTATTATCCATATCTCAACTTACCCCTGCAACCACAGTTTAATTGCGGATGATACAGACTGACAGAAGAGTAATTAACTAAGTGATTTCTGGGAATTGTGGTGCTATTCAGACAGAAAGCTTGTTTGTTAATGCCTTTCACTGTTCTTATAGTTATTATCTAGCTGTCAGCTTCGGCCAGCACCATGTTGTATTTAAACCTTCTGCAGCCTGCCAGTGTTGCCAGTTTTAAGTTATACTTACACTGATGATTTATACCCCTGTAACTCTATTTATGTTAAGTGTTTTTGATTTGAGCTTGGCATCCTCCTGACCACATCCCTGACTTCTGATTTTGTCCCTGTCGTCATAGACGTGACCCGGCTTACTGGACCTCTCTTTGCCAGCTTGCTCCCCTCACCAGCACCCACTCTGGGGGTATAACCCTGTATTTGTTCAAATCCCTGTATAGAGTTAATGGGTAAATGCCAGAGTTTCCCTAAGGCTATGTGCACAAGTTGAGGATTTACTGCGGATCCGCAGCGTTTTTTTCCGCGCAGAAACGCTGCAGATTCGCAAGTGATTTACAGTACAATGTAAATCAATGGGGAAAAAATGCTGTGCTAATGATGCGGAAAATTCCGCACGGAAAACACTGCGGATGAAAAGAAGGAGCATGTCATTTATTTGTGCGGATCTGCAGCGTTTTTGTACTCATTCCTTTATAGAAATCCGCAGGGGTAAAAACACATTAAATCCGCACAAAATCCGCATAAAAAACGCATCAAATCCGCACCTGCGTTTTCTGCCAAGAGATGCAGAGTCCGCACAAAAAATTCCAGAGGCAAATCCGCAACGTGTGCACATAGCTTAAGACCTGCCAAACAAAGTGGACTGTGCAAATCCTGTCCTTGGAAGCTCTATTAATTTGTATTAGAAATATAATTTGGCCCCCATTCCAGTTTAGAATTGAGGTCCTTAATCTTTTCCCTCACTTTTCATACCATGGCTACCCAAGAACACTCACTTATCAGCATGGTCAAAACTTCTCTGAAATTTTTCACACATTTACATAATAACCTACTATATTTCCAAATATATGTCCTACTACTCTGAAGCTTGTAAAAATAGTTCACATTTTTTCATCCCTTTCATGTAATTCCATACTTGATATGTAATTCTTATGATCGTACAGCTAAATATTAGTGCTTCAAGTGCAGTACAGTTATATGAAAAAGTTTGGGCACCCCTATTAATCTTAAGCTTAATGTTTTATAAAAATTGTTTTTTTTGCAACAGCTATTTCAGTTTCATATATCTAATAACTGTTGGACACAGTAATGTTTCGCCGCACGGCTCCACTCCGTTAGGGCGTTAGGACCCACTACGAGGTTTGCCATGAAGTGGCAGTGGGCTTCATATACTCTGATCAGAATGTTAAACTGAAAACCTCATGTTCAGTATATAAATTTTTGCCTAGCGGCTTTAGATCAACGTATGATTTTGGGATGTGCGGTGTTGTGAACTCTATTTTTGGGCTCCCTCTAGTGGTCACAAGCGGTACTGTGTAGTGTTGTCTTTCTGCAGGTTGGCTTCATCACCTGGTTCGTTATCCTTGGTTGGTTTCCTATTTAGCTCACCTGGATAACTCAGTTCCTTGCCTGCTATCAATGTATTCAGTGCTCTTCAGATTCCTGGTGACTACCTTGCTCCCAGTCTCTCCAAGACAAGCTAAGTTTTTGTTTGTTCAGTTTCTGATTATCAGCGTTCATCATGTTTTTTGTCCAGTTTGTTAAAATGTGATTTCTTACTTGCTGGTTGCTCTAGGGGACTGAGTTTCTCCCCTCACACCGTTAGTTGGTGTGGGGGTTCTTGAAATCTCAGTGTGGATATTTTGTAAGGGTTTTTTACTGACCGCATAGACCCCTTTTCTATTTTCTGCTATCTAGAATTAGTGGGCCTCTTTTGCTGAATCTGCTTTCACCCCTGTGTATGTGCCTTCCTCTTACCTCACCGTTATTATCTGTTGGGGGCTTCTATATCTTTTGGGGATTATTTCTCTGGAGGCAAGAGAGGTCTTTCTTTCTCTCTAGGGGTAGTTAGTTCCTCAGGCTGGCTCGAGACGTCTAGGATTTTAGGTACGTTCACCGGCTACTTCTAGTGTGGTTGGATAGGTTCAGTTTTGCGGTCAGTCCAGTTTTCCACCTCCCTAGAGCTTGTCCTATGTTTAGTCACCTTGCTGGAGTAATTTGTGATCCTCAACCACTAAGGATCATAAGGATCAGTGCGGTTCTTGCTCTTTTTTTTCTTTTTACACAGTAATGTTTCTGCCTTGAAATGAGGTTTATTGTACTAACAGAAAATGTGCAATCTGCATTCAAACAAAATTTGACAGGTGCATAAGTATGGGCACCTCACCAGAAAAGTGACATTAATATTTAGTAGATCCTCCTTTTGCAAAAATAACAGCCTCTAGTCGCTTCCTGTAGCTTTTAATGAGTTCCTGGATCCTGAATGAAGGTATTTTTGACCATTCCCCTTTACAAAACAATTCCAGTTCAGTTAAATTTGATGGTCGCCGAGCATGGACAGCCCTCTTCAAATGATCCCACAGATGTTCAATGATATTCAGGTCTGGGGACTGGGATGGCCATTCCAGAACAGTGTAATTGTTCCTCTGCATGAATGCCTGAGTAGATTTGGAGCGGTGTTTTGGATCATTGTCTTGCTGAAAGATCCATCCCCTGCGTAACTTCAACTTTGTCACTGATTCATTAACATTATTGTCAAGAATCTGCTGATACTGAGAGGAATCCATGCGTCCCTCAACATTAACAAGATTCCCGGTGCCGGCATTGGCCACGCAGCCCCAAAGCATGATGGAACCTCCACCAAATTTTACTGTGGGTAGCAAGTGTTTTTCTTGGAATGCTGTGTTTTTTTTGCCGCCATGCATAACACCTTTTTGTATGACCAAACAACTCAATCTTGGTTGTTGTTGGTTGTTTGTGGCGTGCTTGCAGAAACGGCCTCTCTCGCATCACTCTTCCATACAGCTTCTCCTTGTGCAAAGTGTGTTGTATAGTTGACCGATGCACAGTGACACCATCTGCAGCAAGTTGATGCTGCAGCTCTCTGGAGGTGGTCTGAGGATTGTCCTTGACTGATCTCACCATTCATCATTTGACAGTTGTTTTGAGGAGCCTATGATGCCACTCTTCAGAGGAGATTCAAACAGGAGAACAACTTGCAAGTGGCCACTTTAAGTAGCTTTTCTCATGATTGCATACACCTGGCTATGAAGTTCAAAGCTCAATGAGGTTACAAAACCAAAAAAAGTGCTTTAGTAAGTCAGTAAAAAGTAGGTAGGAGTATTTAAAACAAGAAAATGATAAGGGTGCCCATACTTATGCACCTGTCAAATTTTGTTTGAATGCAGATTGCACATTTTCTGTTAGTACAATAAACCTCATTTCAAGCCAGAAACATTACTGTGTCCAACAGTTATTAGATATATGAAACTGAAATAGCTGTTGCAAAAAAAACAATTTTTATAAAACATTAAGCTTAAGATTAATAGGGGTGCCCAAACTTTTTCATATAACTGTATATCATGTATTTAAAATTCTATCTGCATCATTTCAGCCTCAATATACTGTAGATAAACACATGAAAATTTTTTACTAAACAGTAATTTCCCTAAAAGTCTAACATATGAAAGACCCCCATACATATTAGATGAAAGTTGGTTGAACCCACCGATTTCCCCAATGCCGTGACCTCAAGATTAGTGTTGAGCATTCCGATAATAATAATAAATAATAATCTTTATTTTTATATAGCGCTAACATATTCCGCAGCGCTTTACAGTTTGCACACATTATCATCGCTGTCCCCGTAAGGGCTCACAATCTAAATTCCCTATCAGTATGTCTTTGGAATGTGGGAGGAAACCGGAGTACCCGGAGGAAACCCACGCAAACACGGAGAGAACATACAAACTCTTTGCAGATGTTGTCCTTGGTGGGAATTGAACCCAGGACTCCAGCGCTGCAAGGCTGTAGTGCTAACCACTAAGCCACCATGCTGCCCCATTCCGATACCGCAAGTATCGGGTATCGGCCGATACTTGCGGGTATCGGAATTCCGATACCGAGATCCGATACTTTTGTGGTATCGGGTATCGGTATCGAAACAACATTAATGTGTAAAATTAACCCTGCTGTTCTGTTCGGGTCATAGTGACCCGAACAGACTTTTTGCGGCCCTGTAGATTTTTTTCTGTAAGTCTCTAAAACTTGAGACTCCTTGACTTTTCCTCATTTGGGGGGACCTACATATGAGTATATATATATATTTTTTTTTTCGTTTACTTTTTGCTACACGAAAAAAGTTACACTAGTTCTGTTCGGGTCATAGTGACCCGGCATCGTTTTTTACAGCTGTGAGGCCATATTTTCAGTGAAATAAAGGAGTTATAACCTCAGTTGGGTCTATTTATTGCATCTACTATTGTATATCAATTGATTTATTTCCTAAATTATTTCAATGGGGTCGTACACGCGCTTTACCGGGGGTATGCATTGAGATCTGCGCACCATAAAAATGGCTTTATATTGATTATTTTTGGTGCACAGTCTATTCTAAAATGTAGAGTGCATCTGGAGAGATCACTAGGTGTGCACTACACGTGTATATTATGCGCAGAACGGACTGCTCAGAACGCGCTGTCTAACACGTCATACTAATGAGTACCAACCACCATAGTAATGAAGTAAGTACACGGGAAGATAGAAAACCAAATATGATCTTGGACTACAATGCAACTAAAAGTGGTGTAGACACGTTAGACCAACTCGTTGGAACATATTCATGCAATAGAAAATCAAATCGGTGGCCAATGATTCTCTTTTTCAATATCCTGGATTTGTCAGCCTATAATTCTTTTGTCTTGTGGAGGGAAATAAATCCCAATTGGAACGCCAACAAACTCCATAAAAGAAGACTATTTATCGAAGAACTTGGGAAGTCACTGGTTCAACCTTATATTGAGAACAGAAATGTTACACCAAGAACAGAAGCAGCGGCAGCCCTGGTACAAAGCGTCCGTCAACATGCCCAGGACAGTGAAGCCATGACCTCCACAAGCTCTTCTACCCCCATGGCCTCTTCTGGCATCAAAAGAAAAAGATGCAGCTATTGCCCTTCATCTTGTGACAACAAGACAAGTATAACATGTTATAGCTGTAAAGCATTTATATGCAAACAACATGTGTATTGTCTTGCATGCAAGAAATCGTAAATTTATCTGATCATATGTAAGTATATTCACATTGTAATGTTTATTATCTTTAATTTTTTATCACAAAATGTTTGATTTGATTTTTTTTTTTGTTTTTTTTTTACAAAATATGTGTAGTTTTCTATTTTCGTTTTTCTCATTGATCTGTTTTTTTCTGAATAAACAAAAAAAAAATAAATTTCTGTTTCATTTTTCTTTTTTTTACTACCAAACATGTTCACAAACAGTCTAGTAAGCAAAAAGTTATAAAAAAAAATGAGTTAGAGTGTCTAAAATCAAGGTTTAATAAGCCGGGTCATAGTGACCCGAACAGAACTAGTGTATAGTAAATGCGAACAGAACAGCAGGGTTAAGAATTAAAATAAAAAATATTGCTATACTCACCTCTCCGACGCAGCCTGGACCTCACCGAGGGAACCGGCAGCGTTCTTTGCTTAAAATGCGCGCTTTTACTTCCTTCCGTGACGTCACGGCTTGTGATTGGTCGCGTGCCGCCCATGTGGCCGCGACGCGACCAATCACAGCAAGCCGTGACGTAATTTTCAGGTCCTCAATGCCTAATTCTAGGCATTCAGGAATTTAAAATTACGTTCCGGCTTGTGATTGGTCGCGTCGCGGTCACATGGGCGACGCGACCAATCACAAGCCGTGACATCACGGGAGGCAGGAGACGCGCGCATTTTTAAAATTACGTCACGGCTTGTGATTGGTTGCGTGCCGCCCATGTGACCGCGACGCAACCAATCACAGCAAGCCGTGACGTAATTTCAGGTCCTCAATGCAGAAATAGGCATCAGGACCTGAAATTACGTCACGGCTTGCTGTGATTGGTCGCGTCGCGGTCACATGGGCGGCACGCAACCAATCAGATGGAATGAGAAGAATTCTTGGAATGAAAATGTCCTTTCCTTTGGCACATCCTGTTGCTGAGCTGTGTATCTAATTCTGTCCTGTGTAATACTGTCTGCTGAGCTGTGTACCTAATCCTATCCTGTGTAATAATGTCTCCTGAACTGTGTATCTAATCCTATCCTGTGTGTTACTGTCTGCTTAGGCTACGTTCACATTTGCGGTCTGCGCCGCAGTGTCGGGCGCCGCAGCGTCGCCGCATGCGTCATGCGCCCCTATATTTAACATGGGGGCGCATGGACATGCGTCGCACTTGCGTTTTGCGCCGCATGCGTCCCTGCGGCGCCCGCGTCCGGGCGCAGAGGACGCAGCAAGTTGCATTTTTGCTGCGTCCAAAATCAATGAAAAAAAGGACGCTTGCGGCGCAAAACGCAGCATTGTGCATGCGTTTTGCTGCGTTTTTGTTTGCGTTGTGCGTTGCGGCGCCGACGCTGCGGCGCACAACGCAAATGTGAACGTAGCCTTAGCTGTGTATCTAATCCTATCCTGTGTGATACTGTCTGTTGAGTTGTGTATCTAATCCTATCATGTGTGCTACTGTGTGATGAGCCGTATATCTAGTCCTATCCTGTGTGATACAGTCTGCTGACTGTGTATCTAATCCTATCCTGTGTTACTGACTGCTGAGCTGTGTATCTAATCCTATCCTGTGTGATACTGGGCTGTGTATCTAATCCTCTCCTGTGTGATACAGACTGCTGAGCTGTATATCTAATCCTATCTTGTGTGATACTGGGCTCCCCCTGCAGTCTGTGTCAGAGGGTGGTCTGTGTCGGCACAGTAATAAATTATGTTATTTCCAGCTTTACAGAAGGAAGATAACACCATTGAAATGATAATAATAATAGGCCTCAGTTACCACAACTGTCTACAAGGAAAACTGTTGCTCATAGCAACCAATCACAGCTCAGCTTCTTATAAACAGCTCTGGTGAAATGAATGATGCTTAGTGATTGGTTGCTATGTGGAGTGGGCGTGGCTGATACACACACACACACACACATACATACTCATTTTTATATACACTGTTCAAAAAAATAAAGGGAACACTTAAACAACAGAATATAGCTCCAAGTAAATCAAAATTCTGTGAAATCAAACTGTCCACTTAGGAAGAAACACTGTTTGACAACCAATTTCACATGCTGTTGTTCAAATGGAATAGACAACAGATGGAAATTATTGGCAATTATCAAGACACACTCAATAAAGGAGTGGTTCTGCAGGTGGGGAACACAGACCACAACTCAGTACCAATGCTTTCTGACTGAGGTTTTGGTCACTTTTGAATGTTGGTTGTGCTTTCACACTCGTGGTAGCATGAGACGGACTCTACAACCCACACAAGTGGCTCAGGTAGTGCAGCTCATCCAGGATGGCACATCAATGTGACCTGTGGCAAGAAAGTTTGCTGTGTCTGTCAGCGTAGTGTCCAGAGGCTGGAAGTGCTACCAGGAGACAGGCCAGTACACCAGGAGATGTGGAGGGGGCTGTAGGAGGGAAACAACCCAGCAGCAGGACCGCTACCTCAGCCTTTGTGCAAGGAGGAACAGGAGGAGCACTGCCAGAGCCCTGAAAAATGACCTCCAGCAGGCCACAAATGTGCATTTGTCTGCACAAATGGTTAGAAACCAACTCCATGAGGATGGTCTGAGTGCCCAACATCCACAGATGGGGGTTGTGCTCACAGCCCAACGCCATGCAGGATGCTTGGCATTTGCGACAGAACACTAAGATTGGCAAATTCTCCACTGGCGCCCTGTGCTCTTCACAGATGAAAGCAGGTTCACACTGAGCACTTGACAGACGTGACAGAGTCTGGAGATGCTGTGGAGAGCGATCTGCTGCCTGCAACATCCTTCAGCATGACCAGTTTGGCAGTGGGTCAGTAATGGTGTGGGGTGGCATTTCTTTAGAGGGCTGCACAGCCCTCCATGTGCTCACCAGAGGTAGCCTGACTGCCATTAGGTATCAAGATGAGATTCTCAGACCCCTTGGGAGACCATATGCTGGTGCGGTTGGCCCTGGGTTCCTCCTAATGTAGGACAATGCCAGACCTCATGTGGCTGGAGTGTGTCAGCAGTTCCTGCAAGATGAAGGCATTGAAGCTATAGACTGGCCCTCCCATTCCCTAGATATGAATCCAAACGAACACATCTGGGACATCATGTCTCTCACCATCCATCAAAGTCACGTTGTACCACAGACTGTCCAGAAGTTGGCGGATGCTTTAGTCCTGGTCTGGGAGGAGATCCCTCAGGAGACCATCTGCCGCCTCATTAGGAGCATGCCCAGGCATTGTAGGGAGGTCACACAGGCACGTGGAGGCCACACACACTACTGAGAATCATTTCCTTGTCTTGAGGCATTTCCACTGAAGTTAGATAAGCCTGTAACTTCATTTTCCACTTTGATTTTGAGCATTATTCAAACTCCAGACCTCTGTGGGATATTAGTTGTGATTTACGTTGACAATTTTTAAGTTTTATTGTTCTAAACACATTCCACTATGTAATGAATAAAGATTTACAACTGGAATATTTCATTCAGTGATATCTAGGATGTGGGATTTTAGTGTTCCCTTTTTTTTTTTTTGAGCGGTGTATACAGATTTATGTACAGGGTCAGCTTTTATTGTGTGTGATCTGTGTTGTCAAACAGGGTGCATCACATATGTGATACTGGAGGGGACAACAAAGGACTCTGTCTGTGCTCCCAAATCTTACATAATGTCTAAATCTATAGAAATAAAGCTGCATAAAATTCAGCTACATTCCTTCAATGGGGTGGCCAGGTTTACAGATAATAGTTGATTTCATAATGCCACACCAGACCTCAGGATTTTATAGTATCACATCTCAGCCTAACTCACTTCAACTGTGTTAGGTAGCACTACCAGACTCAACAAATAAAAAGGTGAGGTACTATTTTTGGAAGAATCTCCTGGATTGACTGCCTTTGTAAAAAGGACTATGAAGCTGTACTCTAAGGGTATTTGTCCACTTTCAGGATGGCCGGCGGTTTGGACGGAGCGGCAAACCCGCTCCGCCCTAAGCCCCGCCCCCTTCTGTGAGGCGATGATTCCGGATGTGTTCATTGCCCACATCCGGCATCATCGCACCCCACTCATAGGGCCCTGTGTTATACCTTGCGGCGCAGCAGCACCGCAAGGTATACGGACATGCTGCGATCTAAAAAGACGCGCAGCATGTCCGGAATCGCTGGGCCGCCGGGTGCGTGTTACCATGCATAGTGGAGACGGGATTTGATAAAATCCCCTCCACTATGCTGTAACATCTGGACGCTGCGTGTTTGACGCTGCGGCTCTGCGCAGCGTCAAACACGCAGCTTTTTCTGCACGTGGAAACATACCCTAAGCCAGGCGAGCTAATCAGCACTATTGAATGGATTTTTTGCTTTATGTTGCACTTTGAGCTGGACAAGAAAGTAGGTTTAACCTCGACTTTTCGAATGCTAATTAGGGCTTTGACTAGTCGGCGGGGCATTAGTTTTCTCAGACTAGTCTGCCCTCTTTCACTGTTATCACATCCCTGTGAGCATGATAACATAATTTGCATGAACCGGCATCATCGCCAGCTCATGCAAATCTCACGTGATAACATAGAAAGAGGGCTGACTAGTCTAAGGAAACTAATGCCCCATTGACTAGTCAGAGTCCTAATTAGCATTCGAAAATTAGAGGTTAAAACTACTTTCTTTAAACATAGATTTCAATGAATAGCATTATACAGGGCTAGTTAGGTAGGGAACTTAGTCATATATATGCTAATGCTGCTGGGTTAGAGAGTATGGGGGACCTGACAGGTTCCCTTTAAAGACTGTTGCAAAGAGAAGAGGGGACACTACACAATGTGGCTACAATTTTTTGAGATGTGTTTGGAGCGCCTGCTAGGACTGTGGGGTACTCGGTACCGGGCCGCTTCTGTTCTTAAAGGGGTGGTCACAGCGTCCAATAAAAGGGGTAGAAGCAAATGGGAATAAAGTTTATAAAGTTTGTTTGTGACGCCACCTGGGGTACTCGGCAATAAAGGTGTTAGCTGACGCTGCTTAAAAGAAGTCCGCTGGGGCTGATGGTGATGCAGCAGAGTTGGCACAGCTCTCCACAGGTAGAGCTAAACCCCAGGGCAGCTGTAGTGTTAGAGGTGAAGATGGTGCTTGTGGCAGTTGTAGTAGCTGTGGTCCAGGGTGAATGGCGCAGTAAATAAATGTGAGGACACAGCAAGGTGCAGTTTCCCAAGCTTTACTCACAGTTCTTAGTTGCCCCAGCTGGGGTGCTGTGTCCTCCGAGTTAGTGATCCAGCCAGTTCTCAAGCAATTTGGGTGCACTTTCCAGAACCCTCTTTCTTATGCTCCTTTCTCTGGCCGTCTTTCTGCACTGGCTCTCACCCTCCTGCCCTGCGCCTGCCATGCAGTGTCCCAAGTCAGCAGCCACGGATTCCACCAGGCAGTGAGTGCTAAGTCCTCCCTGAATCCTAAACGGCAGCCTTTTCAGCGAATGTGTGCAGATGTGACCGTGCTTCTTGCAAAAGCCACAGCCTCTGGTTAGCTAGCTGAGTTCTTAATTTCTCCACTAGTTTGAGGGCCGGTCCCTCACTGCGACCTGGACCCTCTACCTGACGATGGTCAGCGTGGATACAAGCCCCACGGGTGGACTTCTCACTACCCGTGCCTCTAGGACCCCTTCCTTCGGTTCTTTCTGTCGTTTCACTTTTCTCTAGTTCCCTCACTTTCTGGGAACTCCTTTCTGTCTGTTTCAGTCTTTCTGCCTCACAGGAAGACGTCTGCTCAGCTCCACTTCTTTCACAATCCCCGCCTAAAGCTGATGTTTCTACAAGCTCCTCCCCTACTCTGCCTACCCCACCCCCTCCTCCAACACCCTTTCCTATACAGCCTGGCCCTGACTGAATTGTCTGTGTTGGATGCAGGTGTAAGGTTCTGTGCAGCATCCCTCCTTACCTGAGAGTGGAATCTGGATGAGGTGCAGTACTCTGTGGCGACTGGACCCTCAGGGACGCCACATGTTGCTAATGAAAATTAGTGCTTTTTTTCCACATAAACAATAATGGTTATGTTTTCTATCAGATGAAAAATGTGGCTAGAACACATACTTGATTCACGGATGTCTGAAGGAGGCCATAAGTGAGTGCATAAGCTTTAAATTCCATGAGGTTTCAGCATATTTAGATGGAATATCCATGACAGGTCTCACTTTTTGATAACCAATATTCTGTAACCTTCTCTTTTTTTGAGGAGGTGGGAGATTTGGAAGAGTTAAAATCAATGATAAGGAATTCTCAAAGTGATATGTTTTGGTTACGAAATGTTTTTTTAATATCAAGATACAAACTTACAACAAGCATTTACAAACCTTGAGTGGCTCTCAAGCTGTTGCAAAACTACAATCCAGTCTGTAACCTGGGCACAAAGGAGGTTGTAGTTTTGCAGAAGCTGGAGAGCCAACGGTTGGGGAACACAAACCTAACCTTGAAAAACATCATTCTTAACTGGAACATACAAAGTGAGAATAATAATGTATAGACTAACTTACAATTCTGATTGGATTTATTTATTGCAATCACCATAGATTCTATGCAGAACCATAACAAAAAAAAATAGATGTACAAGATAACAAGGAATAATGATCCAAAAACAATCTAGTCTTGTACAGTAGGTACAATGACAACATCCCAGCATCCTGGTCGAAACAAACAAGAAAAGGAAGTTTCTGGCTCCTGTGATGTTCTCAGAACAAGAAGCTACAAAGTCACGAAACCTCAACTTCAGCTTTTACTATGCCAATTAGATAGTACTCACCAGCATACCTGTTTGACTTCTCTATTCTATCGTTCTCTAACAGGAGAGCATTTTTGTCTATCTATTGCCTTATTATAATTGTCTATTATAAAAGTATGTTTTTTTCATGATCAGCACTTGCATACATGAAACAAAAAAAATTTTTTGTACAAACAGGTGCAAAACCTTGTAAAATCAATGGTTGGTATCCAATACAAGCCAAATGATAATGGCCGGAGTGTTAAAGGGCCACTGTCACCCCCCTCCAGCCGTTATAAACTAAAAGAGCCACCTTGTGCAGCAGTAATGCTGCAGTCTAACAAGGTGGCTCTTTTAGTTTTTGATTCAGTTATTCCCTCAATAAAGCGTTTTAAAATTTGTACAAAATAACCTGTCCTTAGACCTGGAGGCGGTCCGAAGCTTCATCTGTGAATCTCCCAACGGCCGTCACTCTTCTCTTCTGGGGATGTGGTCGCCGCCCCCTGCGCGCTGTTTCTTCTTAAATCCGGCGCCTGCGCTGTGCGTGCCTGCCTGGGGCAGGCGCAGTCTTCATTGTCCGTCATAGGTCAGATGCAGGGTGCCTGACTGCGCCTGTGCGGGCAGTGTGGCCACCCTGTTGCTGAATCCCCGCCTCGCACTGTGTTATTCATTATGCACAGTGCGGGGCTGGGGTTCCTGGGCATGCGCACTGCGCTGTTCAGACGCTCCTCCAGCTCAGACCCTCCCCCAGCTCATACGCTCCCCCAGCTCCCCCGCCTTCCAGCATTGTTATTTGCGGCTGCTTCATTCCAAACGCTGGCAAGGAAACCTGTATATTACGGCAACGCTGGAAGGCGGGGGACCGGGGGAGCGTCTGAACAGCGCAGTGCGCATGCCCAGGAACCCCAGCCCCGCACTGTGCATAATGAATAACACAGTGCGGGGTGGGGATTCAGCAACAGGGTGGCCACACTGCCCGCACAGGCGCAGTCAGGTACCCTGCATCTGACCTATGATGGACAATGAAGACTGCACCTGCCCCAGGCAGGCACGCACAGCGCAGGCGCCAGATTTAAGAAGAAACAGCGCGCAGGGGGCGGCGACCACATCCCCAGAAGAGAAGAGTGACGGCCGTTGGGAGATTCACAGATGAAGCTTCGGACCGCCTCCAGGTCTAAGGACAGGTTATTTTGTACAAATTTTAAAACGCTTTATTGAGGGAATAACTGAATCAAAAACTAAAAGAGCCACCTTGTTAGACTGCAGCATTACTGCTGCACAAGGTGGCTCTTTTAGTTTATAACGGCTGGAGGGGGTGACAGTGGCCCTTTAAGGAGCTTTGTGCATGCATGGTATCCTGGCAGCTCTTAATAGTGCTTACATGGACAGACTTTGCACTAGCCAATCCATCTAGTAGATCCTAGGGGTTGCCTTGGGCTTCACATTTGCCCCTTGTACATGCATCTGGATTTTCACAGGGGCCCTTGGATTGGGTCCATGAAGTGACTGCTGACCAGTGGAGTGGGTTCACAGAGGATGATTAAGAAAACGAGTCAATAGCAGTAGGTCAGAAACAGGAACAGAATCAACAAACAGCAGAGTAGTCCAAAACACATGCTGAGGTCAGAAACAGGAATCCAACTAGCAAGGTGGGAGCAGAGAAAGGGGAGTGAACGAGAGTAAGTTGAACATAGAACTGGCAACAGAGTCAGGGAGCTAAGAGTTTATTAAGTGTAAATAAACCTTAGGCTCATAGGAAGGAGTAATTAGAAACCCTTGTTTAGGAATTAACCCGCAAGCTCGCTGCCTGGACAGCACTACAAATCTCAACATATTAAGTGAGAAGTTGTAGTCACAAAATTGCGCAGCGGGACCGGAGCGGGCTGATAAAAGGTAAAGAAAGCGGTGGGTAAGTAAACTACTATGGTATGGGACCTTAGATTAGCAGCACCACTCCAGCACTGAAGAAAATAATATGCTGGAATGGTGCTTTAACCTCACAAGTGGGCCTGTGTGCTCTCAAATGCCAGGGCTGAATTTCAGTCCCAGTCTGGTTCCGACGGACAAGGACGTTACACAGTGGCCTTCCATCAATATAACATGAAGAATTTATTTACCCATGGTAGACAAGTGATGTTTCAAATTTTTTTTCAAGCTTGAAAAAAATCATTATGGAGGAGCTGATACACTAGACTGAAATTAATGGACAAAATCAAGTCATTATATTTTATTTATCAGAGTTCTGTCTATACTGCTTTTTTATCTGGCTTGTATGTGGACATAGGGTACGGCTGCAGTAGGTGAACTTTTTATACTTATAGATATGAGGATTGTGGGTCAGCCCCAATTAACCAACTAGTCCTTTGTAACAAATAAGGATACTTTTTAGTCTGGTTTAATTGCACTAGCCACACAATAATAATAATTTTATTTAATGCAAGAACTTAGCTCTAGTCTCTGGATTAGCTATTTTGACAGCAATTGATGGGTGTAGGAGACCAAAAATCATTCCTAGTAGTTTAGAGGAAATATTTTTCATCTAGCTGTTAAGTTCAGAAATAAATATGGCTGCATGTAGCTTTGTTTATTACTATTTTGAAATAATTATGTCATTTAGATCACCACCTCCAGATTCCATGCTGTGTATACATAACTGGAGCCATATCATATATTTACAGCATTTTCAATGGAGAACATGAAACTAAAAATGCAAAGCTAAGAACTCATCGTGTGATTAGGGGTTACTTTGTCAGGGGTGCCTAAATATGAAAGTACACATATGAAAAATTATTAATGTGCTTGAAAACATTGTAGAAAAGGTTAAATGGCATAAATGTGTTTTGTAGTTATATTTTTCAAGAGTTCAGAGCTTTTTAATTCCATCCTCAGATACATGAACATAGTTGGGGACTGGTGAGAACATAAGCTTCACCTTCAGGGTATGTGCAAACGTCCGGATTTCTTGCAGAAATTTCCTGAAGAAAACCGGAAATTTTCTGCAAGAAATCCGCATTTTTTTTGCGTTTTTTTTCCGGTTTTTTCTCGTTTTTTTTAGCATTCTGCAAGCGTAATTAGCTTGCAGAATGCTAAAGTTTTCCAAGCGATCTGTAGCATTGCTTGGAAAACTGACTGACAAGTTGGTCACACTTGTCAAACACACTGTTTGACAAGTGTGACCAACTTTTTACTATAGATGCTGCTTATGCAGCATCTATAGTAAAAGATAGAATGTTTAAAAATAATAAAAAAAAATTAAAAAATGGTTATACTCACCCTCTGCAGACAGCCAATCTCCTCAGCGGCGTCCGTTCCTATAGATGGTGTGGTTCAGGACCTTCGATGACGTTGCGGCTTGTGATTGGTCGCGTGAGTCACATGAGCGGTCACGCGACCAATCACAAGACAGCGACGTCATCACAGGTCCTGAACCACACCATCTATAGGAACGGAAGAGAGAGCATGCACCGGAGAGGCGGGAACACTTCGGGGGCCATCAGAGGGTGAGTATATGACTATATTTTATTTTAATTCTTTTTTTTTTACCAATTATATGGTGCCCAGTCCGTGGAGGAGAGTCTCCTCTCCTCCACCCTGGGTACCAACCGCACATAATCTGCTTACTTCCCGCATGGTGGGCACAGCCCCGTGCGGGAAGTAAGCAGATCAATGCACTCCTAGGTGTGCGGAATCCCCGCAATTCCGCATTTTTAATGAACATGTTGCTTTTTTTTCCGCGATGCGATTTTTTCGCGGAAAAAAATGCAACATTTGCACAAAAAATGCAGAATACCCTGTAAATAATAGGAGGCATATGTAAGCGTTTTTTTTTCACATTTTTATCACGTTTTTATAGCGAAAAAACGCGAAAAAAACGCGAAAAATCCTGAACGTGTGCACATGGCCTCAAACTCAGCCATAGATGAGCACTTTCCAGAGTTTACAATAGTTCTGATAATTTGTTCTCCTTCAGCGTCAAGAAGGGACATTTTGCATTCATAGAATGGCAGATAATAGCCTAACAATAGTTCAGAGGCATGTACAGTAAGCTATCTGCTTAGTCATACTTAAGCTGTCCATACACTTTAGATGGCTGTTGGCTGGATGATGCTTTGACCAAACCTTGGTCCAACAGCCATATCAGCTGTCTCGTTTGCCAGAGCACTCTTGTGTTCTGTATGAGAAAGCTGCCGACAGACATCACTGAGAGAGGCCTATCTTTGGGGGAACAAAGCGATTGGCAGTCCAAAATCGGACATGTCTGATCAGCATTTCCTCCAATGATCCGTTGGTGGGGTTCCCCATACACATTAGAGTGTCTGCTGAACTGCTATGAATCGATATGTACAGGTTTGGCTGAAATTAGTCTAATGTGTATGAGGGCCTTTAGGTATAATGGTTAAATATATATAACAAATCTGTGTCAGGATTGCTTTTTTTGTGCATTCCACTATTTAAAAAATCATTGACATTAAATGTTAAATTACAGTAAGTGATTTAACATTTAAAGATGAGTAACATATCTTAATAGGGATAATGGGCATCTGCTTCATGTTTCAGGAGCCTATAGTTCACCTTTCAGAGCCTAAAGATCTCCTATAAATGTTGAGAAATCTCCAAAGTTACCATAAAATCCAACTGTGAATAGAGGACATGGAAGAAAGGAGGCATCACCTGCTTCTCTCTCAGTATTTCTCAGAAATAGCTTCCGTACATCTGATTACTAAGCGTGCACAGCCCAGTCTAAAACCACGCCAGGAAGGGTCGGCAGAACACGCAAATATGTAAAGAAAATGTAAATTTTTAGAAACCATCATAGAGAAACAAGATGACCTAAGTATGTATGTTAAATATTGAAATGCAATGTAGGTCGTTGAAAAGACCACAGGCCTAAAGACAAAACTGAAGAGTTTGCAGATGTGTTAAACTGTTCCTAAGAGGTGGGTGCATGAAAAGCAATGAGGTGGACAAAGTCCATCATAAATTTTCATTGTCCTAGTTGAAAAGAAGGAGAATAGGTCTAAGGCCAGTTTCACACGTCAGTGGCTCCGGTATGTGTAGTGACAGTTTTCTCACGTACCGGAGATACTGACACACGTAGACCCATTCAAATGAATGGGTCTATGCACATGTCTCCGTGTTTTCACGGACCGTGTGTCCGTATGCAAAACACGGAGACATGTCTGTTTTTCTCCGGCAGCACGGTCCGCAAAGCGTCCCACACACGTGCACACTGAGAACAGTGTGCACTCTCCTCCGTGTGCACGTACTGCCCACAGGAGAAAGAGCACTACAGTAATAACTGTCCCCCCTGCTTGCGGTGCTGAAGGCGGCATTCATTCCTTCTGTCCTGCTCGGCTGAAAGCAGCGCTTGCAGAGCAGAAGAGATGAAAAATGACGTTTTGCTTTTTTTTCTTTAAAAATAAAGTTTGGGGGTCACCTCCCACCCCTCCCCACCCCCTGTGCGCCCGCCCGCTTGCAGAGAAATACTCACCCAGCTCCCGCGATGCCTCCCCTCAGCGCCGGCTGCTTGTCCTGTGTGAGTGGTCATGTGGTACCGCTCATTACAGTGGTGAATATGTGGCTCCACCTCCCATAGGGGTGGAGCCGCATATTCATCCCTGTAATGAGCAGTACCACGTGACCGTTCATACAGGACAAGCTGCGGCGCTGAGAGGAGGCATCGCGGGAACTGAGTGAGTATTTTAATGCAAACGGGCGGGCGCGCGGGGGGTGGGAGGTGACCCCGAACTTTATTTTTAAGAAAAAAAATATAAAAAAACATTGATTTTTCATTCCTTCTCTCCAGCGAACATTGCTGGGGAGAAGGAATGAATGCCGGCTTCAGCACCAAAAGCAGGGGACAGCGCTTAACTCTAGCTCTGTCTCCTGCACGGTCCGTGTGGTCCTCAGTCGGCACACGGCTGCCACACTGATGTGCCACGTGAGCACACGGACACGGATAACTCCGGTACCGATTTTTCCGGTACCGGAATTATCTGGACGTGTGAGACTAGCCTAAGGAAGGAAAAGAATAGGGTGGGAACATCGTGCTATAAAGTATATGGAGGTATCACACAATTGGGAATGGTAGCATTGTCACCACGGATTGCACCAGGTACCAAGTTATGTTAGCAAAGTATGCTTATGTGCTTAATTTGCCTGGAGCGTAAAATCATAGGCTTAACATTTTCAAAGATTTGTTTTATATTATGCTGTTCTGAAGGATTTTCTGTACCCAAACCATTTATAACATAGCGTCTCCAAAACCAATCTCAAAAATAGAAGCAGAGACGCAACGATTCTACTGCATCATTTTTTAATTTAATGTGCCATTTTTGGCAAAATATCTTCTTGCCTTATATTTAATTTCAAAGAACCTTTCATTCTGAAAATCAGTTCAATTGTTACATTGCTGCTTCCAGTGATTAAACCTTTTAGATACCCACACAAGATGTAGGTGTACTGAAAGTCAAAGGTTTATTGATGTTGAGCTGGCTGGAATGTGAAGCACACATTTACAAAAATAGCTTGGAATATCTTAAAAACAAGTATTTATCACTAGCAAATCTACAAAAGTTTGTTTTAGAAATTTTACATCTTGAAGTTCTGTTTGAATCTGATCGTTCTATATTATAATGTCGCTTTCATGCGATCCTTAGGGCTTTTTCACGTACGAGTGCTATCTGTTTATTTCACAGATAACACTGATACATATGACTGATTTTTTTTCTGGGACCAAGTGATCACTGCAAAATCGAGAGACATGTCTGATATTCAGCAGGGGGTTGAACACTATGACCCTGGAGGTCCCTTCCAACTCTAACATTCTATGATTCTAAAATATTGATCAGCATGTCAGATCAAAATGGGCAATGCAAATCTATAGGTCAGAGAAAAAAGCTGACAGCCAGCATTTGGATGCCATCCGTGTGTTGTCTTTGTCCCTGATGGATAGATAGTGAGAGAGAGTGGAGAAACTGTTTTTTTTCTCTTGAGTTAAAAACAATTATGAAAATCTGTTGACCACAATATGAAAATCACTGATGAAACTCAGTCCATTTTTCTAGTACATCAAAAAAACTGATGTCTGAATGAGCCTTTAGGCCACATTCACACGTTCAGTATTTGGTCAGTATTTTACATCAGTATTTGTTAGCTAAAACCAGGGGTGAGTAAAAAATGCAGAAGTGGTGGCTTGTTTCTATAGGGAACACAATTTAAAAAATATTTTAGTGATTCTTTATGGTTATTAAAAAAAAAATAATTTGAAAAATACACTATTTTCATTTTTCTTTATATTTACCCTAGATAATGGCAAAACATAAAAATATAAAAATTAGGTCTCACCTATCCTTAAAAAAAGGAGCAAAAATTATTCGAAAGAGGAAAAAATATAGACTTCTTAAAACCACATGTATAAAAAAAAGTAAATGTTTCTTGTCATGAATGTGGGAAAATGGGCCTGTCTAAAACTTGGTTAAACTCCTATGCTATTACATGATGATGAATGGACAGGCTACTGTTACACAGCTATATGGGTAAGGCCACATTTATGTTCAGCATTTTACCTCAGTATTTGTAAGGCAAAATTAGGAGTGGAACAATTAGAGGAAAACTACACTCCGTAACAATTCATTTTGATATAGTAATGGCTTTGTGTGTATTGGAACAACACAAAAAAACTGAGAAAAAAAGGTAAATTGGACATAATTTCACACAAAACCTCAAAAATGGGCAGGCAAACTGTCACGGTGTTACCTCGAGAGTGTGGAGCCAGAAGACCACAGCGTTTGATTGCTCCTACTCCAGCGCTGAGAAGAAGCACTTCTCCTTCATTTTAAATGTGTTTATTCCTTCTGGCAGAACAGGGATTAATTGGCCATGTTGGAAATCCCTGTGCTCTCAGCTGAGCTCGGTTATCCACTCCTTTTCCCTTTATAATCTGGGCTCTGATACAAATCCTTGTCAGAGCAAGCTTTTTAATCTTTGCATTGCGTGTCTCTGTGTGCCACACTAAGCTTGGAGAACAGAAATAGGATAAAAGAACTGTCTGAGTACTTGAAAACCAAAATTGTTGAAAAATATCAACAAATCTCAAGGTTACAAGTCCATCTCCTAAGATCTTGATGTTCCTTTTTCCACTGGGTGCAACATAATCAAGAAGTTTACAACCCATGGCACTGTAGCTAATCTCCCTGGATGTGGCGGCAGAGAAAAATTGATAAAAGGTTGCAACACAGGATAGTGTGGTTGGTGGATATGCAGCCCCAATCAAGTTTTAAAGGTATTCACGCTGTCCTGCAGGTACAGGGTGCATCAGTGTCAGCGCAAACTATCCATCCACATTAGAATTAAATGAAACACTATGACAGGAGCCCAGGAGGACCCCACTACTGGCATAGAGACATAAGAAAGCTAGACTGCAGTTTGCCAAAATGTACATGAGTAAGCAAAAATCCTACTGGGAGAGCATCTTGTGGGACAGACCAAAGGATTTTGGGTTGCAATGTAGTGCCCAGAAAGCTATGTTGGCGTCCTAGGTCATGGATTTTCCAGCAGGACAAAGACCACCAAATATTTTTAAAGAAGCACCCATAAATGATTGGAAACAAAGTACTGGAGAGTTCTGAAGTGGCCAGCAATGAGTTCGGATCTAAATCCCATTGAACACCTGTGCAGAGATCTTAACATTTCTGTTGGGAGAAGACACCCTTCAAATATGAGAAGCCTGGAGCAGTTTGCAAAGGAAGAATTATCAAAAATTCCAGTCGAGAGGTGTAAGAAGCTTGTTGATGGTTACAGGAAGTGATTGATTGCAGTTATTTATTCCAAAGTGTGTGCAACCAAATATTAAGTTGAGGGTGCCAACAATTTTGTCTGGCCCATTTTAGGAGTTTTGTGTGAAATCATGTCCAATGTGCTTTTTTTCCTCTTTTTTGTGTTGTTCCAATACACACAAAGGAAATAAACATGTGTATAACAAAACGTGTGATTGCAATAACTTCATGGGAGAAATACTTCATTTTCTGGATCAATTTCAAGGGTGCCAACACTTTCGTCCATGACATATATATAGATATACAGTGGGTACGGAAAGTTTTGAGACCCCTTTAAATTTTTCACTCTATGTTTCATTGCGGCCATTTGGTAAAATCAAAAAAGTTCATTTTTTTCTCATTAATGTACACTCTGCTCCCCATCTAGAATTAAAAAAAACCTGAAATGTAGACATTTATGCAAATTTATTAAAAAAGAAAAACTGAAATATCACATGGTCATAAGTATTCAGACCCTTTGCTCAGTATTGAGTAGAAGCACCCCTTTGAGCTAGCACAGCCATGAGTCTTCTTGGGAATGATGCATCAAGTTTTTTCATACATAGAAATTAACAAATATATAAGCGGGTGTTGGGGGTCAAGTTCCCGCCTCTGCACAGAGGGAATCTCGAGCCATCTCCGCTGCGGTCTCCCATTCTTCTTCTGCCGCAGTGAAGCCTGCTCAGCAGAGATGTTGGTCCCAGCGTCTCGCTCAGTCTCACGCTGTGCAAAGGGTTACTGCTGCTTTTCCAGCTCCTGCCATTGAAGTCAATGCTGGGCAACGACGAGCAGACGCTTTTGGGACTAAGTCCTGCTTTTCCTCTTCTGAGCATGTCCAGGGCAAGATCTCCCGTTGGAGATCGAGGGTCACATGCTCAGATACTGCAGCAGGTCCCATTGGTCCTCAAGGAAGGTCCTGAAGGTGCTCAACTTCTGTGGCAGCCTCCTATTGGTCCTTTTGGGAAGGTCCTGTACATGCTGCAGCTATAAAAGGTTCGCATGACCTCACGGCCATGCGCTAGTGTACATTTGTATATGTGTGTTGATGAGTGCAAGTCATTCTTAAATATCCCATCCCTATTGTATGACTGTTTGCGTATGGTGTATGGCTGCTATCTAGCACCCGGCTGAACTGTCAGCACTATTACACACTACAGCGTCTACTGCTGTAACCACCAGTACGGTGCCACGCGCCATTAGAGCTCTTTCTTAGCCCAAGCCTGGGTGGTTGATGGCGTCCGCCAGTACGGCATAGCTCGCACTCTTGTGCTCAAAATATTATTGCAGTTTATCTCTTACACCCAGTAGCGGTGTCGAGCGCAAGTAGTCTAGACAGACTCAAATCCCGAGTCTTGGGACTGAGTTCGGTGACTCCTTGCTTGCGCTCTTTGTGCAGTACCGTGGCCCTGTGACTTAACAGAGTTCGCTTCCACTGCCATATAGCGCTGCCATTTGCTAGCAGCAGGTTCTCTCCTGCACGGTGGACCCCGGACTGTGAACGCATCTGATAACATCTCACTATTTACTCAGTGCGTTCCGCCAGTCCTAACAGAACACTAGCGCCAGGGTCTGGCTAGTAAATGGCGGACGATCAGCGACTACAGCGGTACATCCAGCAGCTGAAGGGTAGGTTGGCGGTTCTAGAGCGTACAACCTCAGCTGTGGATGTCGCTGTTCAGGCTGCAAGTGTAGCCGCAGCCAGTCTGTCCGCTGCCACCCCTGCTCTGACTATTTCCTGTCTCCCGCTTCCAGACAAGTTTGCTGGTGACAGTTAGCTATGTCGGGGATTCGTGAGTCAGTGCTCCATACATCTTGAGCTCCTGGCTGTGCATTTTCCTACGGAACAGGCGAAAGTGGGATTTATTTTATCTCTTTTGTCGGGCAGGGCATTGGAGTGGGCAACGCCGCTTTGGGAGCGTGATGATCATGTAGTGCAGAGTGCTTCGTTGTTCCTGAGCACTCTGAAACAGGTCTTTTTGGGACCTCGTGTCACCCATGATACGGCGCTCCAATTGTTGGCAGTAACACAGGGTTCGTCCATGGTCAGCCAGTTTGCTGTCTAATTCCGGACTCTAGCCTCTGAGCTAGAACAGCCAGATACAGTTCTTATTCCGGTGTTCTGGAAAGGACTGACAGACTATGTGAAGGACGCCTTGGCCACCAGGGAGATTCCCGCCACACTGGAGGAGCTCATTTCTATATCTACCTGCATCGACCTCCATTTTAACGAGCGGAGGTTAGAGCGGACCCAGTGTAGGCAGAGGTTTCGGCTGGCTCCCACCTTCGCCAGACCTCTATAATCTCCTGTTCTGGTGTCTGAGTCCCATGAGGCCATGGAGGTTTCTCGAGCGGAACCTAAGTCTCAGACCACTCGAGTACCCGTGGTTTGTAGAAATTGCCAACAACAAGGACATTATGCCAATAAATGTCCACGGCGGTCAGGTAAACGATCGCGACACAGCGGCGTTTTCCTTCAAGCTGTCCTTCAAAGGGACAATCATGTTAGGCTCAAACCTTAAGGAGGTAGTAGAGGATAGCGGCGCTGTTACGTTTGAAAGAGGCGGACTGCAGCAGTTGGAACCCTATATCACTACTAGGGTATAAAAAACTAAAAAGGTAGAAATATGTACACACACAGTGTACACACACCCGTGCTACGTCCTACGTTGCATTTAAGTAATATCACTACTAATGTGAAATTTACCTGCTTGATAGAGTGAGACGAGCAGTTTTGATAGTGGCACAGGTCAAATCAAAGATAGTATAAATGTATTTACTATAAATACCATACCATCTCCATACCAATTATCACCCAGTACAATTCCAACACCATATTGCTAAAAAAAATTGTGAATAAGCACTGGGACCTCCTAAAAGATGATAAAATAATTGGAGACAGAATATCAATACGACCCAAATTCGTTTTTAGAAAAGCACGGAACCTAGGACTAATGATTGCACCCACAGTAAAAAATCCGAAACGAGAAAGCAATGGAAAGGGACCATTCAACCAGTTAATGAAAGGCTTTTTTCCATGCAAAAAATGCAAAATGTGCAAATCAGCGGCCCCAACCAAACAAAAATTTGTGCTATCCCACAACGGGACATAAATTGACATTACAGATTTTATAACGTGCACAACACAAGGAGTAATCTATGTGATCGAATGCCCATGCAAAAAACAGTATGTGGGGCGCACAAAACGGCCCCTTCGTAAAAGGATTAATGAACATTTACGCAACATTCGCAATAAATATGATTTACATCCTCTGTCCAGACACTTTTCAAAGTACCATAAGGGATCCACCCTTGGAGTGAAAATAACAGGTATCAAAGTGGTCCAAAAAGACTGGCGGAATGGCGATTTCATCAAACTTATGTCACGAGAGGAAACCCGCATGATTTTTGAATTAGACACTCTAAGACCAAAAAGTCTGAATAATGAGGTGGAGCTATTTGCATTTGAATAAATTATGCTAATCAGGATGCATGTATTTAAGGATGACCAGCGCAGGGGGAGCCAACCCTGATGAAGGAATCTGCAGTAATTCCGAAACGCGTAGGTTATTGGCTCCCACTACGCCCCGTACCTTCCCAGAGAAGCATCACGTGACTGACGATCACGTGACCCGGATACTGAAGGTCCTCCTGAAGGTCCTTCTCAATTCTGATTGAAGACTTCTAGCTACGCGCACACCTGTCACCAGCCGGGACAGCGCGTGCTGAAGACTCCGGAAGACCCCGTGCATACAGTCACCGTAAAGGAAAAAGCAGGAACCCGCCAGCTAAGTAGCTTTGCCTTGTGCATTATCGTTTTGCTGACTGTCGTCTCAGCGCTGTCTGGGACTCCTGCATTCCACATCAACCTATGTGGCTGCAGCATATAGTTATCAAGCAGCGCATGACCTGAGGACTTTGTACCAGCGCATATTAGGAACAGGTATTCAGGAACCTGTGACACAAATTAAGGAATATATAGGTTTTTTTTTTTTCTTTCAGATCGATATCCTCAGTGCATTAGTCTACATTACAGACACCTTGAGTACGAGCGATTCAGCTCTTGATTATAGAACAACGCCATCAATGTGTGTATATATTCATGCACTCAGACAGACCATTTTTACATATAACTAACTAAATACCCTTACTTTTCTTTTATAGTAAATACATTTATACTATCTTTGATTTGACCTGTGCCACTATCAAAACCGCTCATCTCACTCTATCAAGCAGGTAAATTTCACATTAGTAGTGATATTAGTAGTAGTAGTAGTATTAGTATTGATGCAACTTAGGACGTAGCGCGGGTGTGTGTACACTGTGTGTGTACATATTTCTACCTTTCATGTTAGGCTCATCCTCTCTAACTGTTGAGCTTTGTGTGGATTCTGGGGCAGAGGGAAATGTCATGTCCTCTGCTTTTGCTCTGCGCCACGCAATACCTCTGGTGATGCTCGCCAAACCGGTATCTGTTAGAGTAGTGAATGGGTCGACACTCCCTTTACAGATCACACACCAGACTGTCCCTTTCACGTTGCGTTGTCCATGTCCCCTTCCCACCAGGAGATTATTTCCCTTCTTGTCCTTCCCGAAGGAATGCATGAGATTCTGCTGGGAATACCCTGGCTCCGTTTCCACTCCCCACATATTGAGTGGACCTCTGGGAGGATATTGGGTTGGAGTGAGTCTTGTAAGGGCAGATGTGTGAGAGAGTGCGTACAGGTTTCCACTACCGAGATACCCGCAGATCTTTAATCCCTTCCCAAGTGCTATTGGTGCTATGCAGACGTCTTCTCCAAAAAGGCTGCAGAGACCCTTCCGCCTCATCGCCCCTATGACTGTCTTATTGATCTCATGCCTGGAGGTGAACTTCCTCGGGGACGGGTCTATCCCCTCTCTCTCCCTGAGACGGAGGCTATGTCTCAATACATCCAGGAGAATTTGGCAAGAGGGTTCATTAGGAAGTCAGTGTCACCTGCAGGGGCGGGGTTCTTCTTCGTGCAGAAGAAGAACGGAGAATTATGTCCATGCATCGATTACAGGGGTCTTAACGCCATCACCATTAAAAATAAGTACCCGTTGCCCCTGATTTCTGAGCTCTTTGACAGGCTAAGGGGAGCAAGGGTATTAACCAAATTATGTCAGCGGGGTGCTTGTAGCCTGATTTGCATCCGTGAGGGGGATGAATGGAAGACAGCTTTTAATACCAGGGATGGGCACTATGAGTATCTGGTGATGCCCTTCGGGCTCTGTAATGCCCCAGCCGCTTTCCAAGACTTTGTCAACCATATCTTCTGGGATATGCTCTCTACCTCGGTCGTAGTCTATCTGGATGATATTCTCATCTTCTCTCCAGATATTGACTCCCACCGGAGAGATGTTGGCAGAGTCTTCGACCTCTTATGGGCTAATTCCCTTTATGCAAAGTTGGAGAAGTGTGTGTTTGAGCAGGAGTCTTTACCTTTCCTGGGCTATATCATCTCCGCCCAGGGATTGGCTATGGATCCTGCCAAACTACAGGCTGTGATGGACTGGCAAGAACCCCATTCTCTTAAAGTGGTGCAGCGCTTTATGGGGTTCATTAATTACTATCGCCAGTTCATTCCCCACTTCTTAACTTTGGTAGCTCCCTTGGTAGCCCTCACCAAGAAGGGAGCAAATCCCAAATTGTGGTCTGAGGAGGTCTCCAAGGCCTTCACTTCTATTAAGTCTCATTTTGCTAGCGCTCCCATCCTACATCATCCCGATGTTGATAAGCCATTCATAATGGTGGTGGATGCCTCATCCGTTGGTGCTGGAGCAGTCCTCTTCCAAAAGGATGCTCAAGGTCGGAAGCATCCTTGCTTCTTCTTCTCCAAGACCTTCACACCAGCGGAGAGGAATTATTCCATCGGGGATAGGGAGTTGCTAGCAATGAAGTTGGCCTTCTCGGAGTGGAGACATCTTTTCGAGGGAGCTCGCTTTCCCTTCCAAGTCTTCACGGTCCACAAAAATTTGGTTTATTTACGTACAGCTCAGCGGCTGAATTGTCATCAGGCCAGATGGTCCTTGTTCTTCTCCCAGTTCCACTTCACTCTCCATTATCTCGCTGGGGAGAAGAACATTCGTGCTGATGTCCTCTCTCGCTCTGTTGTGACATCTGAGGAGGAGGAAGGGGAGCCTCGGCTTATTGTCCCTTCTGAGAACCTGAGAACCGTAGCTCTGGTTTCGCTAGAGTCTGTGCCTCCGGGCAAGACTTTTGTACCCATTAATTTGCGACCGGAGGTTCTCTCTTGGGCTCATTCCTCCAGAGTGGGTGGACACTTTGGGGCAAAGAGGACATCTGAGCTGCTGGCGAGAACGTACTGGTGGCCACATATGGTCCGTGACATCAGAGACTATATTTGGGCGTGTGTCTCCTGCGCCAAAAATAAGTCTCCCCGACAACGGCCAGCTGGGTTATTATATCCCCTGCCGGTGGCAGACAGGCCCTGAGAGATGGTCGGGATGGACTTTGTGGTGGGTTTGCCCAAGTCTCGTGGCTGTACCATCATTTGGGTTATCACCGATCATTTTTCTAACATGGTGCACTTGGTGCCGCATCCACGGCTACCTTCTGCAGGGGCCTTGGCTGCGTTGTTTGTAAAACACATCTTCCACCTACACGGTATGCCGGACAAAATTGTCAGTGACCGGGGTCCCCAGTTTGCGTCTCGGTTCTGGAGAGAGCTTTGTCATCTTCTCAGCATTGAGTTAAATCTCTCTTCTGCATATCATCCCAAGACGAATGGGTTGGTAGAGAGGGCCAACGAGACCTTGGTCACATATCTGCGACATTTTGTCTCAGCCAGGCAGGATGACTGGGCATCTTTGCTATCGTGGGCAGAGTTTGCGCTGAACAATGCTGTAGCCGACTCCACTGGACAGACTCCATTTCTCCTTAACTATGGTCAGCATCCGTGGGTACCTGTGCCCATCCCCGTGTCTTCCGCCGACTCCAGTGTGGCAGACTGGGCTGTGGAGGCACAGGACATTTGGGACCACACTCAGGATGCCATTCGGGCCTCCAAGGAGAGAATGAGGACGTCCGCCAATGCACATCGGCGCCCCGCTCCGACCTTTCCTCCTGCCGATTTAGTGTGGCTCTCCGCCCGTAACATCAGGCTGCGAGTTGAGTCCACTAAGTTTGCACCTCGCTACTTGGGTCCTTATAAGGTCCTCAAACAGGTTAACCCTGTGGTCTACCGTTTAGCCCTTCCGCCACGCCTGGGTATCACCGACACCTTTCATGTGTCCCTCTTGAAGCCCGTATACATGTCCCGGTTTTCCGAGTCATCTGCCGGGACATCGGGTTCGTCTACAGACGATTACAAGGTGAATGCTATTTTGGGGTGCAAGGTGGTACGTGGCAAAAAAATTTATTTGGCGGACTGGAAGAGTTGTGGTCCTGAGAGCCTGCTAAGCATATTTGGGCTGCCTTTGAGCGTAGCGGTAATGGGGTAGCGTAGCGGTTAGGGGTCGAGTTCCCGCCTCTGCACAGGGGGAATCTCAGGCCATCTCTGCTGCGGTCTCCCATTCTTCTTCTGCCGCAGTGGAGCTTGCTTAGTGGAGACGTTGGTCCCAGCATCTTGCTCAGTCTCACGCTGTGCAAAGGGTTACTGTTGCTTTTCCAGCTTCTGCCATTGAAGTCAATGCTGGGCAGCAGCGAGCAGACGCTTTTGGGACTAAGTCCTGCTTTTCCTCTTCTGAGCATGCCCAGGGCAAGATCTCCTGTTGGAGATCGAGGGTCACATGCTCAGATACTGCAGCAGATCCCATTGGTCCTCCAGGAAGGTCCTGAAGGTGTTCAACTTCTGTGGCAGCCTCCTATTGGTACTTTTGGGAAGGTCCTGTACATGCTGCAGCTATAAAAGGTTCGCATGACTGCACGGCCATGCACTAGTACATTTGTTATATGTGTTGATGAGTGCAAGTTGTTCTTAAATATCCCATCCCTATTGTATGACTGTTCGCGTATGGTGTATAGCGGCTATCTAGCACCTGGCTGAACTGTCAGCACTATTACACACAACAGCGTCTACTGCTGTGACCGCCAGTAGGATGCCACGTGCCATTAGAGCGCTTTCTTAGCCCAAGCCTGGGTGGTTGGTGGCGTCCGCCAGTACGGCACAGCTCGCACTCTTGTGCTCAAAATATTATTGCAGTTTATCTCTTACACCCAGTAGCGGTGTCGAGCACAAGTAGTCTAGACGGACTCAAATCCCGAGTCTTGGGAATGAGTTCGGTGACTCCTTGCTTGCGCTCTTTGCTCGGTACCGCAGCCCTGTGACTTAACAGAGTTCGCTTCCACCGCCATATAGCGCTGCCATTTGCTAGCAGCAGGTTCTCTCCTGCACGGTGGACCCCGGACTGCGAACGCACCTGATAATGTCTCACTATTTAATCGGTGCGTTCCGCCAGTCCTAACAGCGGGCACCATCAACTAAATTAGTAGACTGGGATCACCTAATAATACTAACAGCTTGGCTTCTATGTGTTCAATAGATGAAAAAAACCTCTGGGTACATAACTATCAATTAGCAGGCTTTTTTAATGTTACACTTAAAACATAACTTTTACTTAATTCCTTTGTTTAAAAACTATAACAAACAGTGTCACATAAAGTGCAGGTGCTGACAAACAATACATTTACCTCTTCCAACCTTAAAAAGGAACGTCACTGTCCTTGCCCCTCTCTGAGTTAATGTGTAATTTAGATAGGAAATTGACTATCTCTTTATGCACTCTAGTAGTTACTCATGTGGCAATGTTCCTCATCAAAGACAGTCACAAAATTCTTTCCTAGGTGCTTGAGACTACCTATCTCAATCCTTCAATACGGGGAGTCTAGGATACAGTGAATAGTGGTTCCTCCTCTAGCAGAGTGTAGTTTGTGTCAATCACTACATGTATCTGCTGGGGACCTTATCTGCTTTAAATATTGGGTGAGTTGGATATCAATATGGCAGTGGCTGCTTTAGTAGTCACACCATTTATACCATGTATACTTTCTCTAGGTGCGCATATTAACAGACCCCTGCTCAGTTTTGCAAAGTATATCCACCCGTTCCCAATATACTCATCTGCCTGTACTGCTCGTCATTTCAGTCGCAGTTTCCTTGCAGGATGAGTAACCTCAGGATGCCTTTGCGGTTCTCTCATGGATCCGCTTCACGCTCTCCTGCTTTCCTTATGCCTCCCGACGCGTTTCTTCCTGTGGGGATTCATCAGGGGATCATTGGCATTATTGGGGCAATCGCTAGTCTGCTTACTAGTGGCCGTCCTTTATAGCAGAATGATGCCGGTTTCTATGCAGGCGCACTTCCGGACGCCAGCTCCATTTCCGGTATTCGTGCGCGCGCGTATAGCTCGCAAACGCGCGTGCACGCTGTAAGCCTTATACATTTCCTGTATCTATGGCACGTGCACTATGTTGTTGCGTGCGTGGTATCCTCGGCAACCCAGACGCTATTACTACGCGTCCGTCGTCGTTGCCGGGTATCCTTGCAACAGAACTTGATTAAAGAGATTTCCTAGTGGGTACTATTTACTGGTGCCACATTTCATGGTTTACTCTCCTTCTTTAACTGTCGGGTAAATACTCAGACCCTCAGGCCAATGAGAGAGTATGTACGAGCAAAATAATATCCACATCTTCTATACACCATAATGGATCCTGACCTTTCTAGGAGATCGTGCTATTCAGATAGTCACCTTTAGAGACCAGAATTCTATATGAATATTGTAACTTTAGCTATAGTGTATGACCAGTTAGAATTGTATAGCGGGTTGGACCTTGATGTTAGATTTAAGATTTAAAGAGTACTTCATGGTTCCTCATATCCTAACACTCTTTTTTCCTATCGGTACAAGGACCCTCAGGTCCGTGAAAGATCATGTGCGGATGATGTTATACCTGTGCCTCCTATATATCATCCTGCGCATTGGCCTTTCCATGAGATGTTTATATTCCCCTTTCATGCCTATAATTTCTTATAGATGTTAACACGGTAACTTTAGCATGTGACACGTTTGGGTTATATAGCGGGACGGACTGGGACATTTCATTTATTAGGTGCTTAATAGGTGCTTGATAGTTCCTCATGTGGTGACACGACAGACCTTATATTAGGAATGATAGACTTAGGGTGCATACTGTTCTGGCCCTATTTCACCCTTTCTCGGCTCTTCCCTGCCTCACGCGGAGGTTGACACCTATTCCTGCGCATTGGCGCCCCCACTCGACGACGGCTCTCCCTATAGTCTAGATGCCCTATTGATACCTCATTCCTATAAGAAGGAAGAAAAGCTGAGTTGGTCGTTAAGACCCTGTGGTGCAATAGTTTGTAGCCTGAATATCCATTTACTTTCTCTTTGTAGGATATTTCTATCCCAATCTCCTCCTCTTGGCGGCTGATATATTCTATCTATCCCCATGAATTTCACGGCTTTTAGATTGCCTTGGTGCACTCTGTTGATATGGTTTGCCACTGAGGTGTTTCTCCCTTTTCGGGTGTCTGCGTAATGCTCGCCCACCCTTCTTCTAAGTTCTCTGCTCGTTTTACCCACATACTCCACTCCGCATTCACACGTCATTTTGTAGACCACTCCTTTGGTCTTACAGTTTATGAAGTGATTTATGCGGTATGTTTTTCCCGTTACATTACTCACAAACTCAGTCCCTTGGCTTAGGGACGCACAATATTTGCATTTGCCACATTTGTAACAGCCTTTCACTTTTTCACCCAACCATGTAGAACTCACTTTTGAGGGAGGGGAGGTAAAATGGCTGTGGACTACCCTATCTTTGATTGAGCGGCCCTTTCTGAATGTAATTTGTGGGGTGGGGGTAATTATTTCCTTTAAATCCTTGTCCATTTGGAGTATGGGCCAGTGCTTTTTAAGGATTTCTCTCATATCTGTGGCTCCGTTTGTATATTTTGTGATTAGTCTGATTTGTTGGTCTCCTTCTTTCTTTGGGGTGGGTTTAAGGAGATCTTTCCTTTGTCTGTCTAGGGATGCATCATAGGCCTCTCTGAGTACTTTATCAGGGTATCCTCTTTCACGAAAACGTGCTCGAAGATCGTCTGCCTGTTTCTGGTACATATGAGGTTCAGAGCAATTTCTACGGACCCTCTGATACTGTCCCTTGGGGATGCCTTTTTTGAGGGCGAGGGGATGATTTGACTCCCATCTTAGCAGGGAGTTGGACGCTGTCGGTTTTCTATAGGTACTTGTGGTTACCTGCCCATCTTTCCCCCTTTCAATGGTTACGTCTAGGAACGGTAATTTGTTTCTCCCTATCTCGTAGGTGAATTGTAGGCCCAGATCATTTACATTAAGGCCTGTAACAAAGGCAGTGAAGGCTTCTTCACTTCCCCTCCAAATAACGAACACGTCGTCGATGTAGCGTAGCCACATGACGACGTTGTCCTCCGTGTCTGACCTATCACCAAAAACCACATTCTCCTCCCACCAGCCCAGGAGCAAATTTGCATACGAGGGGGCACAAGGGCTCCCCATCGCTGTACCCCTGAGCTGGTGGAAGTAGGTGCCATTAAAGAGAAAATAGTTTTTTGTTAGGCAAAATTCTAGCGCCCTTACAACAAAATTATTGTGTTGGCGAAATTGGAGCCCTCTTGTGTTGAGAAAGTATTCCACAGCCATGATCCCTTTGTTGTGTGGGATCGAAGAATACAATGCTTCTACATCAATGGAGCATAGCAGCATGTCCGCATCCAGTACCACATTTTCTAGTTTTAAAAGAAGGTCCGTCGTGTCACGAGTGTAGGAACTTAAAGCGACCACAAAGGGCCGTAGTACCTGGTCCACATATAGTCCTAGATTTTGCGTGAGGCTACCGATACCTGAGACTATAGGTCTCCCCTTTAATGGATTCGTGCCTTTGTGTATTTTGGGTACACTATAGAATGTCGGCACTACTGGGTGCGTCGGTATCAGAAAATCTCTTTCTTTGGCATCAATCAGTTTATTATTAAAGGCTTCCCCCACCAATAATTTTAGTTGTTCATGGTAGGTTTTAGTTGGATTTGCCTCTAATTTCTCATAACCCATCTCTTTTTGAAGGAGAGAGTAGCATAAATCTTGATATTGTCCCACATCCATCACAACTACGTTTCCCCCCTTATCTGAGGGCTTTATGACCCTCTCGTGATCTCTTTCAAGATCACACAGACTTTTCATCTCATTTTTTGTCAGGTTGTAGGCTCCTTTCCTCTTTATCTTTGATTCTAACTCTACCAAGTCCTCTGTTACCAAATTTAGAAATACGTCTATAGGACTCAAGTCACTCGATACAGGTGGCATACGTTTACTCTTGTTTCTGAGGTTGGTGAATGGTCCCTCCCCCATTTCGTTGGGATCAGTGTCACTGAGATGAAACAGAAACCTTACATCGTTCAAAAGGTCCTCGTCTATGCCTAATTCAAGGCAGCGTTTTTTATCCTCATTGATAAAATGTTTTTTCCACTTCAATCTACGGATGAACATGTTTACATCTTTTACTGCTTCGAAGCTCTCGTAGTCAGTGGTTGGAACAAAGGAGAGGCCTTTACTCAATACCGTCATTTGTTCCCTACTTAGAGTTTTTGAGGATAAATTAATAACGCGATTGTCTATGAGGGGTTCCGAGGATTGAACCGATTCCTCAGGGGATAACTGAGGTCTAAAAAACGGTCCCCTTGTGGAGATCCTCTACCTGTTCCTCTACCTCCTCGTGCACCTCCCCCCCTTCCCCTAGTTTTTCCTCTTGTATTTTTTGGGCGGGTATCAGAGTCTGAGAACTCTACTTCTGATGATGAGGGATCGGTTTCTTGTGGTTTAGGTGGCTTAGGGTTATGTAAGGGGTACGCCTTATTGTCCCTGAAGTCCTGTAAGTCTCGCACAAAGAACTTGTGTTTTTTTTCCTTAAGATGGTATTGAAATTTTTCTATAGTATTCTGTAAACTTTTTTCTTTGTTGCCGAATTCCGGTTCGGCTGCAAATTTCTTTGTGACCTCAATTTGATCTTTTAGGTTATTATTCAGTTCTACCAACATTAATCTCTCCTCATCAAGGAGTAATTTCATGAGTTTAAGGGAACTATCCGTTGCCTCCTTTTCCCACTTTTTGTAGAATTCTGTCCCTCTATATCTGTACCCTGGGGAGTTGGTTATCCTCAGATGTGGATACATGGATGAATGAGGCCAAAAGTGTCTTTTCAGAGGGCACCTTTACCCAGAAGCGATATACACCCTCCTTTAATGCAGCATTTAAGGAGTTAACTAAAGCATATAAGGACCAGATAACATCATGGTGGGAAGTACAGAGTCTGGATAACTATATCCGAGCAGGGATAGTACCCAGACATCTGAGGATAACCAACTCCCCAGGGTACAGATATAGAGGGACAGAATTCTACAAAAAGTGGGAAAAGGAGGCAACGGATAGTTCCCTTAAACTCATGAAATTACTCCTTGATGAGGAGAGATTAATGTTGGTAGAACTGAATAATAACCTAAAAGAACAAATTGAGGTCACAAAGAAATTTGCAGCCGAACCGGAATTCGGCAACAAAGAAAAAAGTTTACAGAATACTATAGAAAAATTTCAATACCATCTTAAGGAAAAAAAACACAAGTTCTTTGTGCGAGACTTACAGGACTTCAGGGACAATAAGGCGTACCCCTTACATAACCCTAAGCCACCTAAACCACAAGAAACCGATCCCTCATCATCAGAAGTAGAGTTCTCAGACTCTGATACCCGCCCAAAAAATACAAGAGGAAAAACTAGGGGAAGGGGGGGAGGTGCACGAGGAGGTAGAGGAACAGGTAGAGGATCTCCACAAGGGGACCGTTTTTTAGACCTCAGTTATCCCCTGAGGAATCGGTTCAATCCTCGGAACCCCTCATAGACAATCGCGTTATTAATTTATCCTCAAAAACTCTAAGTAGGGAACAAATGACGGTATTGAGTAAAGGCCTCTCCTTTGTTCCAACCACTGACTACGAGAGCTTCGAAGCAGTAAAAGATGTAAACATGTTCATCCGTAGATTGAAGTGGAAAAAACATTTTATCAATGAGGATAAAAAACGCTGCCTTGAATTAGGCATAGACGAGGACCTTTTGAACGATGTAAGGTTTCTGTTTCATCTCAGTGACACTGATCCCAACGAAATGGGGGAGGGACCATTCACCAACCTCAGAAACAAGAGTAAACGTATGCCACCTGTATCGAGTGACTTGAGTCCTATAGACGTATTTCTAAATTTGGTAACAGAGGACTTGGTAGAGTTAGAATCAAAGATAAAGAGGAAAGGAGCCTACAACCTGACAAAAAATGAGATGAAAAGTCTGTGTGATCTTGAAAGAGATCACGAGAGGGTCATAAAGCCCTCAGATAAGGGGGGAAACGTAGTTGTGATGGATGTGGGACAATATCAAGATTTATGCTACTCTCTCCTTCAAAAAGAGATGGGTTATGAGAAATTAGAGGCAAATCCAACTAAAACCTACCATGAACAACTAAAATTATTGGTGGGGGAAGCCTTTAATAATAAACTGATTGATGCCAAAGAAAGAGATTTTCTGATACCGACGCACCCAGTAGTGCCGACATTCTATAGTGTACCCAAAATACACAAAGGCACGAATCCATTAAAGGGGAGACCTATAGTCTCAGGTATCGGTAGCCTCACGCAAAATCTAGGACTATATGTGGACCAGGTACTACGGCCCTTTGTGGTCGCTTTAAGTTCCTACACTCGTGACACGACGGACCTTCTTTTAAAACTAGAAAATGTGGTACTGGATGCGGACATGCTGCTATGCTCCATTGATGTAGAAGCATTGTATTCTTCGATCCCACACAACAAAGGGATCATGGCTGTGGAATACTTTCTCAACACATGAGGGCTCCAATTTCGCCAACACAATAATTTTGTTGTAAGGGCGCTAGAATTTTGCCTAACAAAAAACTATTTTCTCTTTAATGGCACCTACTTCCACCAGCTCAGGGGTACAGCGATGGGGAGCCCTTGTGCCCCCTCGTATGCAAATTTGCTCCTGGGCTGGTGGGAGGAGAATGTGGTTTTTGGTGATAGGTCAGACACGGAGGACAACGTCGTCATGTGGCTACGCTACATCGACGACGTGTTCGTTATTTGGAGGGGAAGTGAAGAAGCCTTCACTGCCTTTGTTACAGGCCTTAATGTAAATGATCTGGGCCTACAATTCACCTACGAGATAGGGAGAAACAAATTACCGTTCCTAGACGTAACCATTGAAAGGGGGAAAGATGGGCAGGTAACCACAAGTACCTATAGAAAACCGACAGCGTCCAACTCCCTGCTAAGATGGGAGTCAAATCATCCCCTCGCCCTCAAAAAAGGCATCCCCAAGGGACAGTATCAGAGGGTCCGTAGAAATTGCTCTGAACCTCATATGTACCAGAAACAGGCAGACGATCTTCGAGCACGTTTTCGTGAAAGAGGATACCCTGATAAAGTACTCAGAGAGGCCTATGATGCATCCCTAGACAGACAAAGGAAAGATCTCCTTAAACCCACCCCAAAGAAAGAAGGAGACCAACAAATCAGACTAATCACAAAATATACAAACGGAGCCACAGATATGAGAGAAATCCTTAAAAAGCACTGGCCCATACTCCAAATGGACAAGGATTTAAAGGAAATAATTACCCCCACCCCACAAATTACATTCAGAAAGGGCCGCTCAATCAAAGATAGGGTAGTCCACAGCCATTTTACCTCCCCTCCCTCAAAAGTGAGTTCTACATGGTTGGGTGAAAAAGTGAAAGGCTGTTACAAATGTGGCAAATGCAAATATTGTGCGTCCCTAAGCCAAGGGACTGAGTTTGTGAGTAATGTAACGGGAAAAACATACCGCATAAATCACTTCATAAACTGTAAGACCAAAGGAGTGGTCTACAAAATGACGTGTGAATGCGGAGTGGAGTATGTGGGTAAAACGAGCAGAGAACTTAGAAGAAGGGTGGGCGAGCATTACGCAGACACCCGAAAAGGGAGAAACACCTCAGTGGCAAACCATATCAACAGAGTGCACCAAGGCAATCTAAAAGCCGTGAAATTCATGGGGATAGATAGAATATATCAGCCGCCAAGAGGAGGAGATTGGGATAGAAATATCCTACAAAGAGAAAGTAAATGGATATTCAGGCTACAAACTATTGCACCACAGGGTCTTAACGACCAACTCAGCTTTTCTTCCTTCTTATAGGAATGAGGTATCAATAGGGCATCTAGACTATAGGGAGAGCCGTCGTCGAGTGGGGGCGCCAATGCGCAGGAATAGGTGTCAACCTCCGCGTGAGGCAGGGAAGAGCCGAGAAAGGGTGAAATAGGGCCAGAACAGTATGCACCCTAAGTCTATCATTCCTAATATAAGGTCTGTCGTGTCACCACATGAGGAACTATCAAGCACCTATTAAGCACCTAATAAATGAAATGTCCCAGTCCGTCCCGCTATATAACCCAAACGTGTCACATGCTAAAGTTACCGTGTTAACATCTATAAGAAATTATAGGCATGAAAGGGGAATATAAACATCTCATGGAAAGGCCAATGCGCAGGATGATATATAGGAGGCACAGGTATAACATCATCCGCACATGATCTTTCACGGACCTGAGGGTCCTTGTACCGATAGGAAAAAAGAGTGTTAGGATATGAGGAACCATGAAGTACTCTTTAAATCTTAAATCTAACATCAAGGTCCAACCCGCTATACAATTCTAACTGGTCATACACTATAGCTAAAGTTACAATATTCATATAGAATTCTGGTCTCTAAAGGTGACTATCTGAATAGCACGATCTCCTAGAAAGGTCAGGATCCATTATGGTGTATAGAAGATGTGGATATTATTTTGCTCGTACATACTCTCTCATTGGCCTGAGGGTCTGAGTATTTACCCGACAGTTAAAGAAGGAGAGTAAACCATGAAATGTGGCACCAGTAAATAGTACCCACTAGGAAATCTCTTTAATCAAGTTCTGTTGCAAGGATACCCGGCAACGACGACGGACGCGTAGTAATAGCGTCTGGGTTGCCGAGGATACCACGCACGCAACAACATAGTGCACGTGCGATAGATACAGGAAATGTATAAGGCTTACAGCGTGCACGCGCGTTTGCGAGCTATACGCGCGCGCACGAATACCGGAAATGGAGCTGGCGTCCGGAAGTGCGCCTGCATAGAAACCGGCATCATTCTGCTATAAAGGACGGCCACTAGTAAGCAGACTAGCGATTGCCCCAATAATGCCAATGATCCCCTGATGAATCCCCACAGGAAGAAACGCGTCGGGAGGCATAAGGAAAGCAGGAGAGCGTGAAGCGGATCCATGAGAGAACCGCAAAGGCATCCTGAGGTTACTCATCCTGCAAGGAAACTGCGACTGAAATGACGAGCAGTACAGGCAGATGAGTATATTGGGAACGGGTGGATATACTTTGCAAAACTGAGCAGGGGTCTGTTAATATGCGCACCTAGAGAAAGTATACATGGTATAAATGGTGTGACTACTAAAGCAGCCACTGCCATATTGATATCCAACTCACCCAATATTTAAAGCAGATAAGGTCCCCAGCAGATACATGTAGTGATTGACACAAACTACACTCTGCTAGAGGAGGAACCACTATTCACTGTATCCTAGACTCCCCGTATTGAAGGATTGAGATAGGTAGTCTCAAGCACCTAGGAAAGAATTTTGTGACTGTCTTTGATGAGGAACATTGCCACATGAGTAACTACTAGAGTGCATAAAGAGATAGTCAATTTCCTATCTAAATTACACATTAACTCAGAGAGGGGCAAGGACAGTGACGTTCCTTTTTAAGGTTGGAAGAGGTAAATGTATTGTTTGTCAGCACCTGCACTTTATGTGACACTGTTTGTTATAGTTTTTAAACAAAGGAATTAAGTAAAAGTTATGTTTTAAGTGTAACATTAAAAAAGCCTGCTAATTGATGGGATCACCTAATGCATATTTTTATGAGCAAACCACAAGCAAAGTGAAAGCATATGCAAACTGCCAGGGATCACCATAAAATATACACGTTTTTATTGAAATACAACACAATTTAAAAAAAACTCAATAGAAGGCTATTGGATCAAATACTTATTTCTCACTGCAAAATGCAAATAAATGTATAGAATTTATACAACATGCTTTTCTTGATTTTGTTTTTGATATTCTATCTCTCAATGTTAAAACTATCCTACCCTTAAAATGATAGCCTGCTCATGTTTTTGTCAGTGGGCAAACTTACAAAATCAGCAAAGGATAAAATACTTATTTCCTCCACTGTAATATATATGTACCCCAGGAAGAAGCTTTTGCGAAACGGTATAGGGGTTGGGCATGTGTTGCTGCCTTGGTCTCCTACTGCATTTTACTATTCTAACCATTTCAGGTGATGTACTCTTTTACTTTACTGATTCTTATTCTTGGTACTAAATAGATACAATAACATACGCTGACTGTGGTTCTTTTGCACTTGTGATAATGTACCTTTATACATGCCTGTGGTATAGTCTGTCCATATAAACGATTTTTTTTGTGCTCTTTTTTTGCACAAAGCAAACATTATGCACTAAGCATCTTCTTTTTTGAGTCTACCACAAATCACAAAAATAATTGAGAAGGGATTTTTTCGTTGGACAGAACTGTGCGCACAGACATGCATGATTGGAAAGTAAACACTAGACTGCTGCTTTATGTCTTTATCTTCATACTGCATAGGCGAAGACAAGGCCAAAAAAAAAACCATGAACATGGATAGCCAACAGAAAAAGGTCATGGGACACATATATAAATAATATAAAATGCCTTTATTACAAAGTGAATGGCAGACAGATGGCACTGTGTGCAAGAGTGCCCGCACTATCGTGAGAGATAAAAATGAAAGTAAAAGAAAAACATGTATAGCATCCAATTAATATAGACAACTGGGGACCACCAAAGAGGGAAAGTGTTAAAGACCAGTTTAACAGAACATGCTAAATATTAAGTTGCATGAAGGTAATACGGCTGTAATACGGAGAAATGTTCCCAAAATAGTGATCCGTAGGCAGGGTGTGTCAGCGTATTTTGCGCATGGCATCCTCCGTATGTAATCCGTATGGCATCCGTACTGCGATATTTTCTCGCAGGCTTGGAAAACCGATATCTAATGGATTTATGTGCTCAAATGTTCGGGAAAACATATATACAGTATATATATATATATATATATATATATATATATATGTCATTGAGACACATATATATATATAGTCTGTATTTATATTTACTACAGCGCGATATCTGTGAAAAGCCGGTAATTCAATTGCCGGCTTTTCATTTCTCCTGCACAAACCCGACAGGATATGAGACATGGTTTACATACAGTAAACCATCTCATATCCCCATTTTTTTTGCATATTCCACACTACTAATGTTAGTAGTGTGTGTATGCAAAACTTGGGCGCTGTAGCTGCTAAAATAAAGGGTTAAATGGCGGAAAAAATTGGCGTGGGCTCCCGCGCAATTTTCTCCGCCAGAGTGGTAAAGCCAGTGACTGACGGCAGATATTAATAGCCAGGAGAGGGTCCATGGTTAATGCCCCCCCCGTGGCTAAAAACATCTGCCCCCAGCCACCCCGGAAAAGGCACACCTGGAAGATGCGCCTGTTCTGGCACTTGGCCACTCTTTTCTCACTCCCGTGTAGCGGTGGGATATGGGGTGGTGAAGGGTTAATGCCACCTTGCTATTGTAAGGTGACATTAAGCCAGATTAATAATGGAGAGGCGTCAATTATGACACCTATCCATTATTAATCCAATTGTTTGAAAGGGTTAAAAAACACACACACACATGATTTAAAAGTATTTTAATGAAATAAACACAGCGGTTGTTTTAATATTTTATTGCTCTCTCAATCCATTCGCAGACCCTCGCTTGGCAAAACAATAAACCCACAATATTCATACCTTCTGCTGACCCGTCACGTCCCACGAGGTAATCCATCTGAAGGGGTAAAATAATTTACAAGCAGGAGCAGGGCCGGCGTCAGCACCCGGCGCACCCGGGCAAGTGCCGGGGCCCTGGCGAGACGGGGGGGCCCATTTATGGTAGTACACTGTCACTACATCCCTGCTGTGTGTGTGACTACAGTGACTCATAGTCATATCAAATTAAATCCCTCATCATCTCCGGCGCCCGGCGGCGCCTCGGCTGCAGGGGACCCACAGAGCTCTGTCTGAGCTGTTTCGCCAGCGCCTGGCACTGCGCAGCTGCAATAGCAGCAATATTCACCTCCGTCGCCACCGCCGGCCCTCACCATGGATACACACAATACACTTCCGGGCGACGCTGGGTCATCTCTCCTGTTACTTCCGGTCGGCTCATCATCCTAAGAGCAAGAAGACAGAGAGAGCCCCACGTCGTCCAGCGCAGCGTCCACCAGGTCACCGTCCAGGACATGAGGACAGGAGGTCAGGAGGTCCAGCAGCGTCAGCGCCAAGCAGGAGAAGACTAGCAGCAGCTGCAGTGAGGACCGTGCACCCTCTCCTGCTGTGTCCACAACGAGGGCAATGGACGGGCCGGTGAAGCAGTGAGTGAGTCAGTGACTCGTCTGCACTTTGCGGGGGAGGGGAGAATATGGGATGCAGGCAGTCTGCTGCTGAGCCTGGGTCTGCTCTGCTGCGTGCTCACTGACCCTTTTACTTGCAAAATCTGATCTCCAGTGATGCCCCTGTCACACATGAAAGACACGGAATAGCTGCTTGAGGGCATGAGGGAGTGGTGGCACGTCTCTGTTCAGTGCGGCACATTGTAAACACACAGCAAGGTGCATTGCTAGAATATGCAGTCATTCAACAAAGACTCTCAGTAATGACAGCACCATCCCCATCTTTTGTGACCGATAAACAAACAAAACATCTATCCCTAAAATTAAAAGTGCTAAGCAGCAGTCATATGCATGAGCTGAACCCTTGGATTTCCCCTTGGATGTTTGCTTCTAAACCTTGGATCCTCTGATTTGTTTCCCCTGGATGCATACTGCTACCCACTGCTTCTGGATATAAGCTTCTGAACCTGGGTTCCTTTGAAATGTTTCCCTTGGATGTTTGCTACTACCCACAGCTATCTGGATATACAGTGCATTTGTGATCACCTTGCAACTTAGGTCTGTTTTTTTTTTTTTTTTTTTTTTTTTTTTTTTTTTTTTTTTTTTTTATATGCACCTACGGCCGGGTGGCCACTACCTGTCTGGGAATTGGCACAGCTATGTCTGGAGACGTGCACTGTATGCCACCCTGCACGGACATGCTTGGTGCGACTAATATGGCCAAGGTTTTGATGGATGTCTCAAAGTCTGTTCCTAAACGTGTTGCTTACTCAAGGGGCCGACTTCTGGAGCTGCGCAGGCTAATGTCTTCTCCTGCAGTGGGTAGACCACGTGTCCCTAGTGAGGTAAGGCGACCTTTCAGAGGCTGCAGAGCGGGCAAAAAACTAAAGGCAAGGCGAAGACGGTTTAAACCTGTAGTTCCGTCCATCATCATGGGGAATGTTCAATCACTGGGAAATAAGTCGGATGAACTGTTAGCATTAATACGGACCCAGAGGGATTACAAGGAATGCAGTTTGATGTGTTTTACTGAAACATGGTTACGCGGCGAGATCCCTGACTCGAGTGTTTCAGTACCAGGATTTCACATGGTCCGGGCTGATAGAGACACTATGAAGAGCGGCAAAAAAAAGGGCGGAGGAGTTATACTCTACATAAACAATGGATGGTGCAATCAGGGGCATGTGACTGTAAGGGAGCGCCATTGTTGTCCGAACATTGAACTGCTAGCTGTTGGCCTCAGACCTTACTATATTCCTAGAGAATTCTCGCTTGTTATTGCAATAGTGTTGTACATAGCACCAACTGCAAACCATGAAGCTGCAGGTGAAGTGCTGTCAGGAGTCATTGCTCGGCTCCAGATGAAACACCCCAACTCGCTTACTGTAATCTCTGGGGATTTTAATCGGGCTAAAATTTCAACTGCTCTACCTAAATTCTATCAATTTGTTAAATGTACAACACGTGACAACATTATTTTGGACTTACTCTATGCGAATGTCAAGAATGCTTATTCATCATCTACCCTGCCGCCCTTGGGGAAGTCTGATCACAATCTTATACTATTGTCACCAGTCTACCAACCTGTTGTTAGAAAACAGCCTGCTACAATTAAATCAGTTAGAATGTGGAGTCCAACAAATGAACAGGCTTTACAGGATTGCTTTCATCTTACAGACTGGGATGTGTTGCTTGGGACAATGGACGAGTATACAAATGTTAATGAAGTGGTTGGTAGAGTGACTGACTACATTAACTTCTGCATTGATATGCTGGTGCCGGCTAAAAAGATTAGGTGTTTTGCAAACAACAAGCCATGGATAACAAAGGAATTGAAGCATTTGCTCAACAGGAAAAAAAAGGCATTTAAATTAGGCGACAAAGAGGAAATTAAAATGATACAGCATGAATTGAAGTATAAAATAAAGGAGGCCCAGAAAGCCTTCAGAATTAAACTTGAAAAGAAACTGTCCCACAATAATACAAGGGACGTTTGGTCAGGAATGAAATTACTGACTGGGCTTCAGGTAAGGTCTGATCACGGGGGAGGAAATCTGGACAAGGCTAATGAGATGAACGAGTATTTCAATAGATTTAGCAGTACATGTGTACTGCCAACTGGAAGTGGAGGGGAATTGGGTGCAAATTCTGCAACATCGATATTGGAGGAGGAGCAGACTAATTTTAGAGTATCCGAAAATGATGTGAGGAGGCAGTTTAAGTCACTTAACATTGGTAAAGCTGCTGGACCTGATGGACTCAGCTCACGTGTCCTTAAAGTTTGTGCAGACCAGCTGTGTACTGTCTTTACACTCCTATTTAATGGAAGTCTACAAACACAGAGGGTACCTGTGTTATGGAAAACTTCCTGTCTGGTGCCGGTACCCAAGACTTCTTCTCCTGCAACCCTAAATGACTATCGTCCGATAGCCTTAACATCTCACGCTATGAAGGCCTTGGAAAGATTAGTGCTTGCTCACTTAAGACCAAGGGTCAATGCTTTTATCGATCCCCTTCAGTTTGCTTACCGACATAGATTGGGGGTGGATGATGCTATTCTTTCTCTGTTACATAGTGTACATTCATTTCTGGAGACTGACGGAACCATGGTGCGAGCGATGTTCTTTGATTTCTCGAGTGCATTTAATTCCCTGCAGCCACCTTTACTACACAAAAAGATGACTGATATGAAAGTGGAGGTGGGGATGAGAAATTGGATAACTGACTACCTATCAGATCGGCCACAGTTTGTACAGATGGGAGCAGTTGTGTCAAGCAGATTATTGAGCAGTGTAGGTGCCCCCCAGGGAACGGTGCTTGCACCCTTTCTATTCACACTGTATACATCAGACTTTCAGTATAAATCTGATCTTTGCCACCTTCAAAAATTTTCGGATGACTCCGTGGTTGTGGGATGTATTAGGGGAGATCAGGGGGATGAGGAATATAGAAGGGTGGTGTCGAATTTCGTGGATTGGTGCAATGGTAACTATCTACAACTAAATGTTAAGAAAACCAAGGAGTTGGTGGCCAACTATAGCAGGATTAAGTTGGAATGCTTACCGATCACTATTGCTGGTCAGGAGGTAGAGCAGGTGGAGAGTTATAAATATTTGGGGGTCCATTTGGATAGCAAACTGGACTGGAGATGCCACTCAGAGACTGTCTACAAGAAGGGGATGAGCAGACTGTATTTCCTAAGGAAACTGAGGTCTTTTAATGTGTGTAGCAAAATGTTAGAAATGTTCTACCAATCTGTAGTGGCAAGTGCCATCTTTTTTGCAATCATATGCTGGGGTAATAGTGTGCGGGCCTCTGATGCTAATAAGCTGAATAAGCTTATCAAAAAGGCAAGCTCTGCTGTCGGCTGCAATCTGGACTCTCTTGAGGAGGTAGTGGAGAGAAGAACTCTGAAAAAGTGTATGGCAATCATGAACAATAATGCACATCCACTATATGAGCTATTCATGAGACAGAAGAGCACCTTCAGTAACCGGCTAATACTTCTGAGGTGTAAGAAGGAAAAATTTAGGAAATCGTTTGTGCCAACTGCTATGGGGATGTACAACAATAACATTAGGGTTAAATCATAAAGGGGATTGTCTACTTTATTTCTTCTACTTTTCAGTTCACCCGCTGTGTTTGTCCTATTCTAATGTATAATGTTCTTCTGTCAACAAAATGTCATGTCAATTATGTAATTCATTTTATGATTCTTATGATGTAAGTTGTGCTGCTGTGATACCATAATTTCCCACGGGATCAATAAAGTGTATCGTATCGTATCGTATCGTATGAGCTGGAAGCCAGTGTCACCCACTTTAGGTGTTGCCTTATATACTACGTCACGGGGTTGTGCTCTTACTACGTGCACTGTGCTGTATACTGTGTGGGCTGTGTGTTATATACTGTGTGGGCACTGGGCTGTGTCGTGTTATATACTGCGTCACAGGCTGTGCGTTATATACTGCGTCATGGGCTGTGCGTTATATACTGCATCACGAACTGTGTTATATACTGCGTCACGGGCTGTGTTATATACTGTGTCACGGGCTGTGTGTTATATACTGCGTCACGGGCAATCGTGGTATGTGTTAAAGGGGGGGGCCCACTGAGAATCGTTCGCCCGGGGCCCTCAAAAACCTGGAGCCGGCCCTGAGCAGGAGCCCTGCAAATGCAGCTGTGCTCGTGCTTTTAATTCCCCGGTGAATGAAGGAAATGTAGGTCATTGACCTACATTTCTTTCAGTCGCGGTGATGCGCCCCCTGGTGGATGTCCTCATATGACCTGGAGCGTGGGAAAAAGTTCCCAGGCTGCAGTTCATGAGAACATCCAGCAGGGGCGCATCACCGCGACTGAAGGAAATGTAGGTCAATGACCTACATTTCCTTCATTCGCCGGGGAATTACAAGCACGAGCACAGCTGCATTTGCAGGGCTCCTGCTTGTAAATTATTTTAACCCCTTCAGATGGATTACCTCGTGGGACGTGACGGGTCAGCAGATGGTATGTATATTGTGGGTTTATTGTTTTGCCAAGCGAGTGTCTGCAAATGGATTGAGAGAGCAATAAAATATTAAAACAACCGCTGTCTTTATTTCATTAAAATACTTTTAAATCATGTGTGTGTGTTTTTTTTAACCCTTTCATACAATTGGATTAATAATGGATAGGTGTCATAATTGACGCCTCTCCATTATTAATCTGGCTTAATGTCACCTTACAATAGCAAGGTGGCATTAACCCTTCATTACCCCATATCCCACCGCTACACGGGAATGGGAAGAGTGGCCAAGTGCCAGAATAGGCGCATCTTCCAGATGTGCCTTTTCTGGGGTGGCTGGGGGCAGATGTTTTTAGCCACGGGGGGGCCAATAACCATGGACCCTCTCTAGGCTATTAATATCTGCCGTCAGTCACTGGCTTTACCACTCTGGCGGAGAAAATTGCGCGGGAGCCCACGCCAATTTTTTCCGCCATTTAACCCTTTATTTTAGCAGCTACAGCGCTGAAATTTTGCACACACACACTACTAACATTAGTAGTGTGGAATATGCAAAAAAAAAGGGGATATGAGATGGTTTACTGTATGTAAACCATGTCTCATATCCTGTCGGGTTTAGGCAGGAGAAATGAAAAGCCGGCAATTGAATTACCGACTTTTCACTAACACCGCTGCGTATTTCTCGCAAGTCACACTGCTGGTCCGTGTGGAATCCGTATTTTTCTCGCCCCCATAGACTTTCATTGGCGATTTTTTTGCGCAATACGCTGACAAACGCAGCATGCTGCGATTTTGTACGGCCGTAGAAAGCCGTATTTTACGGATCCGTAATATACGGCTGATAGGACGAGACCCATTGAGAAGCATTGTGCCGTATGTTATGCGAGTTTTACGCACGTAGTTTCTGCGCTCTTACGTCCGTAAAACTCGCAAGTGTGACGGCGGCCTTATAAAGGCATTTTATATTATTTATATATGTGTCCCATAACTTTTTTCTGTTGTCTATCCATGTTCAGGGTTTTTTTTTTTCGGCTTTCTCTATCTCCAAATGGACAGCCATTCATTGTCAAGGACGTATGTATACTGGCGATTGTAAATAGTCACATATGGATTTCGTATTTTATTAAGCTTTTTCTGTTTGCGCTAATACTGCATAGGCGGCCCAGCTTCATTGTATCTATACACATCCCCAGTTTTTGGAGGTCTATTCCCACCCTATTTGTTACTCTTTTATGGGTAATTCTTTTAATCATGTGTTTAATAAAATATAAATTTTTAAACTTTTGATAATGCTGGGAGCGTCACTCTGTCCGAAGCCTTTATAGACTGCGCAAGCGTGACACGCCTGCGAAGTCTGGACCCCACAGAGTGACGCAGCCCAGGAGATCACGGTATGCATAAGCACTGAACGCATACTGCGATCTCTCCGGCTCCCGCAGCTCTTCCTGTGTTCAGCGGTCACGTGGTACTGCTCATTAAAGTAATGAATATGGACGCATATTCATTACTTTAATGAGTGGTACCATGTGACCGCTCAGCACTGGAAGGTGCTGCAGGCCCGGGACAACTGAGAAGCAGGGACGCGACAGGATGGGGTGAGTATGACGGGGGAGGGTGAGCCATGCTATATTCACCTGTCCTTGTTCCACCACCGCTTTGTGTCTTCCGCATCCTCTGGCTGTGACGTTCAGGTCAGAGGGCGAGATGACGTGACTAGTGCGCGCCCTCAGCGAGAGGACCAGGAAGACACAGCGAGGGACAGCAGTGGAACGGCGACAGGTGAATATCGCAAGTGCCGGGTGCCTGAGCCAGCGGCGACACCGGCACCTGACCCCCAAAGCGCGCCGGTGTCCCCTCCTGCTCAGGCCCCTGGCACCTCTCCCCCAGCGAGAAGAGGTGAGTATAACTTTTTTTTATCGCAGCAGCATACAGGGCATATTATGCTATGGAGCACCTTATGGGGCCATCAACCTTTATGGAGCAGCAGATGGGGCATATTGTGCTATGGAGCATCTTATGGGGCCATCAACCTTTATGGAGCATTATATCAGGCATATTATGCTATGGAAAATCTTATGGGGCCATCAACCTTTATGGAGCAGCATACGGGGCATATGATGCTATGTAGAATCTTATGGGGCCATCAACCTTTATGGAGCAATATATGGGGCATATTATTCTATGGAGAATCTTATGGGGCCATCATTAACCTTTGTGCAGCATTATATGGGGCATATTTTAATATGAAGCATCTTATGGGGCCATTATTAACCTTTGTGCAGCATTATTTGGGGCATATTTTTTGTATGGAGCATCTTATGGGGCCCATCATGAACTTTATGTAGCATTAAATGAAGAGCATTTTGTATGGAGCATCTTATGGAGCCCATCATGAACTTTATGGAGCATTATATGGGGCGTATTTTGTATGGAGCAACTTATGGGGCTCCTGATTCAATATGGATATTCAAAAACATTTAACCTACTGATGTCTCTGTGAATTTAACTTTTATTGGCATCTATTTTATTTTTTTATATTTACCAGTATCTGCTGCATTTTCCACCCTAGGCTTATACTCGAGTCAATAAGTTTTCCCAGTGTTTTGTGGCAAAATTAGGGGTCTCGGCTTATATTCGGGTCAGCTTATACGTGAGTATATATGGTACCTATCCATTATTGCCACAAGGTCTCTTCGGGTTGAAGGCCGGGACATGAATCCTCAGTCGGAAATGGCACATGTGTATAGTGCACTTCAGGCACCATTTTGTAAGTTACGCATCCGGGGATGAGGATTGTGGCCCAGGAGGGTTGTGGCACCAGATTTGGAGCCTGCGCAGTCCGAGCTTTCCGGCGCCATTTTTATATACTGAATCTATATATAAAATACGTCAGCGGAGCAATCCAGCCACTTTTAACTGAATATATATAGAAAATACGTCAGCGCAGCAAGCCAGTGACTTTTTACTGCACATGACAGAATGGGGGCACAGGATGGGAGCAGCACATGACAGAATGGGGGTGCAGGATGGGAGCAGCACATGACAGAATGGGGGCGCAGGATGGGAGCAGCACATGACAGAATGGGGGCGCAGGATGGGAGCAGCACATGACAGAATGGGGCGCAGTATGGGAGCAGCATGACAGAATGGGGACGCAGGATGAGAGCACCACATGACAGAATGGGGGCGCAGGATGGGAGCAGCACATGACAGAATGGGGGCGCAGAATGGGAGCAGCACATTACAGAATGGGGACGCAGGATGAGAGCACCACATGACAGGATGGGGGTGCAGGATTGGAACAGCACATAACAGAATGGGGGCGCAGGATGAGAGCATCACATGACAAGATGGGGTGCAGGATGGGAGCAGCACATGACAGAATGGGGGCGCAGCATGGGAGCAGCACATGACAGATTGGGGCGCAGGATGGGAGCAGCACATGACAGAATGGGGGTGCAGGATGGGAGCAGCACATGACAGAATGGGGCGCAGGATGGGAGCAGCACATGACAGAATGGGGGTGGAGGATGGGAGCAGCATATGACAGAATGGGGGCGCAGGATGGGAGCAGCACATGACAGAATGGGGGTGCAGAATGGGAGCAGAACATTACAGAATGGGGCAGAGGATGGGAGCAGCATGACAGAATGGGGACGCAGGATGAGAGCACCACATGACAGGATGGGGGTGCAGGATGGGAGCAGCACATGACAGAATGGGGGCGCAGGATGAGAGCACCACATGACAAGATGGGGTGCAGCATGGGAGCAGCACATGACAGAATGGGGGCGCAGCGTGGGAGCAGCACATGACAGAATGGGGGTGCAGGATGGGAGCAGCACATGACAGGATTGGGGCGCAGGATGGGAGCACATGACAGGATGAGGGCACAGGAAGAGAGTAGCACATGACAAGATGGAGGCGCACAAAATAGGATGAGGGCGCAGGACGGGAGCAGCATATGACAGGATGGGGGCACAAGATGGTAGCAGCACATGACAGGATGGAGACCATATACCAATATAAATATTCGCCAACCGGGTGTAGAACGGGTTCAATAGCTGGTGTATATATATGTATTATCTACTATATAATTGTCTAAGGGTCACTTCCGTCTTTCTGTCCTTCTGTCTGTCTGTCTGTCCTGGATATTCATTGGTCATGGCCTCTGTCTGTCATGGAAATCCAAGTCGCTGATTGGTCGCGGCAAAACAGCCACGACCAATCAGTGACGGGCACAGTCCGGAAGAAAATGGCCGCTCCTTACTCCCTGCAGTCAGTGCCCGGCGCCCGCATACTCCCCTCCAGTCACCGCTCACACAGGATTAATGCCAGCGGTAACAGACCACGTTATGCCGTGGGTAACGCACTCCGTAACTGTTGCTATTAACCCTGTGTCCCCAACTTTTTACTATTCATGCTGCCTATGCGCCATCAATAGTAAAAAAAATGCAATGTTAAAAATAATTAAAAAAAAAAAAATCTGCTATACTCACCCTCCGTAGTCCGCTGAGCAGCACGCGCCTGCCGCCATCTTCCGTTCCCGGCGATGCATTGCGAAATTACCCAGAAGACTTATCGGTCTCGCGAGACCGCTAAGTCATCTGGGTAATTTTGCAATACATCCTGGGAACGGAAGATGGCGGCAGCCGCGCGCGTATAGCCGGAGCTTCAGTGGATCCCAGGGGTGAGTATATAACTATTTTTTATTTTAATTATTTCTTTAACTACGTTACTGGGCAATATACTACGTGGACATGCATATTCTAGAATATCCGATGCGTTAGAATCGGGCCATCATCTAGTATATACACTCACCGGCCACTTTATTAGGTACACCATGCTAGTAACGGGTTGGACCCCCTTTTGCCTTCAGAACTGCCTCAATTCTTCGTGGCATAGATTCAACAAGGTGCTGGAAGCATTCCTCAGAGATTTTGGTCCATATTGACATGATGGCATCACACAGTTGCCGCAGATTTGTCGGCTGCACATCCCAAAGATGCTCCATACAAGGCAGGATGGATCCATGCTTTCATGTTGTTTACGCCAAATTCTGACCCTACCATCCGAATGTCGCAGCAGAAATCGAGACTCATCAGACCAAGCAACGTTTTTCCAATCTTCTACTGTCCAATTTCGATGAGCTTGTACAAATTGTAGCCTCAGTTTCCTGTTCTTAGCTGAAAGGAGTGGTACCCGGTGTGGTCTTCTGCTGCTGTAGCCCATCTGCCTCAAAGTTCGACGCACTGTGCGTTCAGAGATGCTCTTAGGCCTACCTTGGTTGTAACGGGTGGCGATTTGAGTCACTGTTGTCTTTCTATCAGCTCGAACCAGTCTGCCCATTCTCCTCTGACCTCTGGCATCAACAAGGCATTTCCGCCCACAGAACTGCCGCTCACTGGATTTTTTTTCTTTTTCGGACCATTCTCTGTAAACCCTAGAGATGGTTGTGCGTGAAAATCCCAGTAGATCAGCAGTTTCTGAAATATTCAGACCAGCCCTTCTGGCACCAACAACCATGCCACGTTCAAAGGCACTCAAATCACCTTTCTTCCCCATACTGATGCTCGGTTTGAACTGCAGGAGATTGTCTTGACCATGTCTACATGCCTAAATGCACTGAGTTGCCGCCATGTGATTGGCTGATTAGAAATTAAGTGTTAACAAGAAGTTGGACAGGTGTACCTAATAAAGTGGCCGGTGAGTGTATATACAGGTCCTTCTCAAAAAATTAGCATATAGTGTTAAATTTCATTATTTACCATAATGTAATGATTACAATTAAACTTTCATATATTATAGATTCATTATCCACCAACTGAAATTTGTCAGGTCTTTTATTGTTTTAATACTGATGATTTTGGCATACAACTCCTGATAACCCAAAAAACCTGTCTCAATAAATTAGCATATCAAGAAAAGGTTCTCTAAACGACCTATTACCCTAATCTTCTGAATCAACTAATTAACTCTAAACACATGCAAAAGATACCTGAGGCTTTTAAAAACTCCCTGCCTGGTTCATTACTCAAAACCCCCATCATGGGTAAGACTAGCGACCTGACAGATGTCAAGAAGGCCATCATTGACACCCTCAAGCAAGAGGGTAAGACCCAGAAAGAAATTTCTCAACAAATAGGCTGTTCCCAGAGTGCTGTATCAAGGCACCTCAATGGTAAGTCTGTTGGAATGAAACAATGTGGCAGAAAACGCTGTACAACGAGAAGAGGTGACCGGACCCTGAGGAAGATTGTGGAGAAGGACCGATTCCAGACCTTGGGGAACCTGAGGAAGCAGTGGACTGAGTCTGGTGTGGAAACATCCAGAGCCACCGTGCACAGGCGTGGGCAGGAAATGGGCTACAGGTGCCGCATTCTCCAGGTAAAGCCACTTAAAAGCAGCACTGGACTGTTGCTAAGTGGTCCCAAGTACTTTTTTCTGATGAAAGCAAATTTTGCATGTCATTCGGAAATCAAGGTGCCAGAGTCTGGAGGAAGACTGGGGAGAAGGAAATGCCAAAATGCCTGAAGTCCAGTGTCAAGTACCCACAGTCAGTGATGGTGTGGGGTGCCATGTCAGCTGCTGGTGTTGGTCCACTGTGTTTCATCAAGGGCAGGGTCAATGCAGCTAGCTATCAGGAGATTTTGGAGCACTTCATGCTTCCATCGGCTGAAATGCTTTATGGAGATGAAGATTTCATTTTTCAGCACGACCTGGCACCTGCTCACAGTGCCAAAACCACTGGTAAATGGTTTACTGACCATGGTATTACTGTGCTCAATTGGCCTGCCAACTCTCCTGACCTGAACCCCATAGAGAATCTGTGGGATATTGTGAAGAGAAAGTTGAGAGACGCAAGACCCAACACTCTGGATGAGCTTAAGGCCGCTATTGAAGCATCCTGGGCCTCCATAACATCTCAGCAGTGTCACAGGCTGATTGCCTCCATGCCACGCCGCATTGAAGCAGTCATTTCTGCCAAAGGATTCCCGACCAAGTATTGAGTGCATAACTAAACATTATTATTTGATGTTTTTTTTGTTTGTTATTAAAAAACACTTTTATTTGATTGGACGGGTGAAATATGCTAATTTATTGAGACAGGTTTTTTGGGTTATCAGGAGTTGTATGCCAAAATCATCAGTATTAAAACAATAAAAGACCTGACAAATTTCAGTTGGTGGATAAGGAATCTATAATATATGAAAGTTTAATTGTAATCATTACATTATGGTAAATAATGAAATTTAACACTATATGCTAATTTTTTGAGAAGGACCTGTATATATATATATACACACACATATATATATATATATATATATATATATATATATATATATATATATATATATATATATACTATATAATTGTCTAAGGGTCACTTCCGTCTTTCTGTCTGTCCTTCTGTCTGTCTGTCTGTCTTTCTTTCTTTCTGTCACAGATACTCATTGGTCACAGCCTCTGTCTGTCATGGAATCCAAGTCGCTGATTGGTCTCGCCAGCTGCCTGTTATGGCTGCCGCGACCAATCAGCGACGGCCACAGTCCGATTAGTCCCTCCCTACTCCCCTGCAGTCAGTGCCCGGCGCCCGCTCCATACTCCCCGCAGTCACGGCTCACACAGGGTTAATGCCAGCGGTAACGGACTCCGCATCCTCTGGCTGTGACGTTCAGGTCAGAGGGCGCGATGACGTGACTAGTGTGCGCCCTCAGCGAGAGGACCAGGAAGACACAGCGACGGACAGCAGTGGAACGGCGACAGGTGAATATCGCAAGTGCCGGGTGCCTGAGCCAGCGGCGACACCGGCACCTGACCCCCAAAGCGCGCCGGTGTCCCCTCCTGCTCAGGCCCCTGGCCCCTCTCCCCCAGCGAGAAGAGGTGAGTATAAGTTTTTTTTATCGCAGCAGCATACAGGGCATATTATGCTATGGAGCACCTTATGGGGCCATCAACCTTTATGGAGCAGCAGATGGGGCATATTGTGCTATGGAGCATCTTATGGGGCCATCAACCTTTATGGAGCATTATATCAGGCATATTATGCTATGGAAAATCTTATGGGGCCATCAACCTTTATGGAGCAGCATACGGGGCATATGATGCTATGTAGAATCTTATGGGGCCATCAACCTTTATGGAGCAATATATGGGGCATATTATTCTATGGAGAATCTTATGGGGCCATCATTAACCTTTGTGCAGCATTATATGGGGCATATTTTAATATGGAGCATCTTATGGGGCCATTATTAACCTTTGTGCAGCATTATTTGGGGCATATTTTTTGTATGGAGCATCTTATGGGGCCCATCATGAACTTTATGTAGCATTAAATGAAGAGCATTTTGTATGGAGCATCTTATGGAGCCCATCATGAACTTTATGGAGCATTATATGGGGCGTATTTTGTATGGAGCAACTTATGGGGCTCCTGATTCAATATGGATATTCAAAAACATTTAACCTACTGATGTCTCTGTGAATTTAACTTTTATTGGCATCTATCTTATTTTTTTATATTTACCAGTATCTGCTGCATTTTCCACCCTAGGCTTATACTCGAGTCAATAAGTTTTCCCAGTGTTTTGTGGCAAAATTAGGGGTCTCGGCTTATATTCGGGTCAGCTTATACGTGAGTATATATGGTACCTATCCAGTATTGCCACAAGGTCTCTTCGGGTTGAAGGCCGGGACATGAATCCTCAGTCGGAAATGGCACATGTGTATAGTGCACTTCAGGCACCATTTTGTAAGTTACGCATCCGGGGATGAGGATTGTGGCCCAGGAGGGTTGTGGCACCAGATTTGGAGCCTGCGCAGTCCGAGCTTTCCGGCGCCATTTTTATATACTGAATCTATATATAAAATACGTCAGCGGAGCAATCCAGCCACTTTTAACTGAATATATATAGAAAATACGTCAGCGCAGCAAGTCAGTGACTTTTTACTGCACATGACAGAATGGGGGCACAGGATGGGAGCAGCACATGACAGAATGGGGGTGCAGGATGGGAGCAGCACATGACAGAATGGGGGCGCAGGATAGGAGCAGCACATGACAGAATGGGGGCGCAGGATGGGAGCAGCACATGACAGAATGGGGCGCAGTATGGGAGCAGCATGACAGAATGGGGACGCAGGATGAGAGCACCACATGACAGAATGGGGGCGCAGGATGGGAGCAGCACATGACAGAATGGGGGCGCAGAATGGGAGCAGCACATTACAGAATGGGGACGCAGGATGAGAGCACCACATGACAGGATGGGGGTGCAGGATTGGAGCAGCACATAACAGAATGGGGGCGCAGGATGAGAGCACCACATGACAAGATGGGGTGCAGGATGGGAGCAGCACATGACAGATTGGGGCGCAGGATGGGAGCAGCACATGACAGAATGGGGGTGCAGGATGGGAGCAGCACATGACAGGATTGGGGCGCAGGATGGGAGCACATGACAGGATGAGGGCACAGGAAGAGAGTAGCACATGACAAGATGGAGGCACACAAAATAGGATGAGGGCGCAGAACGGGAGCAGCATATGACAGGATGGGTGCACAAGATGGTAGCAGCACATGACAGGATGGAGACCATATACCAATATAAATATTCGCCAACCGGGTGTAGAACGGGTTCAATAGCTGGTGTATATATATGTATTATCTACTATATAATTGTCTAAGGGTCACTTCCGTCTTTCTGTCCTTCTGTCTGTCTGTCTGTCCTGGATATTCATTGGTCATGGCCTCTGTCTGTCATGGAAATCCAAGTCGCTGATTGGTCGCGGCAAAACAGCCACGACCAATCAGCGACGGGCACAGTCCGGAAGAAAATGGCCGCTCCTTACTCCCTGCAGTCAGTGCCCCGTGCCCGCATACTCCCCTCCAGTCGCCGCTCACACAGGATTAATGCCAGCGGTAACAGACCACGTTATGCCGTGGGTAACGCACTCCGTAACTGCTGCTATTAACCCTGTGTCCCCAACTTTTTACTATTCATGCTGCCTATGCGCCATCAATAGTAAAAAAAAATGCAATGTTAAAAATAATTAAAAAAAAAAAATCTGCTATACTCACCCTCCGTAGTCTGCTGAGCAGCACGCGCCTGCCGCCATCTTCCGTTCCCGGCGATGCATTGCGAAATTACCCAGAAGACTTATCGGTCTCACGAGACCGCTAAGTCATCTGGGTAATTTTGCAATACATCCTGGGAACGGAAGATGGCGGCAGCCGCGCGCGTATCGCCGGAGCTTCAGTGGATCCCAGGGGTGAGTATATAACTATTTTTTATTTTAATTATTTTTTTAACTACGTTACTGGGCAATATACTACGTGGACATGCATATTCTAGAATATCCGATGCGTTAGAATCGGGCCATCATCTAGTATATATATATATATATACAGTGGGGCAAAAAAGTATTTAGTCAGTCAGCAATAGTGCAAGTTCCACCACTTAAAAAGATGAGAGGCGTCTGTAATTTACATCATAGGTAGACCTCAACTATGGGAGACAAACTGAGAAAAAAAAATCCAGAAAATCACATTGTCTGTTTTTTTATCATTTTATTTGCATATTATGGTGGAAAATAAGTATTTGGTCAGAAACAAACAATCCAGATTTCTGGCTCTCACAGACCTGTAACTTCTTCTTTAAGAGTCTCCTCTTTCCTCCACTCATTACCTGTAGTAATGGCACCTGTTTAAACTTGTTATCAGTATAAAAAGACACCTGTGCACACCCTCAAACAGTCTGACTCCAAACTCCACTATGGTGAAGACCAAAGAGCTGTCAAAGGACACCAGAAACAAAATTGTAGCCCTGCACCAGGCTGGGAAGACTGAATCTGCAATAGCCAACCAGCTTGGAGTGAAGAAATCAACAGTGGGAGCAATAATTAGAAAATGGAAGACATTCAAGACCACTGATAATCTCCCTCGATCTGGGGCTCCACGCAAAATCCCACCCCGTGGGGTCAGAATGATCACAAGAACGGTGAGCAAAAATCCCAGAACCACGCGGGGGGACCTAGTGAATGAACTGCAGAGAGCTGGGACCAGTGTAACAAGGCCTACCATAAGTAACACACTACGCCACCATGGACTCAGATCCTGCAGTGCCAGACGTGTCCCACTGCTTAAGCCAGTACATGTCCGGGCCCGTCTGAAGTTTGCTAAAGAGCATTTGGATGATCCAGGGGAGTTTTGGGAGAATGTCCTATGGTCTGATGAAACCAAACTGGAACTGTTTGGTAGAAACACAACTTGTCGTGTTTGGAGGAAAAAGAATACTGAGTTGCATCCATCAAACACCATACCTACTGTAAAGCATGGTGGTGGAAACATCATGCTTTGGGGCTGTTTCTCTGCAAAGGGGCCAGGACGACTGATCCGGGTACATGAAAGAATGAATGGGGCCATGTATCGTGAGATTTTGAGTGCAAACCTCCTTCCATCAGCAAGGGCATTGAAGATGAAACGTGGCTGGGTCTTTCAACATGACAATGATCCAAAGCACACCGCCAGGGCAACGAAGGAGTGGCTTCGTAAGAAGCATTTCAAGGTCGAGTGGCCTAGCCAGTCTCCAGATCTCAACCCTATAGAAAACCTTTGGAGGGAGTTGAAAGTCCGTGTTGCCAAGCGAAAAGCCAAAAACATCACTGCTCTAGAGGAGATCTGCATGGAGGAATGGGCCAACATACCAACAACAGTGTGTGGCAACCTTGTGAAGACTTACAGAAAACGTTTGACCTCTGTCATTGCCAACAAAGGATGTATTACAAAGTACTGAGATGAAATTTTGTTTCTGACCAAATACTTATTTTCCACCATAATATGCAAATAAAATGATAAAAAAACAGACAATGTGATTTTCTGGATTTTTTTTTCTCAGTTTGTCTCCCATAGTTGAGGTCTACCTATGATGTAAATTACAGACGCCTCTCATCTTTTTAAGTGGTGGAACTTGCACTATTGCTGACTGACTAAATACTTTTTTGCCCCACTGTATATATATATATATATATATATATATATATACACATATATATATATATATATATATATATATATATATACTATATAATTGTCTAAGGGTCACTTCCGTCTTTCTGTCTGTCCTTCTGTCTGTCTGTCTTTCTTTCTTTCTGTCACAGATACTCATTGGTCACAGCCTCTGTCTATCATGGAATCCAAGTCGCTGATTGGTCTCGCCAGCTGCCTGTTATGGCTGCCGCGACCAATCAGCGACGGCCACAGTCCGATTAGTCCCTCCCTACTCCCCTGCAGTCAGTGCCCGGCGCCCGCTCCATACTCCCCGCAGTCATTTCTGAACTCAGCGATACCAAATATATATACAACAACCACTGGTGCATGTCATTTGCAAAGCTCCAACCGGAAGTAGGCCCCGCAATAGACATGAAGGATAACAGGGAAACTCCACTAATGCATAAATCCTATAAAGAAACTACGGAGTATATATACCCATTGAGTCATAAGTAAAAGAGTGACAACTTTTATTAAGCATAATCAAATCACATACGTTACAAACATTAAAGACAAAGTGCACGTATAATGCATGTGCGGCGGACAAACCACACTGCAAATATCACCAAGGGTATAGAAAAGGCAGAAAAGGCTGACTACTCTGGGCCTGCTAATAAATTAATAGAGGGTGTTTATCAGTTTAAAGTGCTTAGTGCTCCTTAAAACACGGCATGTGCCTGATCCTTCCATTAGTATCAATGCTCCATGACCCACAGTAGATATAAATGATAGTCATATACTATTGCCAATCTTACCCAAATGTCATTGGTGGCAGTGTGTGTCCGGCGGCCCCGACGCGCGTTTCGCGTGAGCTTCCTCGGGGGGACGTAAATATACCAAATATATGTATGTTTTAATTGTTTTATGTTGAATGGAGCAAAAGAGGAGTGATTTGAACTTTTACATTTTTTTTTTTCCATATTTTTTTAAAACATTTTTTTCTACTTTTTACTTGCTTCAATAGTACCCTTCAATAGTCCCATTAGGAGACTTAAATCTTCCAATTGCTTGTGCTACACATAGCTGGGCTGCAGCACTGCTATGTTTAGCAGAAATCATCATCGCCGCGGGCCGGCGTTCATAGAAGATTCACAATGACACACACAGACCCCTGGTTGTTATGCCAACCCATCAGCGACTGGCAATCATGTGACAGAGGTCCGATGACCAGGATTTGTGATGCGCTTTATGCGCACTGGTGTTAAATGCCGCTATCCATGATTGACAGAGGCATTTAACATGTTAATAGCAGTGGGTGGATCACAGTTCCACCTGCGGTTGTTAGTGGCATATGACAACTGATCAATTCAGCTGTCATGTGTTTGGAAAGATGCGGGCTTGCATCAAATGCAGGGGCACGACCTATGACGTACCTATATGTCATAGGTCATGAAGGAATTAAAGTGAACCTGTTACCCCCAAAATTGAAGGTGAGCTAAGCCCACCAGCATCAGGGCTTATCTACAGCATTCTGTAATGCTGTAGATAAGCCAGGGCCAGCTCCAGGTTTTTGAGGGTCCCGGGCGAAAGAGTCTCAGTGGGCCCCCCCTTTAAGGCTGGGGTCACACTTGGCGTAAGACAATACGCCACGTATTATACGTCCGTACTACGGCCGAAATACGGAGAAATTTTCCC